>NC_133511.1:99556203-99863518 GCF_049354715.1 Callithrix jacchus | reverse complement strand
GAAATGCAGTAAATGGCAGCTATTTCCATCATCATTAATATAACCAACATGCATATTGCAGGATGCTAAAGGAAACATATCTCAGCTCAGTTTTAAGAAGGATCTTTTTAAAAGGTAGCACTTTCTTTTGAAAAGGTAATTCAGAAGATACAAGAGATAGGAAGCTCCCCACCACCAGAGATAAGCAAGCAGTCTAATAACCCCCTGCTTGAAGGGGAGGCTGTGACAGCCACTCTTATTTGGAGAGAAGACCCGCAGAGGACCTTCCTGTCTGACTCTTTGACCTCTTCCTGATCTTCATCCATCCTGAGCTCTAGAGGGCAGAAAAGCTAAGAACGGTGGCCTTTGGGTGCTTCATAGCTTGGGCCCTGGGAGCCACAACTCCAGTGACAGTGACCTACCAAGAGTTGGGATCTGTGTCCTGTGCTCAGAGTGGGCACTCCCTGAGAGAGGACCAGTCTGAACAAGTCACAACAGCTCCAGAAGGAGCTTGGGACTCCATTTAGGATCCTCCCAAGGGAACAGGCTTGCACAAAAATCCTAGGGCCATGGAGAGGGGTGAATTTCATTCTGAAAAAAGATGCAGACTGGCAATGCCAGCTTAGCCAAATGTCAGGTCAACCTCATTTATCTCCATGCCCCAGTGCTGGCGTCTCCCACCACAGTCACCTCTCTTCCCTGGCAATTGTCATATAAAAAAAAAAAAATACCTGTTGCTGGGCATGGTGGCTCATGCCTGTAATCCCAACACTCTGGGAAGCTGAGACAGCTGGATCATCTAAGGTCAGGAGTTCGAGACCAGCCTGGCCAACATGGTGAAACCCTGTCTCTATTAAAAACACAAAATTAGCTGGGCATGGTGGCGCGTGCCTATAATCCCAGTTACTCAAGAGGCTGAGGCATAAGAATCACTTGAACCCAGGAGGTGGAGGTTGCAGTGAGCCTGGATTGCACCATTGCACTCCAGCCTGGGCAAAAAAAGAGTGAAATTCCATCTTAAAAAAAAAAAACTGTCACTGGTTTTATTACCCCAGGGCTCTGTGCAAAACAAATAGGCTAAACCTATAAAGCCAACTGCTTTTTAATAGGCCGTGCATTACCTCTTCTTATCCTAAGGAATTCCTGGAGTCACAATGCTGCCTTTAATGGTGGGATTTCAGACACTTTTTAGCCAGGAGGGTTCCATGTTGAGCAGTAAAACTCTCTGCTCCACCAATGTACTCCCTTCTGAAACTCCTCTTCTAATGTTTCTCAAGCAGGTATGTGGATTGTAGATTGTGGAGATATGTTATTGTGACCAAAGTTCACACTGTCCCCATTTGCCCAAGAAACATCGTTTCCACCTGTTATCCTGGAGTAATTATTACTACAGCACTAACCTTTCATTCTTAAAAGTGTCTCCATTTGGATCATAAATTGTATAGTGAACTCAGGGTTATTACCTCATGTATGCCTTATGCTACCCCACAGGTTAGGACTCTGGCAGAGCAGGATACTGAACAAGGCAGTTTTCTTGAGGAGATGAGCTGGAAGGGTGCTGTAGGGCCGGGCACCATCAAGCTCCATAGGTATTAGGGTAGGATTTATGGGCCCAGAAACCTGGGGACACTGGTTGCTGGGAGGCAAGGTCAGAGGGTGGCTTCCACAGCCTAGGAGAGAAATGAGCCCCTCTTCAGTCTCCCATCCTGTTCTCAGTCGGTCCCTTGGGCAGAGTCAGCTGAGGTAGCTGGCTGGCCAAAACCAGTGAGAACATGACACCAGGAATAAACCGTCACAACTGCACCCTGCTCCAGTGTGCTTAGCAAATAGAAATTAGTCCTTGGGTTGGACCAAGCTAGGAAATTGGTATCCTTCAGCCTACACTGCTATGTGGAAACACAATCTGAAACTTCAACCCCAGCCCACCCCATTCCCCACAGGGGAGAGAACAAAGGTCCTGGCCTCATCATCCACATCCTCATTAAACTCAGCATTCACATAGGGTTTCGCACTTCTTGCAATGCCCATTCTCCCTGCTGACCAGCACGTAACAGGCATTCCAGTCCCTGAGGGATTAGAGGCCATGTCAGAGACTATCGACTCTTCACCAAAGGGGAGCTTAGTGGGTATTTTGTCTCATGATGTCAATGAGAAACACCTATAAGCCCAGAGACTCAGTGACTGGACGAGGCTGCACAGGAGTCAGTAGCCCAGCCCAGCTCAGAGCC
Organism: Callithrix jacchus; assembly: GCF_049354715.1. Taxonomy (NCBI): domain Eukaryota; kingdom Metazoa; phylum Chordata; class Mammalia; order Primates; family Cebidae; genus Callithrix; species Callithrix jacchus. Next base: position 99,861,311 of record NC_133511.1, on the reverse strand, counting down.
CAGCCCTGGACCCCATACCCAAGCTTACCCTCCAGTGCCTGCTCAGAAAATCTGCAGAGGCTGCTGGGATGCCTGGTTCTGGGTGCTCCCTCCAAATGACCTTTAAAAATGAGGAAATTGTTACCTCTCAGGGATGACTTCAGGGTGGCATACTAAGGCCAGATGGTCTCCAAGGTTCCCTCTAAAATGTAAACAACCTTGAGAGGGACAGTCACTCCACTTCCCTCCAATACCCCTCTCCTGAGCTGGCCAGTGGAAACCAGGATTGTATGGTATGGTTTGTGGATTTCTTTTTCTTTCCCAGGTTACTCCTTTTTTAATGACGCTGAAGAGAGCAAGGCCACCATCAAAGACTGTAAGTATCCAAGCACAAGCCACCCAAGGCTCTATCAAGGCTGTCATTGGCACATGGGCTTGAACATTCTTTTAGGATGTACTGAAAAGTTGATGAACTGAAACAATCCCAGACCTGGAGAAGCCAGTGGGGAAAAGCGTGGTGGAAAGAGTGACAGAAAGCATCAGCGTGGGTCTGTGGGACCACAGCTTGGGTCTATGGATTGCTTATCCTCCAAGACCCAATTCCCCTGTCTATAAAATAGTGTGACCCTTGTGCGTCATGGTGAGTTTGAGAAACGACACACACAAAGGGTCCAGCATGTGCTACCAGTGCAGATGCCCCCAAAACCAGTATCTATTAGTCATAACACTAATAATACTATTAGAAGACTTGTGGTTCATGGTGCTTAAGAAGACTCTGAGCTCACTAAGTAGGGATGGTTTTTAAACACAAGATGATGGAGGATCTCAAATAACCTTGATGCTGGTGATTAACCTTCCCTGTTTCACTTTGGCAGATGAAGAAGGCTAGGGAAAGGGATCTGTGGTACTTTCATTTTTAAAGATGGCAGTGATTATTGCTATTAGTTACTGAATCCCAGAGGCCAGGGGGAGATGTGGTCCTGGGCAAACCCCATTCTCCTATGGGCTTCAGCTCAGTCATCTGCAGAGAGGGAGCAGAGCACATGGTGATTTCCAAGGCCTCTGAGGGGTGCAAGCTGGAGGGGCAGACACAGAGGGACTGTGCTTATGGTTTATGATTTTTTTCTTCTTAGTGTCCCAAGCAATCGACTGAGGAGTCATGTTACTTGGCTCCTAGTTAACAAAAGTTTTTGGATTTTTGCTTTTTGTTTTGTTTTTGGTGCTTTAGTACAGGAATAGCCAGTTTGTGGACCACATGCTACGGGCTTAAGCAGGCACACGCTGCCCCACAGACCGCAACTACCCTCTCACAAGCCGCTCTTCATTCTGCCAGGTTTTATCACTCGGGACCCCCAGGTCTAGCATCTCACCCATCTGTGAACAAAGCTCACAGTTTCCTGATGCTGGCAGAATCCCTTGTGATCCATCTGCAGCAGCCTTGGGGATGTAAATCCCAGCTTTCACCACCCCACCTAACCCAGGCAAAGGCCCTGGAAAAAATGAGACATTACTGTGGCCAAAGGCTTGAGCCACAGGCAGGCATTTGCTTTACTCTCTAAGTAGTGGTGACCTGGACCTGACCAGCCCTTTCTCCAGGGGTCAGTGTCTTTACCTACAAATGGGGTCGCTTACCAGCCTGCCTTCCATACGACAAAAGGAAGATCATGCAATAGAAAGGGAAGGTGTGTCCAGTCAGTTCTTTTCAGGTAGGTGTTACCTGAATATACAACTAGCCACAGTTAGATTCAGTGTGATCATGAGGATGAGGATGAGGATGAGGATGAGGATGAGGATGAGAATGACATAGCGGCTAGCATTTGTTGACTACTTCCTATGAATCAGGCCCTGTGCTAAAATCCTTATAGACATTGTGTCAGGTAATCTTCCCAATATGAGACAAGTCCTAGCACTAGAGCCTTTTTGTAGGGGTAGGAGATGGAGCTTAGCAGTTAAAGGTGACATGCTTAGAAGGCAACAGATGACCCAGTTGTGTCTAAATCTGAAGCCCTTGACGCCTTTGCTCCCCTTACCTATTTATTTCTCTCCTGTTTCCTTCACTCTTTGAACACCTACTATATGCCAGGCCCAAAGCTAGGCACTGTAGCTGCCATGATGAGCACTTCTTGAGTCTTGCTCTCACTGAGGCAGGGTCAGGGTAGAGATACTAAACAAATAACCCAAACGATAAATACATAGCTGCTCATCACAATGATATCATAAAGGGAAAGATCAGGGTGCTTTGTGTGTAATGGGGAAAGATTGCATTTAAACTGGGTCCAGGGACAGCTTTTTGGAGGAAGAGATATTTGAATTAAACATGAGCAAAAGTTAGCCAGGAAAAGAGGGAGGAAAAGGTTCCAAGAAGTGAATGGCCAGCACGGAGACCCTGAGGTAGGAAAAATCTTGGTGTCTTAAAGAAATAACTAAAGAAAGCCAGTGAGTCTAGCACTAGCTTGGCCAGTACAGTAGCCACTAGCCGAAAGGGGCCAGTTTAATTACTTAAAGTTAAATTATATTAAAATTCAGCTCCTCAATTGCTCTAGAAATTTCAAGTGCTCAGTAGCCACAGGTGGCTCAGATTCTACTGAGCAGTTCAATTCTGTGATAGTGGAGGCATAATAACGTGTATAACACTCAGACGGGGCATCAGTAGAATCTCAGCAGCATCAGCAGAATGAGAGGTGGGAGCTGAGGCCGAGAGCAAGGTAGGGCCAGATCACACACAACTTTGTGGGCAGCAGAGTTAGGATTTCATTTTGGGCAAGCTAGGAAGCCACTGAAAGTTCATAAGCATGAAAGTGATCAGATCCTATTTACATTTTAAGATCTCTCAAGCTACTATTGTCTAGAAAGCAGTCTAGCCAGGAGGTTCCTGCCCAGATGAGTGATAATGATGGTGGTCACCAGTGATAGGGAAGAGGTGGAGAGAAGTTTCTAGAAATAGAAGTGGTGGGGCAAGGGCTCTGGGCTAGCATCTCTGGAGCATGCACTCATGGAAACAAGCCCTCTGCTGATGGTGGGTGCCATGTGCTCTGCCCAGTCTGCTGCATTTGGGAGCCTAGAACTAGACTGAACTCAGGGTTAAGAAGCTTAAGTCCACCTGAGAGCCAGCCCCAGAGCCTTTGCCATATTCCAGCCTCAATGCCTTGGCCAGGACACTATGACCATCCCCCAAATCCCCTGAGGCCCATCTCTGGTTCTCCCACAACCCTGATGACCATGCTTTCTCCAAACAGAAACCCTAGTGGATAGTTGATGAGCACAAGGGGAGGTATGAAGACAACAGATTGGTAGTTTATACAACGAGCCCATTCCAGAAAGTCCAGGACATGTGGTCACAGTGCTCATGGCCCAGGTGATGTGTCATGGTCTCAGATATTCCCTGACCCAAAAATGAGAGGCCACCTTTCAGTGTTGATGTGCCATTCAAAGACCAAGACCTGTCCAATGAGGACAAAGTGGCATCCTGGGGCTTTCAGCAATGTTCCCATTGGGTCTTCAACAAAAATGAATAGCTCTCTTTACCATTTATTAAGCACTTACGATGTGTCAAGCATGACACTGTGCCAAGTGTTCTGCTTATATTGTCTCATTTTATCCTTGTCCTGGCTCTGTTAGGTAGTGTTGTTATCTCCATTTGCATCTTAGGAAACTGGACATGTAATGACTTGTAAGTGCAGGGCTGAGATTCCAACACATTTCCTCAAAGCCTGTGCTTTTATACATTGTGCTATGCACACTCATATATGCATGCGCGCACACACACACACACACACACACACACAGGGACATATGCACACACACTCCCAGACCCTTCTATTCACTCGGCTGCCCATTCAGTTAAGATCCAAAGCCCAGGAACCCCACAGCATCTGGGTCTAGCTGGTGACAATAATTCAAACAGACCATTTTCAACTTGGTGTCCACTGAAGTTGTCCAGGCATACAAGCTACAAAGCTGTCAGAGCTGGCCAAAGTGAAGCAGCCCATTCCCTCTCTGCTTGTTCTCTTCTCTCCACCTGCCCCACTCCCTACCCACCTCCACTGCAGCAATGCCAGTAGAGGGTATGCTGGACCCAAGAACCAAGTCTACAGTCCTGGGTTCATTGCCAGGTACCTCCCTGCTCCTGAGCCTCAGAGCTTCTCTGCACCAGCCTGGCATGGGGTATGGGCACCACGGCTGGGCTGTTGGTGTCATGGGGATATGATGAACCTGCTTTGGAAACCCTGCCAGACAGGCCCCCATCCCAGGGTGGGGGCAATCAACAGCTGAGAATATATCCTTTGGCCACATTTTAAAAGTGTCCAGTCTCAAGGCCAACCAAACCACTCTAAATTTCACAGACAGTAGAGAGCCTGGGCCATGTCTCCCCTCATTCCCCACCAGCTGCAGGGACAGAGTCAAGATGATGAAAGTTGTGAGCCAGGGAGAGCTGCACCCTGAAACACAACTGGCATTTACAGAGAAATATAGTGGGTTCACGGTGCTGCTACAGATCCACCAACCAGCCCTGGTGGATCTCATCTGTCTCCCAACTTTTTCCCTTCCCTTGGGTCAAATGGTTCCATTGGGGTGTGGCTTTCTCCTGCCTCAGGACCTTTGCACAGACTCCCCACTCCCTACTTCTACCCAGCTGACCTCTCACAAGACCTCTTCAGGAAGGCTTCTCTGAACTTACCTTCTGGGTAAGTTCAACCAAATCAACCCTGGTGGGGGTTGATTTGGGAACCTGCCTCAATATTAACACTGCAGTAATGACTAGCTCCCTGCCCCTGCCACCACCAGCCAAGTGAGGCCTTGACTAGTCAACCAATGAGTACCTTGAAAGCTATCACTGCAGAGCTCGGAACAGATAGAACAGGGTTATCTCCGGCAAGACCCACAGAAGAAACTCCCACCATCCTCATAAACCCCTCTCATGCTGATCTGTGCTGTGTTTATCCTACCATGCCAGATCCCCTGCATCTAAAACACAGGAGGAATCATAAAGTCCAAAGGCAATGTTTTTCCTCCCACTTCTTGCCATTTTGCATTTCAGTGAAAGCTTGTTGTCTATTCACACTTCATAATTCACCTTTGTTTATGACTCCATTTGTTTTCTCTTCTAAAAGATTAAATCAAAAGAATAGATCAATCTGGAGACAGTAATAGACATATATCATAAGGGTGCAGGAGGTTGAGTGAGCATCCAACAACAGCAACGCTCAACAAATCTTAGCTAATGATAGTTCATTAAATGTCTATTGAACGCCTGCTGCGAAAGATGTGATAAAGGAGTAATTGTGAATATTAGCTTTGGAATGAGAACTCTCTGGGTTCAAATCCTGGCTCCACCATCTGGATAAAATTCTTAAAACTCTCTGGGCATCAAATTTCTCCTCAATAAAATAAAAATCCTAATATCACATAGGGTTGTTACAAGGATTAAATGAGATACTCTGTGTGAAGCCCTTAACAAGCACTTGGCATTTAGTCAGTGCTCTGTGAATGTCAGCTAATAGTAGAGGAAAAAAAGAGATGAGATGAATCTTTGCAGTAAAGTGGGCCCAGTTCTGTGATACCAAGGGACACAGGTGCTCTCCATGGGGTTCATAAGGGATCTGACCCAGAAGGTAAGTTCAGAGAAGCCTTCCTGAAGAGGTCTTGTGAGAGGTCAGCTGGGTAGGAGTAGGGAGTGGGGAGTCTGTGCAAAGGTCCTGAGGCAGGAGAAAGCCACACCCCAATGGAGCCATTTGACCCAAGGGAAGGGAAAAAGTTGGGAGACAGATGAGATAAGGCTGGAAACTTGGGTGGGGGTCAGTCTGTGAAAGGCCTATCTAATGTGCAGCCTTCATCCTGGAAGAAATGGGGAACTACTGCAGGATGTTCAGCCAGGGAGTGACATGACCCAGTGGCACTGAGAGGTCACCCTGAGCAGCAGTGCGGGGCACGGGATGTCATTCCTGCCCTTCCTGCATTTAGCAGTGACAGTGTACATACTAGACGATGCAGCAGAGATGGTTGTACAGTATGATGTAGTATAGTATAGTATAGTTAGTATAGTACAGCACAATGCAGTATCATTAGTATACTATAGTGCAGTATAGTCAGTATAGTCTAGTTTGTATAGGACAGTAGGTATAGTATAGTATCATATACAGTATAGTTAGTGTAGCACAGTATAGTATACTTATTACAGTACAGTATAGTATAGTTGGCATAGTATACTATAGTATAATACAACATAGTACAGTTGGTACAGTACAGTATAGTTAGTATACTATACTAAAGTATATTAGAATATAGTACAGTTGTGTAGTTATTACAGTACAGTAATAGTATAGTTAGTATAGTACAGCACAATGCAGTATCAGTAGTATACTATAGTGCAGTATAGTCAGTATAGTCTAGTTTGTATAGGACAGTAGGTATAGTATAGTATCATATACAGTATAGTTAGTATAGCACAGTATAGTATACTTATTACAGTACAGTATAGTATAGTTGGCATAGTATACTATAGTATAATACAACATAGTATAGTTGGTACAGTACAGTATAGTTAGTATACTATACTAAAGTATATTAGAATATAGTACAGTTGTGTAGTTATTACAGTACAGTAATAGTATAGTTAGTATAGTACAGCACAATACAGTATCATTAGTATACTATAGTACAGTATAGTTAGTATAGTCTAGTTTGTATAGGACAGTAGGTATAGTATAGTATCATATACAGTATAGTTAGTGTAGCACAGTATAGTATACTTATTACAGTACAGTATAGTATAGTTGGTATAGTATACTATAGTATAATACAGCATAGTATAGTTGGTACAGTATAGTTAGTATACTATACTAAAGTATAATAGAATATAGTACAGTTGTGTAGTTATTACAGTACAGTAATAGTATAGTTAGTATAGTACAGCACAATACAGTATCATTAGTATACTATAGTACAGTATAGTTAGTATAGTCTAGTTTGTATAGGACAGTAGGTATAGTATAGTATCATATACAGTATAGTTAGTGTAGCACAGTATAGTATACTTATTACAGTACAGTATAGTATAGTTGGTATAGTATACTATAGTATAATACAGCATAGTATAGTTGGTACAGTACAGTATAGTTAGTATACTATACTAAAGTATATTAAAATATAGTACAGTTGTGTAGTTATTACAGTACAGTAATAGTATAGTTAGTATAGTGCAGTGCAGTACAGTATCATTAGTATGATGTGGTATGGTATGGTTACCATGGTATACTACAGTGCAGTCACAGTATAATTAGTGTGGTAAGTACAGTATAGTGTCATTAGCATAGTATAGTATAGCACAGTACAGTATATTTTGTGTAGAATAGTACAGTATAGTATAGCACAGTGCAGTATATTTTGTGTAGAATAGTACAGTATAGTATAGCACAGTGCAGTATAATTAGTATAGTATACTATAGTATAATATAGTTAGTACAGTATAGTTAGTATAGTATAGTACAGTATAGCATAGTACAGTATAGTACAGTGATAGTATAGTTAGTATCATATGGTATGGTATGGTATGGTATGGTATGGAATACTTAGCATGGTGTACTACAGTACAGTCACAGTATAGGTAGTATGGTATAGTACAGTATAATATAATGTAGTATAGTATAGCATAGTTAATATAGTGTAGTACAGTACCGTGTAGTTAGAATAGTATGGCACAATAGAGTATAGTTAGTACAGTATAATTTGTATAGTATAGTATGTATAGTATAGTACAGTATAGTTAGTATAGTACAGTACAGTATGGTGTGGTATAGTGCAGTAGAGTTAGTAGAGCACTATACAGTATAGTTAGTATAGTTACTATAGCATGGTACAGTGGCTGCTCGATGATACTCACTGAGCACCTACTATGTGCCCCGGCAGTGTGCTGGGTTCTGCAGGGTTCTGGCTGGAAACACAAATTGCTGCCCCCTTGTGGACACAGACCGACAGTGAACTACATGAATAAATACATCATAGAATATACTTGAATATTCTATGCAAAATGCGGAGAAGTGGGGAGGATATACAGTCCCAACTTGAGTGGTCAGAGGAGGCCTCACTGGAAGGTGATTTTGAGCCAGGATTGAGATGAGGGAGTGCACCGAAAGTATCCAAGGGAAGAGCGTGCTGGACAGGTGGAAGAGCAACTGTGAAGCCCCTGATGTAGAATGTGCCTGCACGTTTCCAGAGAGTGTGAAGCCAGGGTGGCTAGGGCAAAGCAAGCGGGGGGCTATGGGAAGAGGTGGAGACTGAGTGTGGGCTGGAGGAGCAGATCTGGTGCCACCATTTTAAGAACTCATATACTACTTTGGGACAGTGCTTGTCCAGGTGTCTCAGGTTGTGACTCACAGTCCGAGTTATCATTTAAATCAGCACAGAGTTAATGTCTTGCTTTCTACCCTTCATAGGCTGTCATCTCTTTGCTTTTACTTGTGTCTCTTCCAGTCTGTCCTCCACATAGGAGCAAGAGAGATCTTAAAACATGGATCTTTGCCCTGCACTTTGATATAAAGTCCCAAGTCCTTACCATGGCCTCCCAGGAAGGCCCGGCATGGGCCTTGATCAAAACCAGATTTATTTATTCTCATCGGGGTGGGTGAGGTTAAATCCAAGTGCTCCTTAAGGCACATCTTAAAGCATCTTGACACCTGCCACCTACTAATCACCCCCAAAGTGCCTAACATGGTGTCTTCTACCACAAAGGCATTCAGTTAGTGTTTGTTCATTTGGGTATAACTTGAGGTCTGTATACCTTTCCACTGCTATAAATTATTCTTTTTCAGATGCCGATTCCAACTGCTTGAAAACAAGTGGCATCAAAAGTCAAGACTGTCACAGTCACAGTAGAACAAGTAAGTGCAGGAGGCCGGTTTTCATTTCCACTGTCTTAAAACCATTCCTAAGACAAAGTCATCTACTTTAATAAGCTTTGGAACTAAACATTTGAGTTACTTTCCAAGGAAGGCAGTAAAGAAATCAGTGATTGCTTTTATATGTATTATCAAAATCTGATTTATTTCTTCTCATAAGAGTGGGTGAGATTGAGCATCTGACAATAGCAAATGCTTAACAAATCATAGCTAATCATTATCCATTAAATGTCTATTGAACACCTACTATGAAAGACATGATTGTAGTTGTGAACATTAGCTTGGGAATGAAAGCTCTCTGGGTTTAAGTTATGGCTCCACCATCTGCAGCCATGTCCAATCCTGGGTCCACTGTGGCTTCTTCTGAGAGGAGGATAACAAAGAAAACACTGGGAATCGGCAATTCTATTAGCTTTCCTAGCACTAAGATATCTGCCCAGAGCAGTGTCAAGCTTGTAATTTCACAAATGAGTGTGGAGAAAACAATTGCTATAAGCGAGGCATGATTCTAACTATTTGGTATGTGTTAAATCATTAAATTCTCTAACCTATCCTAGGAGACGGGTACTCTTATTATCCCATTTTATAGGTAAAGTAACTATAAGAGTTCATAGTTATAAAGGTAGGAAGAGATGAATTCAGTCAATGGGACTCCAGAGCTGGTCTTAACCACCATATCATAGAATAAGAGAAATACCAGCCTTTCATGAAAAACTAAATTACAGGATCAGTCCACCCAGACAGCTGTGGCTATGGAATCAGTACAGCCATGCTTCCTGTCAGAACGAAGAATCGAGAGATCATTTGACTGTCATTTCATTCATTCCATCAGAATTAAACTGTAGGCCAGGTGCAGTGGCTCTTGCCTGTAATCCCAGCACTTTGGGAGGCTGAGGCAGGCAGATCACAAGGTCAGGAGTTTGAGCCCTGCCTGGCCAACATAGCGAAACCCTGTCTCTACTAAAAATACAAAAACTATCCAGGTGTGGTGGCACACACCTGTAGTCTCAGCTACTAGGGAGGCTGAGGCAAAAGACTCACTTGAACCCAGGAGGCAGAAGTTGTAGTTAGCTGAGACCATGCCATTGCACTCCAGCCTGGGTGACAGAGTGAGACTCTGTCTCAGAAAAAAGAATTAAACTATAGTTCCATAGAACATCTGTGAGTCATAGTGTTTGTTTCACAATTGCTTCAATCAAAGACAGACACATGTCACAGCTCAGTAAGTTTCCAGGTAGAGCAATCAGTCATGGATTAGTGAGAAGTTGCACATCTGTTCTCTTAAAATGAAACAAGCTGGGCATGGTGGCTCATGCCTGTAATCCCAGCACTTTGGGAGGCCAAGGTGAGTGGATCACCTGAGGTCAGGAGTTCGAGGCCAGTGTAGCCAATGTGGCAAAACCCCATCTCTATTAAAAACACAAAAAATTATCTGGGCATGGTGGCGGGTACCTATAATCCCAGCTACTTGGGAGACTAAGGCTGGAGAATCACTAGAACCCAGAAGGCAGATGTTGCAGTGAGCTGAGATTGTGCCATTGCACTCCATCCAGCCTAGGCAACAGAGTGAGACTCTGTCTCAAAAAAAAAAAAAAAAAATTAAAAAACAACTGTAAATCGCTAATGTTTTCCCATTTTCAAAAGGCCTCCAAAGTTCTCATCTATGGGAATTTGTACGAGATCTACTTTTATCTCCTGAAGAAAACTGTGGAATTCTGGAATGGGAAGATAGGGAACAAGGAATTTTTCGGGTGGTTAAATCAGAAGCCCTGGCAAAGATGTGGGGACAAAGGAAGAAAAATGACAGAATGACATATGAGAAGTTGAGCAGAGCCCTGAGGTAAGTTAACAGCATAAAATACCATGAGCCTTCAAGAAGAGTTATATAAAATGGATGGCTATAGAAAATTACACTGTTTTTGCAGATTTTTTACCTGATAATGGAAAGGTCATGAGACAAAACTTTGGCTCTTAGTTACAGGTAGGATTATGGTTTGTAAATTGACACGCCGTCCTTAGCATTCTTGGCAATATTCCCCAGGGATCACTCTGAATCCAGGCCATCTCGCACACACATGCACAAAACACATTTTGAACTGAGAATGGTGAGGTTCAGTCTTCAAGATGTCTGGGAAAGGTTTAAGTGTAAGTTGATAACAGGGTGTGAAAATACCAGGGTAATCAAAGACCAGCCTTGTCACCTGAGAAATGAGGAGAGCGTTTGTGTTCTGTTGTTTTCCTAGGATGCAAGCCCTCCCAGAGTTTCTCTTCTGCTTGCTTTTTCAGATACTACTATAAAACGGGAATTTTGGAGCGGGTCGACCGAAGGTTAGTGTACAAATTTGGAAAAAATGCACACGGGTGGCAGGAAGACAAGCTATGATCTGCTCGAGGCATCAAGCTCATTGTACGGATCTGTCCTTTAAAACAATCAGATTGCAAGAGACATTGGAAAGGCTTCTTTTTCTTTTCTTTTTTTCTTTTTTTTTTAACCTGCAAACATGCTGATAAAAATTCTCCACATCTCAGCTTACATTTGGATTCAGAGTTGCTGTCTACGGGGGGGGTGACGGTGGCAACTCATAAGAAATCCTTTCTTCCCTGTAAGGGGATGAGGGGATGATCTTTTGTGGTGCCTTGATCAAACATTATTTTCCTAGAGTTGTGGAACAGTGACAGCCAATGCCATTGGTGCTAATCAGAGAAAAATGATTCAATTCTGCCATTAGAGACACATCCAGTACTCCCATCCCAACGGTTCAAAAGTTTTCAAATAGTTAACTGTGGCAGCTCACCAAAGGCAGGGGAAAGCATGATTAGTTTGCAGGTTATGGTAGGAGAGGGTGAGACATAAGGCATACATACTTTAGATTTTTAAATTATTAAAGCCAAAAATCCATAGAAAATATCCTTTTTCTTTCTTTTTTTTTTTTTTTTTTTTTGAGATGGGTTCTCGCTATGTTATCCAGGTCTGGTCTTGAACTCACAGGCTCAAGCGATCCTCCTGCTTCAGCCTCCCAAAGTACTGTGATTATATATGTGAGCCACAGCACCTGGCCAGAAAAGTATCTTAATTAATGAAAGAGCTAAGTCATCAAGCTGGGACATAATTGGATTTAGCATAGGTCCATAGTAAATTTCTTAACCAGAGCATCTTTCTGACCACTCAGCAAAATTTCCACAGACATCTTTCTGGACTTACTTAACATTAACCACATTATTAATTGTTGCTGAGTCTATTCCCCCTTCTAACCAATGGCTGGCATCTGATATGCAGAGTTAGTCAACAGACACTGGCATCAATTACCAAATCACTGCTGTTTCTATGATTAAAGCTGTCAACACAATAAAATTGTAATTCATTGATTCCATCTCTGGTCCAGATGTTAAACATTTATAGAACTGGAAATGTCCTGACAACTCTGTAACAGCCAATTAAATGGCGAGTCTTTTTTGTTTTGTCTTCCTACCTGATGTGTATTCAAGCGCTAAAACACCTATTTCCTTGACAAAAAATAGTGACAGTGAATTTACACCAATAAATGTTCATGGGTTAAAGTCTGCACTGACATTTTCTCATCAGTCACTGGCATGTAGGTCATTAGTGACTTACGACTAGGTAGACTGCCCCTAGGGCTTCTGTTTCACCGGAGGAGGAATCAAGTGGTAAGGCACTGAACCGCTGCACAGGCTGAAGACCTCCATACTTAGAGTTTAACTTCAAAATAACTTGTTTTAAAAATGTGAATTACTGTAAAATAATCTATTTTTGGATTCATGTGTTTTCCAGGTAGATATAGTTTGTAAACAATGTGAATAAAGTATTTAACGTGTTCAACTGTCTGCATATCGTTCAATTCAGCATAGTAGGCTCAGCAAAGCACTGACAACCTATAAAACCTTTGATGACTCTTCCATTTCCTAGCAGTAGTGGTTGGAGATTTATTTTTTAATTTTTGGAGATGGGTTTTGCTATGTTACCCAAGATGGCCTTGAACTCCTGGGCTCAAGCAATCCTCCCGTCTCAACCTCCCAAGTGCCTGGATTATTATGAACCTTTGCTAAATCCACACCACACTTGGCAGGCTGGAGATTTTTAAAGAGCCCAAAAAGATGCAAGAAATATATGAAGTAATCTTACCCTCCACCTTTAATATCTCAAGACAGATTCCCCTCGCAAAATGGAGTTCATTGACCCGCATAGCCTACAGATGCATTTTTGTTTGGTGCACACGGTATTGTTTGTCTGCTGTTTTGAGATGATCTTTTATTTCTTACTGTGACTTCATAGCCTTATATAGAAATTGAAAGACTCACCTAAAAATCCAGACTTTAGCTTCTTTTTAAAAATCATATCTGGCAACACTAGTATCTCAGTCTCTTGTGGCATTAATTTCCTGGAGCAAAATTGAAGTTGCACCTTGGGACAGAGGATTTGGTCCTACTGCCTTCTGGACACGCAGCTTGTCAGCTGCCATTCAACTTTGTTCTTGCACTAATGGTTGTTGTTGTTAATACATCCAGAATGCCTTTACATTTTGAATTTGGGACCCATGTCCTGGCCATCTGAAGAGGTAAGTACCATGTTAATGGACCACAGTCAGGATGAAAGGAAAGACTGTCCAGGAAAAGAGAAGTTAGCTAACTGTAGGGGAATGGGGAGTTTTCAGGCCAGAGCTTGGCAGTGACAATAAAGCAGAACTAAGCAGCTCAGGGGCATGGCAGGGACTGGGGTGGGGCAAACAGGCATAAGTCACAGGACTGCAGAGAAACACTGTCTAGGAGATGTGGATGCCCTCCCTCACATACCCCGGGCATCAAGCAATTTAGAGAATAAGAACATTAATCCCTCTTGCTACTCAAGATATTTTATCAAACCATTAAACCAGCATCCTCTTTGGATTAGCTTTCTAGGGCTGCCTGTTACAAATTACCAAAATTGGTGGCTTAAAACAACAGAAATGTCTTCTCTCACCATTGTGGAGGCTACAAGTCTAAAATCAAGGAAGCCATAGGCTCTGAGAAAGAATCCTTCCAAAAAGAAAGAAGGAGGGGGGGGAGGGAGGGAAGGAGGGAGGGGGAGAGGGGGAGAGAGGGAGGAAGGGAGGGGGGAGGGAGGCAGGGAGGCAGGGAGGGAGGCAGGGAGGCAGGGAGGGAGGGAGGGAGGGGAGAAAGAAAGGAAAAGAATCCTTCCCTTCTTACTGCTTCTGGTAGCTCCATGCATTTCGTGGCTTGTGGCTGCAAAACTCCAATCTCTGCCTTGGTCTTCACATAACCTGCTCCTTCTTTTCCCCTTTGGTCTCTTAGAAAGACAATTATTATTTGATTTAGGCCCCACCTGAGTAATCAGGATGATTTCCTCTTGATCTTTTTTTATTTTTTAGACAAAGTTTCACTCTTGTCGCCCAGGCTGGAGTGCAGTGGCACCATCTCATCTTACTGGAACCTCTGCCTCCTGGATTCAAGCGATTCTCCTGCTCCAGTCTTCCGGGTAGCTGGGACTACAGGCACACACCACCATGCCTGGCTAATTTTTTGTATCTTTAGTAGAGACAGGGTTTCACCATGTTGGCTAGGCTGGTCTCAAACTCCTGACCTCAGGTGATCTGTCCACCTCAGCCTCCCAAAGTGCTGGGATGACAGACATGAGCCACCACACCCAGCTTCCTCTTGATCTTTAACTTAGGACATTGAAAAGATCCTTTTTCCAAATGAGTCACACTCACAGGTTCCAGGGGTTAGAACATGGGTATATCTTTTGGGGGATCACTGTCCAATCCACCATATTCATTAAAGCAAGAGTTTTACTTAAACATAAAGTTCCACAATACAATTCATTAAAGGACAGAAAATACAAAGGATTGTTTAAAATGCTACACTTGGCACAGCATGGTGGCTCACACCTGTAATTTCAGAACTTTAGGAGGCAAAGGCAGGCAGATCCCTCGAGTTTAAGAGTTCTAGACCAGCGTGGCCAACATGATGAAACCCCACCTCTGCAAGATCACAAAAATTGGCTGGGTGTGTGGTGTGCACCTATAATCCCAGCTACTAGGGAGGCTGAGGTGAGAGGATCACTTGAGTCCAGGAGTTCAAGGCTGCAGTAAGCTGTGATTGTGCAACTACACTTAAGTCTGAGTGACAGAGTGAGACATTGTCTCAAAAAAATAAATAAAATGCTACACTTTGAGCAAACAATACCAAAGCAAAACAATAAAAAAGCAATAGACAATGCAAAATTCACTTGTCAATCAGTCGAATGAGGGAATAAGTACTTCCTTTGTGAAAAGAATCTGCAATAGAGCTTTCCACAGCAAACTTCCCATATATTAATATGTGATTGTTTACATTTTTCAGAGGTTCAAAATTATACAGAGCTGGCCAGGCACAGTGGCTCACACGTGTAATCCCAGTACTTTGATAGGCCGAGGAGGGCAGATCACTTGAGGTCAGGAGTTTGAGACCAGCCTGGCCAACATGGTGAAACCTCGTCTCGACTAAAAATATAAAAATTAGCCAGGCATGGTGGGGTACACCTGTAATCCCAGCTGCTCAGGGGCTGAGACATGAGAATCGCGTGAACCCGATTCAAGCGATTGCAGAGGCAGAGGTGCCAGTGAGCCGAGACTGTGACATTCCACTCCAGCCTGGGCAGCAGAGTGAGACTCCACGCCAAAAAAAAAAAAAATTATATGAAACGCCTTGAGTTGACTTCCACTAACCCTTCATATCTTTAAAAGCGCTGATAAAAAACATGTTAACACCTTCAATCTGGCTTACCAAAGAGTTTAAAGTGGAATGTGCCCTTTGCCCCTTGGTAATGCCATGAACTAAGAGGCAAAGAAATGGCCCAAGTAGCTTGCTTGTGGCTTTTCTCCCAGAAAAAATGAGTGCTAAGAAGTTCTTAAAACCGTTTCTTAGCACAATCAGAGTGATGCCCGTCATCCAGGAAAGAAAAATTAATGTGGTTGGTTTTGGTTTTTTGCTCATTTGTTTTTTTGTAATTGAGTCTTGCTCTGTTGCCAGGTTGGAGTGCAATGACACAGTCTTGACTCACTGCAACCTTCGCCTCCCAGGTTCAAGCAATTCTCCTGCCTCAGTCTCCCTAATAGCTGGGATTACAGGTGTGCATCACCACACCTCGCTAATTTTTTGTCTTTTTAGTAAAGATGTGTTTTTACCATGTTGGTCAGGCTGGTCTCAAACGCCTGACCTCAAATGATCTCCCCACCTCAGTCTCTCAAAGTGCTGGGATTATAGGCGTTGGCCACCATGCCTGGTCAAATTCATGCATTTTTAAACCCAAATTCTAACATGTAATTTGAAACAAACCAGGCAATCCTTCACAGTGCTTCTGAAAGCCCGGACCAAGTCCTCCTTTTAGAAGAGCAAGTCTCTCGAGCAGTGTGAGGTCAGAGATGACCAGGTCCAGGCACATCTGTGTCTTTCCACAATGTCTGACTTTCATGGAAATCATCTCAGTCACAAAAGCCATGAGCTGCACGGAGTTCCCAAGGAAGCAGTTTGCCTCAGTGCTTCTCACTCACTCATTAGTCAGAGCTGCATGCACACAGGCTCACACCACTCCACAAGTCAGATAATATGGCAGACCATACATAATAGTACACTTAATATGTAAATGTGATAGATTAAACATTCCACAACAAAGGAACGTTTAACATCAAAAGAAGGAGGAGAGGAAAAAGGGTTAATGAATCAGTTCAGGGAAAGCGACTAAGGCAAAAAGAATCTCCTGGTCTGGGCCAGGCAGTCCAAGAGCCTTCAGTGGCAGATGCCAGGTGATTATCATGATTTAGCAAGATGGTGTTAGTTAAGACAGCCATTTTGAGCTGCGCAGGTCCTGTTCTTTTTATAGCCACAATCCTCTGGTGAGGACTGATAGTGGAAGAGTGTGCTTGCTTATGTCCTCATCTGGTTGGATGCAGTCTTTATTTATTAAGCAAACATCTTGTCCCTGTTGGCAAAGTGCCCTGTGAAATATAAGATGGAGTCTCTAAGATAGAGTCACTTATGTCAACGGTGCTTGACACAGCAAATGAACAGATTTTTAACTAGGATTCTAATATTTACATTTTTAGACAGTGCTGTGGCAGAGTGTAGATGAAAAACACCTTTTAAGATGAGGATGCAAGAAACAAAAATGTTATGTCCACACAAAAATGTATACAGAAATGTTCATATCACCACTATTCATAATAGCCAAAAAGTAGAAAGAGCCCAAATATCCATCAAATGATAAATGGATAAATAAAACACAGTAAATCCACACATGGAATATTATTTGGCAATTTAAAAAATGAAGTACTCATATATGCTATAATATGTAAAAATCTTGAAAACATTATGCTAAGTGAAAGAAGTCAGTCACAAAAGACCACATATTGTATGATTCTATTTAAGTAAAAAGTGCAAAGTAGGCAAATCTTAGATTCATGATGGCCTAGGGCTGGGGGCAAGGTTGGGAAAGAAATGGAAAGTGACTGCTGATAGGTACAGGTTTCTCTTTGGGAGATAAAAATGTTCTAAAATTGATTGTGGTGATGGTTGAGCAATTCTGTGAATATACAAAAAAACATTTACTCATACACTTTAAATGGGTGAGTAAATTATATCTCAATAAAGCTCTTATTTAAAAAAGAATGAGAAGAAGAAAAAAGAAGGAAGAAGAGAAAAAAGAAGGCAGAAGAGAGCAAGAAGGACAAGAAGAAGAGGGAGGAGAAGGAGGAGGACTAAGAAAGAAGAGAAGGAGAAAGCGGGGGTGGGGGAAGCTGGGCCTGATCATGTGTGCCTGTAGTCCCCGCTACTCAGGAGGCTGAGGCCAGCCTAAGCAACATAATGATATGCCATCTCTAAAATAAATAAATAAAGAAGAAGTCAGTGTGAATGACCCACTGTGTCAAACACTGCTGAGAGGCCACATAAGACAAGGACTAAGAATGAACTGTTAGATTTTTTTGTGTGGTAACATATACATAAAACTTACATTTAGCCACTTTCAGGTGTACAGTTCAGTAGCATTCAATGCATTCACACTGTTGTGCCACCATTGCCACCAACTACCTCCAGAAGTTCTCGCCTTTCCAAATAGAAAGTGCAATGGCACAATATTGGCTCACTGCAAACTCTGCCTCCCGGGTTCAAGAGATTCTCCTGCCTCAGCTTCCTGAGTAGCTGAGATTACAGGTGCCTGCCATCTCATCCAGCTAATTTTTGTCTTTTCAGTAGAGATGGGGTTTCACCACATTGACCAGGCTGGTCTTGAACTCCTGACCTCAGGTGATCTGCCTGCCTCGGCCTCCCAAAGTGCTGGGATTACAGGTGTGAGCCACCATGCCCAGCCCGATACATCTATTTTCAATGTCTACAAATATAATGGTTTCAAAGCATATTCAAACACAGCGGGAATTTAGGCAGGAGGGTTTGACAGAGGAGAAAAGGAATTTGAGCTAAAAGATCAAGAATGAGTTTGTCTACTAGTGGTCTAATAGTTTTCTGAATTCCTGAAAGTACAGACTGGTTTGGTTTTTTGTTTTGTTTTCAGTTGTTATTGCTGTTTGTTATTTTGAGACAAGGTCTCTGTTGCCCAGGCTGGAGTGCAGTGGTACAATCATGGCTCACTGAGGCCTCAACCTCCTGGGCTCAGGAGATCCTCCCACCTCAGCCTCCTTAGTAGCTGGGATTACAGGCATGTGTTACCACACTCAGCTAATTTTTATATGTTTTGTAGAGACAGGGCTTTGCCATGTTGCCCAGGCTGGTCTCAAACTCCTGAGCTCAAGTGATCCTCCTGCCTTGGCTTCCCAAAGTGCTGGGATTATAGGCATGAGCCACCACACCCAGAACAAACTGGTTTTGAATATGAACAAAATAAAGATTTTCAAGGAAAACAAATTTTCATTTAGCATTCAGAATGCATCTTTAAAGTCTTTCATGTGATTTTCAACAATGATAGGCAAATACCGGTTTTAAAAAGGAGGAGGAGGCCAGAAGCAGTTGCTCATGCCTGTAATCCCAGCACTTTGGGAGGCTGAGGAGGGCAGATCACAAGGTCAAGAGATCGAAACCATCCTGGCCATCATGGTGAAACCCCATCTTTACTGAAATACAAAAAATAGCCAGGCATGGTGGTGAGTGCCTGTAGTCCCAGCTACTCAGGAGGCTGAGGCAGGGGAATCGCTTGAACCCAGGAGGCAGAGACTACAATGAGCTGAGATAGTGCCACTGCACTCTAGCCTGGCGACAGAGCAAGACTCAGTCTCAAAAAAAAAAAAGGAGGAGGAGGAAAATAACTAGTGGTTCTGAGCCCTTATTTTAAAAACTCAATCATAGGTAAGTGAGCGAATGGACAAGAGATTTAAGTAATTTTCAAAGTTAGAGCATTTGCTATTTTATCAGTGTCTCAGAAGGCTGACCAAAGGCTATAGATTTAAACAAATAACATGGTGTCCTTGAGATACTGACATTTCCATTTTTAAGGGTAAAACATCTGAAAATGATGACATTCAAATTAAGAGTCTGGTGGTACTTTAGGAGTTATACATGGAGTCAAAAGAAATCAAATACCATCTCTATTCTTATGTACAGATTATTTATTGTAAAAATGTAAGCAATTACAAATTGATCTGTTGTGAAATTAGTGCTGAATTAAGATTATTGTAATTCCAAGTGAAAAAAATGAATTTGATCAATTACAAGCAGGAATAAACATTAAGCCATGATGGTGCTCAAGTCAGTTTCTGATGACACTAGTGTATCAAATGTGCTTTTGCTAGGAAAACCTTAGAAAAATAAAAATTTCTGAGTTGATCTTCTTATATAATTATAGCCATATTTTAATATAATAGGCCATGAGGTGATATGTAAACATATATAATTTCAACAAGTTTTATCCAATAAAATCATATTTGTAGCTAGAAACTTTTCTTCTAGTCATTTTAAATGAATAATCCAACCAACTGTCAAAACAAATATTTTCTTTAAAAATGACTGTTAAATTCTAACCTTCATTTTCCCCTGGGAAAATAGCATTAAAATTGTGACACGATTTGCTGTGGAAAGCGGGATTCTCTATTTTGACGCCATTTGCTTGCATTAGCGCATCTAGCCCAGGAGAATCTTCATCCAGTGATGAGTGGGTTACATGGGTGAACGCTAAGCTTTGCTGCACTGGTGCAGGCCCCGGCCTCACAGATTTGCCTTCTCCCTTGCAGCCAAGTGAGACCCGGACTGCACAAAGGTGTGAATCGCATTCTGTTTTAAGAGAACAAGACGGACAGGTTAATCACCTCATAGGCAGCAGCGTGGTATTTACTTAGTTTTAATACACATGCAAGTGAAAATAATAATCCAGAATTCATTCACTTTAACTGTCTTACATTGTCCAGGGCTAAAATGAAGAGTATGTGTTTTGCCGGTGCGTTCTTTATCTCTCAAATGAATTTCTGCACAGCTGCTTAAGAAATCTAACAGTGTTAGCCGGGCACGGTGGCTCACGCCTGTAATCCCAGCACTTTGGGAGGCCGAGGCGGGTGGATCACGAGGTCAAGAGATCGAAACCATCCTGGTCAACATGGTGAAACCCCATCTCTACTAAAAATACAAAAAATTAACTAGGCATGGTGGCGTGTGCTTGTAATCCCAGCTACTCAGGAGGCTGAGGCAGGAGAATTGCCTGATCCCAGGAGGCAGAGGTTGCGGTGAGCTGAGATCACGCCATTACACTCCAGCCTGGGTAACAAGAGCGAAACTCCATCTCAAAAAAAAAAAAAAGAACAGTGGCAGGTAATGGCCCCCGCAGACTGTAACACTAAGTGGTAGCTGGG
The DNA here is from genome assembly GCF_049354715.1 of Callithrix jacchus. Lineage (NCBI taxonomy): Eukaryota > Metazoa > Chordata > Mammalia > Primates > Cebidae > Callithrix > Callithrix jacchus. Next base: position 99,840,595 of record NC_133511.1, on the reverse strand, counting down.
CCACGCCTACTCCAACCCAGCACACACAGCCTCTGCATGGTCAGGCTGCTCCAAGCTTACCTTAGGCTTCTCAGCATTGTACTTTTCCAGAAGAGACTGGATGCGGGTCCCATAGTCATTGTGGACCTCCCTGAAGTTCTTGACCTAAGGCCAAAAAAAAATTAATGCAAGCCTTACTCTAACTCCCCAGTGACTGTGGTTTCCCAGAGTTTATTCCACAGGGGAGGAAAGATGTTTCGGCAGGAGGCAGCACCACAGGCTGTTTAACAATGCCAGCCTCAGAGGAAGACACAGGTCCAGTGAACGCTCTGACATGTCCTGGCTGAGCAGCCTCCCATAGGTCACTCAACTTATCCGAGCTTCTCCCTAAAGGTCCCTCTGCCTAAGTGAGCAAGAGAATGACACCTAATTGGTATAATTTTAAAAATAAATATTTGGTCTTTGTCCCCCATTCCTGACACATACCTAAAACTCTTGGAATTTACTGTCTTTTGTATCCTACTAGGATGACTCATGAGGGCCTAGATAGCTTCCCAACGGAGGCTAGTACCAGGAAAACCAAGCATGCGAAGGTTAGAACTTCCAGCCCCACCCCCAAACCTCCAGTGAGGGGAGAGGGGCTGGAGACTGTATTCAATCACCCATAGCCAATGATTGCATCAAGTATGCCTATGTCAGAAAACCTCCAGAAAAGCCTGCAACTGGCAAGGTCAGGGAACATGTGGGTTGGTGCACACATCCAGGTGCTGGGAGGGTGGTTCCCCCAGCAAGGCCAAAGCTCTGAGGCCTTCCCCTGTGCCCCACTTCCATTTTGCTATCCCTGAGTTGTATTCTTTATCATAAGTAAATCATTTTCCTGAGTTCTATGAGTCTTTCCAGCAAATTATCAAACCTGAGGAAAGGGTGTGTGAACCCCTAATTTGCAGTCAGAATCTGCAGAAGTATGCATAGCCAGGGCACCTCATTTGGCATCTGAAGTGGGAAGTGACCCCTAAATCTTTGGGTTCTGATTCTAGCTCCAAGAGTTACTGTTAGAACTGAATTGAGTTATAGGATACCCAGTTGCTGTCAAATAATTAGAGAATTGTTCATTGTTGGGGGAAGAAAACTATACAACCTAGGCTGGGTGCGGTGGTTCACGCCTGTAATCCCAGCACTTTGGAGGGCTGAGACAGGCGGATCATCTGAGGTCAGGAGTTCAAGACTAGCCTAACTAACATGACAAAACCCCATCTCTACTAAAAATAGAAAAATTAGGCATGGTGGGGCATGCCTATAGTCAAAGCTACTAGGGAGGGTGAGGCAGGAAAATCACTTGAACCCAGGAGGCAGAGGTTGCAGTGAGCCGAGATCATGCCACTGCACTGCAGCCTGAGCAACAGAACAAGACTCCATCTCAAAAAAAAAACAAAAAAAAAACAACCTACCTCACAGGATGCTGTGAGAAATGCTGAGGAAGTGAGCTGCATTTACTACATGGAAAGAGTGACCTCAGAGTAAGTGCTTAGCAAGTTACAGTGATTTACATTAAGAAACAGGCCCAGACACAGCCTGAAGTTAATGTGAAGGATACAAGAACACTGGTACTTGCGGCGCAACTCCTTATATTCAGGCAAGAATTCCTCAGTGGACAGCAAGAGGAGGCGAGGTTTTGGGAACCCATAAAAGCCTTGCAATTTCACCATATGTGGAAGGAGAATGCCAAGGGTTCCAGCCCAGTCTGCTACTTGCAAGCTGTCTTACCCATTCTATCCAGTAAAATGAGATAAATCCTGCCCTGCCTACCGCACAGAGCACCTGTCAGGCTCTCTGCTGATATTTGAACCCAGGCCCTTGGACACAAGCCCAGACAGCTGCTAGCGCAGCTGCCCCTAGGAACAGAGAAGCAGCAACTATGGGCCAAGGAAAAAGGGGGATTTCAGATCTGCAAAAAGCTTAGCTCTGGAACAGGCCAGAAAACCAGAAGTGAGAGGGCTTCACGCCACTCTATGAGTGGCCATCAGAAGTACCTCAGCACCTTAGCACGAAAGTCCAGCCTGCCTTTTGGAAGCATTGCAGTTCTTATTCCAGAAATCACACCAAGTTTCTAGTTTGCATCTGAAGGGGGATCGAGGTATCATGACATTAAGCCTTTAGGCAGGTTTCAAACCATAAAAATGCAGGAAAGAAAGACAGACAGACTGACTGATTGACTGACTGATTTTAGAGATAGGGCTGGCAAGCAATCCTCCCACTTCAGCTTCCCAAGTAGTTAGGACTACAGGTGCATGCCATCACATCCAGCTGATATATTTTTTATCATACAATGTGTAAGTAGAATTGTGGGAGGACTCTACCATTTTGAAGTTGGTCATTTACTACTATCTTGCATGGAATTTGGCTGCAGCTGAATTAAACAGCATAAGATAAAATTCACTGTGAATACAACTAAATGAGTACACATTGGACAAACAGCTAAGGACTGATGGATATACCAGACCAGATAAACTATGAAAGGAAAATAATCAGAAGTTGGTTGAGGATTACTAGTATTTTTTTTTAAGTTCCCTAACTTAGGTCAAGTAAAATAGAAATGGCACTTCCTTTTTAGGGTTCTCCCATACAGCTGCACTGTCTTCCCAGGCCAGCAGAGGGCACCCTTCAGCTTACAAAGACTCACCGCTTTCTTCTGGATGAAAAGTTGTGCGTCTTTCAGGTGGCCAGCAATGTTCTCACACAGGCGTTTCCTCTGTTCCTCATTCAGCACGTTCACATAGAATGCCCGCACCTGCTCAGGGAAAAGAGCAAGTGCAGGAATTGAATCACCAATTTATCACCAACAAAGTTCACCTACTACAACACTTATGAAATAAATGATTTTAAAACTTTAGAATTTAAGAATAATTTTAAATTACAATTAAAACCGTCATTTGGGTTGTGTTCCTCACTTTTTGTTTTAAGCAAAATAAGTAAAATTCATTTGTTAATAGCTCATAATTATTTTTTAATAATGTCTTGTAGTAACTGCCATATATCTCTTATAAATAGATCTACAATTTAAAACCTCACCACATTCTTAATACTGACAAGTCTAAAATGTGCAAGCTGCCCTTGAATGTAAACTTAGAACAATACAACCTTTGTTCAATTCACTCAGAACCATGGAGAAAAATAAAAACTAATTCATTTAGCTAGAGATATAATTAGATAGATAACTGTAACTACAGATAGATAATATATCTAAAAAACTACTTCATTTATACATGTATATCTGTAGTTATTCAGAAGCCAATATTTCTTAGATAAGACATATTAATAGTGATATTTTGCTAGATTATTGGGTTTACCTCTAAAATAAATATCCATAAGTTAAAACTGGAGCTTAGTATCAGGTATGTGAATCAAAGCAGCCTCTGCCCAATTGTGAAATCAAAAGGTTGTAGCTTTTATTCTTACATTTCATTCAGTCACTCATTCAACAAATACTGAGTATCTATAATGTGCCAGACTCTGTTCTATGCACTGTTCTATTCATGTTTATAAAGTCCAATAATATCCAATTATCCAAAGTATCAACTTCATAAATATTAAGAGATGCATCATTTCCCTAAGTAGCCAAATATCAGGCTATAATTATGTTTTTAAATTTTTGAGTAAAGTTTACACCTGATACCAAAGTTAATCAGATATTTTGGATTAACACAATCTAATCAAAGTACTATATCCTGGGGACTTTCTCAGACCTATCACCAATTCATTAATTCTCTCTTCAGCTGTATTTGATGTAGTTTGTGAAACCATCCACTGTATTGCTATATCTGTTGAGTTTTTATTTCACAGATTGTAATTTTTGTTTCTAGAAAATGTTATTTGGTTCTTTTTCAAATCTACCTGTTTTGTTTTTCTCCTCATCTCTTACTGTCTTGATAATATTCCTTTCTGCATCTCCTTAAATATGTATGTTTATTTTAAAGCCTCTTTCCAATTACCATGTTTATGATTCTTCCATCTATTGCATGTGTAATTTCTCACTGGATTTCCTAGTATGTATTATAATTTTTCACTATGACTCACCTTCAACAGGAGTTATCTTCTGCAAAAGTACCAAATGTACCCTCGTTGTGTCTTCCTGTGGTGGTTTTCTCATAATCTCTGCAAAGGCCTAACAGGGTTCACTGATTCGCTTGTTTCTCAGTTAAAGTCTTTCTTTTTTTTTTTAGTTAAAGTCTTTCATGGTTCCAACTGGGATAAGAATGCAGGAACCTCATTTGAGCACAGCATAGGGGAAGGACTCCCGATTTCTTAGAGTTGGCTGCTTCCATTGAGAGCCCACATTCTTCCAAGCTGCATCCTCAGTCTGAGGGATAGTTGAGGTGCCCTTTCCCGGTTCTCACCATTATGCTAAGAGCTGAGCTCTAATTCTGGGCAACATGTAAAGCCTGAGGCGTCAACTCCTAACCCCCTAGAGGCATAAAATCTTTATAAGATACAAATCAGGCTCCTTACCCTTATGAGATACTTGCTTTCAAAGTTCACTCACTACTCTCCTTTTCATTTGTGGGATTCGGAAATTAAACTTTGTTTCTTTAGTCCAGCTTCATTATTTAAAAAGAAAAAAAAAATTAATCCTTCTATGGGAAAACTGAGGCAGTAAAAAAATTTTTAAAAAAACAAAATTTTATTTAGCATGTCCATATGTTAGAAGTAGAAGAAAGGCCTCTCGTGTCATCTCCATCTGCCATCTTGAACCTCAATCTACCCCTCAGCCTGTCACCTCAATCTACAATCTTGAACATCTTGAACTGTAAAAATTTGTTTCTGCAATTCCAGTGGAATGTTGTAGCCAGCTTGCTTATGAATGTAGAATACTGTCAAATTTTCAGGAATTTTGTGAGCAAGTTATTAAATACAGCCATTATAAGATTAAATTACATAAACTTATAATTAAGTATACTACAAACAAAAGTAATACTCAAAACATCATTTCCTAATTAATAGATATTACTTATGTTTTTGAAGTCATTCGTGTCTGCTGTATTGCTATGGGTGAAATACTATATAACAGTGATATGATATTGTACACCATTTCACAATGCCACAGGTTTAGTGATATTATATTAGTAGCTTGAAATCAGCCCTGTGAAATATTTCCACCATGAAAATGGATAAACACTACAAACCAGGGCTTTCTCCCCAGGGAGTCAGCTGTTAAATATTTATCAACATGACACTGAATAAAATCTATTAAAAAAAAAAAAAAACTTTCTGTCTCAGAGATTTGGTTAATCTACAGTTTTTCATTGTTGTTTTTGAGACAGAGTTTTTTTTCTTGTTACCAAGGTTGGAGTGCAATGGTGCAGTCTCAGCTTGCTGCAACCTCCACCTCCCGGGTTCAAGTGATTCTCCTGTCCCAGCCTCTCAAGTAGCTTGGAGAACACTCAGCTAATTTTTTTGTGGTTTTAGTAGAGATGAGTTTCACCATGTTGGCAAGGCTGGTCTCAAACTCCTGACCTCAGGTTATCTACCTGCCTCAGCCTCCCAAAGTGCTGGGATTACAGGTGTGAACCACTGTACCCAGCCTACAGTTTAAAGGGCTAAAAAAAAAGTATGTGTACATACTCTGTCACCTGGGGTGGTGTACAGTGGAGCAACCACAGCTCACTGTAGCACTGAACTTCTCAAATAAAGTAGTCTTGATAATATCTACAGTTCTATCTCCCAATTCACTAATCTTCTCTTCAGCCATGTTAACCTCCTTTAAAAGTCATCTAATAAATTCTAATTTCAGTTGTTGCATTTTCTAGTTATGTCCATTCAACTCTTTTTCCACAGTATAAGCTTTCTTACTAAATTCTTCATGCTCTCATCTATTTTCTTAAACCTATTAGTCAGTCATTTTAAAACCTGTATCTGACAGTTCCATTATTTAAGCCTCCACTAAGTTTGTTTCTACTGTCAGTTTGCAGGGAGTTTTTTCTCTCTCTTGATTTTCAGTCATAAGGTCTTAATGTGTTAGGTGCCTGGTCATTTATTGTTGAATGCTTAACATTTCCATGTAAAAAGGTCTAGAGATCATTTGAGGTTCTATTTTCCACCACAGAAAATTTTGTTTGCTTCTGGCAGATGGCATAGAGATAGATCACCTTAATCCAATCTGAGACAGGGCAGAGGCAAAGTTGTGTTCCAGGTTTTCTGAGGGCAAGTTTATTTCATGTTTGCCTTTACTTATAGGCATGGCCCTCAGGTATTTCAACTGAAAGACTAGAGTGTAACTAGAGGCTATGCTTCTTAGCAGACCTTGAATTCCAATTTTTGTCCCTTGAGACTCATGAGACTGTGGTAAACACCACTCAGCTTCTGGACCAGTGCTTACCAATTAACAAATAGCTTAAGAAGAAAGAAAACCAAATGTCAAGCTTAGTTCTTTGCACTTCTTCTCTATCTTTGATCTTGGCCCCTTAAATTCTTGTTGCTTTGTTAGCTCTCCAAGAAAAATGCTTTATGTATTTTACCTACCTTTTCAGTGTTCTCCATGAGAGAGTAAGTGCGATGCAAGCTAGTGTGCCACAGACAGATGCAAGCCCAAGTCAATCATTTTTAAGAGAATAAATCTGGCCCTTCTTATGTATTTCCCATGTGACTCATCATTACAGAATTATAACAATAGTATTGTTATTACTTAAAAATCATACTACATCCTACATAGTGATGACAAACTCTCTCAATACAATAAGGATGAGCACATAATCAGTTTTCGTATGTAAGCAATAGCCTCATTAATTTTTGCAGGGATTGTATGAACTGATTTTATGCCTGTATTGACCTCACATAGGCAAAATTCTTGAGAGGCAGAGAATATACTGTAATATACTTGGTGTCATCTGCATCACCAAAAATAATGCAGTTATATAAAAGGTTTGTAGGAAATGTTTTTAAATCCTCCAAAAATGATTTCTATCCTACAATAATGTAACTTCATTTTTGTATATACACATATATGTATATACATGAATGCTTTTCAAACAAAGATATTCTGACAGTGAATTAATTAATGTATTTAGCTATATTTTACTTGGAACTCACATTCACAAACTGAGAAATCAGAAATAGGTTCTAATCTAATTTAAAAACTAAGTTTAACACTAACTGCTCAAACAGAGCTCTAGAACAACTATACTTTTATTTTTTTATTGTGTGTGATATAATAAGGAGGCACCTGCCCACCCACAGGCCCTTCTAAGTCTGAGGCTCTCCTTCATAGCATGTACTGAAAGAGCCCTTAGGGCAGCCATAGGTGACTGGAAAGAGAATGAGCACTTGACCTGGGGCAGTTAACTAGAGGCTGACCAAGGCCAATGGTGCAACCTGGGGTGAAAAGATTAGCCAAGTCAATATGATTCTGTCTCTCTAGAATCTAAGATAGACATGTTGAGAGAAAGAGTAAAAGGTGGTCCAAAAAAAATATAACACATGAAGAAAGATGCCATAAAGGAGAGTTAGGCGATGGTCACAGACAAGCCACAATGATAAAACAGAAGCTCTGAGGCTGATAGGAGAAAACAGGAAGATGTGGTAAATATAATCAATTAGCATTGGCAAGCAGAAGCAGACAGATGGAAAATAACTAAGCCATGTGAAGGGCAAGTGCTGCGGTGGAAATGTGGTCGAAGCTCCTGGAGCTATTTTGAACCTGGGCTGTCCTGCTCAGATTCTTAGATTTGGCTGCACATAAGCTGTGCATGCTCATTCCTTAAATTCCCATGAGATCACTCTTTCCCCAGTGCCCCCCTCCCCATATCCCTTCAATGAAGTTTCCAGGAACTGAGACAAGTCTCCATACCTTGAGGCAAAAGAGCAGAGTAATACAACCCTTCAACTCCACCCAGTAAGGGGCCCAATTTACTATTACAGACGAGTCTTCCTTGAATTCAATGTAAGACATATTAGACACTTTGGGCAGTGGCCTGGGGAGGGGAGGGAATATGCAGACATTGACAAGGAGAATTAGCAGGTGACTCCTGTAGCAGACAAAGAAGTCATTACCTGGGTAACATTATCATCATTGGCAGTGTTGAAGCGCTGCACTTCTGCAGAACATCGGGTGCTGTGCTCCAGAGCAGAAGGCTGGTGTTCCGGAGCACCAAAGCTGTTGGGGTAGTAATTTGGAGCACCACCTTCAAAAGAAAACCACCCAGATTCACTTAGGAGTAAGAACAGTCAAGTAAATCTGCGAGTAATCACTGTAATGAGAAATAAATTTAAGTAGTAATCAGATGCACGTGTACACATACACGGATATAAACACAATGCACGCATTATTTTTAATTTCCCGCATTTAGCTGCAGGTAGTATGAAGATTCTTAGGGAACACTGCCATCTGCTAAATGCTTGCACAGGCTGCCACACTCCGAGTCTTTATGAATAAACTTCTAAGTCCCTTCCAACACATCAAAGGGTCCCATCCATCAAGTCCTCTGAGGCTTACTAGCACAATGTAGAAGTTCATCCAGGCTTGACTGGGCCACCACACAGGGATGAGACCCAAAGACACATTTCAAAGTTAACTTGTAAAATTGTTTCATTTGGACTTGGGCTCAATTCAAATACTGCATCGCAAAATTCTTGAGAGAAATCTGAAAGTTCTGGGTCTGCTCCTTGAATCGACAGGCACAAGCACGGAGCTCTGTGAGGTGACCTGACTGCTGCAAGGTCACACAGCAGCCAGTGGCAGATATGGGACTGGAACTCTGGGTTTATTGTCTCCTCCAGGCCAGCATGTGTGCTGTTTCCATTACAGAACTCTTCTAGGATCCTCAGGGTCTCTACTGACCGTGATGACTTCACTCCATTTTAGCTGCCCTTTAATACCCTCCACAGATCAATAAAAAAAGATTTTTTTTAATGTGGTAATTGAAGTATATTAGCACTTACTTATCTGGACTTATAAGAAGAAACAGTGACAAATACAATCAAAACATTTTCTATGACTTCTGAAATAAATTATGTGGCTTTTTTTTTTCATTTTGGCTATTTATTTTCTCAACTATACTTTGCTTGGGCTGACACTGGCAGAAGCTTTCATTACCTGAGCACACACTGCTTAAACAGGAGTGGCCCAGAAACATATGAAGTGGTCTGAGCAAACCAATTACACTGGGGTTGGAATTTTAGCCAGCTCACTGTCATAATAGATTATCCACAGTGGATAATCAAGAGATGCCTATGTATGGCATTCATCAAGTCACCAAGTGTGTGTGCAGGGGAAGGACACCATACTATTATGGAGCCCAATTATCAGCTCAAGAAATTCAACAGATCGGCCACATCTGTATGAAAAGCAAAATGCTCCAACAACCAGCCATCACGGTGTTTTCTTCATTAAGAATTCGCTCTTTGAAATGTGCCTAGTTAATTTTTAAAATCCTACTTCCAAATGAACTCTGACCTTTACTCAAAATGGATTGTCTTTAAGGCGCTGACCACAGGAACAAGTAAGCTCTTTCAGGGAGCTTCAAGGTCATAGCCTAAATGGTCTACTTTAAAATCAGGCCAGCCGCAGTGGCTCATGCCTGTAATCCAAGCCCTTCGGGAGGCCGAAGCGGGCAGGATCACCTGAGATCAGGAGTTCAAAACCAGCCTGGCAAACATGGTTAAACCCTGTCTCTACTATAAATACAAAAATTAGCTGGCATGGTGGCACATGCTTGTAGTTCCAGCTACTTGGGGAGCTGAGGCATGAGAATCGCTTGAACCCAGAGGCGGAGGCTGCAGTGAGCCAAGATCATGCCACTGCGCTCCAGGCTGGGCAACAGAATAAGACTTTGTCTCAGTAAATTAAATAAAGCAAGCAAGCAAAATGTAACAGCTGTGGTCTTTGGCTGTGGGGACTATAAGGGAATTTTTCTTCTCTCTGTTCTTCTCCCATATTTTCCAAATTTTCTTTAGGACACATGTATTATTTTTATCATAGAAAAGTAAACTTTGTTTGAATATAGACACCTGTGGCTATAAATATAAATCATCAGTAAAATTTCTGAAGGGATCAATGTATGCAGTCTATTACTAAAACACATGTCCTAAATGGGAAAAGAAAATAACTAAGATCTATATTAAATTGTGAATTGTAAAAGGAAAAAACTTTAATCAAGCATTCTGCTTGACTAATTAGAATAAGTAATTAGAACTAGAGGCTATTTGTACACGACACCAAAAAAAAGTAATTAAAAGAAAAAAATCATAAGTTTGATAAATGAGTTCCAAAAATCCAAAATGTGGTGGAGTTTCATCTCCCCAGTTGATTCGCGTGACTTTATTCACTTGGGAAAAAATGAAAGGAGGATAATCGTTTGACTTGCTCTGTCTCCCCTACTCCCTTCTCCCCAGGCTTCCCTGCTCATTTCAGCTCCCTCCAAATTATACTAGACCTGCTCCTCCAGGCCACAACAGAACTGCAAAGAGAAACAAAAGACTCTAACTCTTGGCTTTTGCATTTCCAAGGGTCTAAATCTCAGTAATTTCACAGAGAGTTAAGGAATTGTCTGTTTGGGTGAAGCGTCTCTAAAACCTAACTCCCAAGCTGGATGCTACTATACTCTAACCAGTGTGAAAGATCTTCCTCCCTACTCTTAACTACTCAGATGTACAAGTAACATCTGAGGTGGGAACTCACAATAAAATAGATAAAAAGCATGGAGAGTCCTCAGGCAGCCTACATCTTCACTGCTGGGCAAAAAAAAAAAAAAAAAAAATGCCCAGTAGGCAGCACCTAGGGAGCACCTTCACCAAGCAGGAGGTCCTGGTCTTGCGTGGCCAGCTTGAGTGCCACTGGCCTGGCATCCCACCCATCTGCTCCACATGCCCTCTGCCCACGCAGGAGGAGCCCAACGTCTTTAGGCCTACCCTGATTGTCCTGCATGCACATGGGGCCGTCACGCTGGTAGTTGGCCACTCGAGCACGGTAGGGACAGTTCACAGGTATCTGAAGATAGTTGGGTCCCAGGCGGTGGCGGTGAGTGTCAGGATAGGAAAAAAGGCGGCCCTGCAGGAATAAATGCAATAGACACTGACTAAGGGCTATAGACACTGACATATAACACAGGCATGGGCTGTAAACTTCATTCTGAAATATGAAGTACAAAGCACTCTGTACACGCTTACCACAAAATTCTGCCTATCGCCCTACTTAAGAGTCAAGCCTCTACCTTATGAAATGAGTTCTACCTAACTAAACAGTTCTTAATTTCCCAGGCCCTATGGCCAACCATAAATCTTCACACCTGTTCTAGGTAATTTCTGCATAAGTTAGTATCTTGTCTTATACAGTATTACTTGCTATTCCCAAGGAAGTATCACATTATAAAATAAATATTGCTAGAACATTCACTAACTGAAATATTGAATTAATTCTATTCCTCCTCATTCCCCCACTCCAGGATAGGAACCAATCATTTGCTCTTAACAAAAAGCAACAGATTTCTACAAAACCAACAGTATAGGAAACTCTTCAAATAAGCACTTCCCACTGGGTGCAGTGGCTCATGCCTATTATATATAATCCCAGCTCTCTGGGAGGCCAAGGTGGGAGGATCGCTTGGGCCCAGGAGTTTGAGACCAGCCTGGGCAACACAGTGAGACCTGTCTCTACAAAGAAATTTAAAACATTAGCCAAACATAGTGGCATGTGCCTGTAGTCCCAGCTGCTCCAAGAAGCTGAGATGAGAGGACTGCTTGAACCCAACGGGTTGAGGCAGTAGTGAGCTGCAATCGTGTCACTGCACTCCTGCCTGGGCAACAGAGCAAGATCAGAAAAAAGTACCTCCCATGATGCCTTCTGAATTAACTCAGATATACTTTGAGCTCTGAGACTTTCTAGTTAACAAACAAAAAAAAGCTATGGTTCAAAATGAAGGCCCTACAATGCCAAAAGTAATGAATCTACGATTCAATTATGTTCCCTATTAACCAAGGCAGGGTGACAAGCATTTTGAAATTTCTTTCAGTTAATGCTGAAACAAAAAGCTTTATGATAAATTCTGCATTAATCTTAATATCTAATTATTGAACTATTCTTATGATTCATACTTCTATGAGTAATTTTTTCTTCCATTGAATATATCATTGGCCTTGAACCTTAAAAGTATTTTTATATCCCTAATTCTATGAGGCAAAATAAAAGCCAAATTGAATAGGGCAACTTAAGCAATGACCTTGTACCAAATCACTGATCCCAACAGACTTAATCCAGTCCCACTGTTCTGTCAATATTTTGCTTTTGGCTGAATGACCGGTCACATAGCCATGATGAAAACTCAGCTATAGGTTGGAAGCTGGTTGTTTCCTTTGGCTCAAAAAATTGTGCTCTTGACTCTACCAACAGGATAGGAGATACAATCGCACCAATCGTGCCCTGGGCAACTCCTGGATCTGGCCTCTATCATATAATTCTGATTTTGTGTCACCCTGTGTTTGTCAGGCAACCTTACCCCACCTTTGGGTGGAGACCAACAAAGGTTGGGAAATGGGCACAGTGAGGCCATACCCTGGCACCAGCTCGAATCTAGGCCTTCCCCAAGGCTCTGTGCCTGAATTCCCTTACTCGGCCTGTGTAAGTGGGAAAGGCTTTCCCATTCAAGCAACAGGCTCAGCTCTCCAACTCCTGGTAAACTGCAGAGCATGAGAGAAAGAAAGCCTGCAGTTGCATCCTCAGGTCCTCAGGGATAATCAATCTCTCTACGACTTGTATTATATTATTTGTCCATTTCACCGTGATGTGGCTCACCACTTTGGATAAAGTTACAAAACTTATTAACATGACCTTGTGAAAAGGCACCTGTAAACACTTTCCATTAATATACTGCCACTGCCTAAGCTACAGCACTCATGAGCTTCAGCACTTGTGAGCTCTCAGCAGGAATAACTCCAAAGCCCTCCTAACTGGCTCTCCACTTCCAGTCCAACAAGACAATCCACATACTCCCTACTCACCTACTCAAAAAATCTCAAATCATTCCTTAGTGGTCACCAAATGGCTAAATGAGTACAACAGTCCCTCCCCAATTATACGGCCCCTCACAGGCTCCATGGTATTGGAATTCATACCTAAATGTCCTAAGAAGAAAGGGGAAAAGCTAGGCTAGAAATGATAACTCGACAAATTTACGAAATCTCTTTCAAGCACTTTCTAAAACTGGTTTTATAAAAAAAACTATAAAGAGTACACTGAATTTAAAATAGACATATTTGCCAGAACTGAAATTAATATGAATAGAAATTACATTAATCTCTACTTGTCATCCTTTTTCAGGACTCTCTTCCCCACTGTGTGAATAGCTGCCTTAGACATTTGCTTTCTTATGATGCAGAGAATGTGTATTTGCTCTGCAGGGGCCTCGTTCTCCATTCAAATCTTCATTATTCTTCAAATTATGACCCAGTGCTGCTGACTGCCTCAGGGTCCCACTGAGGTCCCAGAGACCCATGGTGACTCGGATTCTTGTGAAAAGAGTTTAGGTAACCTTGTATTCCTCAATCTGCTCCCTCCCTACATAAGCAGGGTTATGCAGCTTTAGCTCTGCCCATGACAATTTCACGCCTTGGCAAATCCCATTAGCTTCACCCTCACCCAGTTCAGCTACCAGGCAGGGAGTTTCAGGGCCCAGGGTTACATTGTTTTGGCTTCCTCTATTCTAGGGCTTCAATGCAACTTCTGCGCTTCCTCTGAGAGTTGCCTATCTTTCCTTTTTCTATTCCCAACCCCTAGTCCCACTTTTTCTATTTATCACCAAGAAGAGTGATTCTACTCAATTTACCCGGGATCGTATTTCTCAAAACTGAAGAAAGCTTTCCTTTTCCTAGAAGGGACAACTGTACAAACTCCTACTCAAGCACTTAAGGTCCCCTCTGACATATACTCAATGAATCTATCCAAACTCTATTCTTCTCATTCAGGAAAGAGTCACTGTTTATAGTTTCAACACACCTAACACGGTCCACTTTTGTACCTATGCTCATGTCCCTCTCCTGCCCCCTTTTACCTATTGAAAATCAAATCCTATCTATTCTTCAAAACGATCTCAAATGCTACCATGTTCATGAAACTTCATGGTCGCCCTCCTATCAGACAAAATTTTGCCTTCGGAATCACCATGGCATTCTGCCTTATGTTATGGCACCTAAGACAGTCCACCATACACAACAGACAGGCACTCAATTTATAATCGTTGAATTGAACTAAAAACTAATGAAAAACTTACTTTCTATGAAAGCCTCAGATGTTCCCCAATGAAATAAACAAAAAAGTTACTTTTTAAAAAATTGGAATCTTAGCTTGTCTGCTATGTAGACTGAAACCTGAACTGGCATCAGACACTTACATAAGAAGTAACCTTCAGTCACTGTTGTCTGATTTATGGTACATTCTTTAACCTTTGTTTCACGGTCACAGTCCAAAAACACAAAAGATTGATTTACACAGTAATTATTAAGCCAATTATTTTCCTACTGATTCTGATCCAAAGTAGAATTTTTTGCTCTTGGTACTCTTGAAAAAGCATATTGAAAAGTAATGTAAAGCATACTGATGAGGCCTAATAACATTAGCAAGGTGAATGGTTAATCCACTGCCTTTACCACTGGCAGCATACATTCAGTTCATAAAGGTCATCCCTAAATCTCTTTTTACAAATGGAAAAATTCAAGCATCATTGTGAAATAGAAAATGAGGCTGGCCGTAGTGGTTCATGCCTGCAATCCCTGCACTTTGGTAGGCCAAAGCAGGAAGATCACATGAGGTCAGGAGTTTGAGACCAGCCTGGCCAACATGGCGAAACCCTGTCTCTATTAAAAATACAAAAAATTACCTGGGCATGGTGGCGCGTGCCTGTAATCCCAGCTACTCAGGAGGCTGAGGCAGGAGAATTGCCTGAACCCAGGAGGTGGAGGTTGCGGTGAGCCAAGATCACGCCATTGCACTCCAGCCTGGGTAACAACAAGAGTGAAACTCCATCTCAAAAAAAAAAAAAAAAAAAATACAAAATTGGCCAGGCATGGTGTCAGGTGCCTGTAATCACAGCTAATCAAGAGGCTGAGGCAGGAGGATCACTAGAATCTGGGAGGCGGAGGTTGCAGTGAGCCAGCATCACAACACTGCACTTCAAGCTGGGCAACAGAGCCAGACTCCACCTCAAAAAAAAGAAGAAGAAAATGAATAAAGTTAGGCTTACCAAGGTATTACAATTAATTAACCACACTCCCTCCCATCAGTTATAGACTGAACAAATGATGCTTTACCAACACTTAAGGTATTTCTAGTACATCTTTTTTTTTTAATTAAGAGACTAAGTATTCTTGTCTTCACATATGTAGGGACTCTATCATGGAATTTTGTTTATACTTGGTTTATTCAAGGAATTCTCATTGAAGGATAGTTCACCTCAGTGAGTCCCACAAGGTAACTAAGCACCCAGATTAAATTTTAAGTAATGTTCTTGTTAACTCCTCATATAAAGATCATGCCAAACTACATATTTTGTGTGTGCATGTGCACATGGACACCTGCCTCAGAACATCTCAACCCGCCAGGCTCACCTGAAGCATTTTGTCAGGGCTGGCCTCAATGCCAGGGGGCATGTTGCTTGGGTCGAAGGCTATCTGTTCAACCTCAGCAAAGTAATTAACTGGATTCCGGTTTAAGACCAGTTTACCAACTGGGATGAGAGGGTAGTCCTTGTGAGGCCAAATCTGAAAATGATGTCGTATTCACAATTACCAGGCAATCAACCGAAGGAAATTAAAGCTACCCATAAAAATACAAGATTTCAAATACAATCAAGCCAATGAAAATAATTTTTAAATCCAATAAAACATAGGAATTTAAGATGAGTGCCTTAGTTAAATCTTTCACAATAGTAAGTGGTAAATACACTTTCCCAGGCAAAAGTACATCAGCTTTTCACAATCTGTTCCCTGTTAATAACAATATACATATTCAATGAAATTACAAACAAGAATGTGGAAGTAAGACTCTGATAAGCACTCATTCACAGCTTAGGGCACTCTGAGATGGTACCCCACTTATTTTGTATATGACTTCCCCATCATTATAATTGCTTGACTAGATTTTTTTTCTAATTAGGTAAGAAGAGACTTCAAAAAGAAAACAATATAGTTGTTACTGACTCACCTTGGTGACATCAAATGGATTAAACGGAAAAGTTTCTGCCTGACTAAATGTCATGACCTGGATGTAAAACGTCCAGGAGGGGTAGTTTCCTGTGGCAATGGCGTTAAAAAGATCCCGGAGGCCATAGTCAGGATCTTCCTGAGAAAGTCTTGCTGCATCTTCAACAGAAAGGTTTTTGATGCCCTGGTCAGTCTACAAAATGAAAGAAAGAAGCTCCAATGGAAACTTACTGGCAAAGTTATCAACATCTAATCAGTAATTCATTGAAGGTTTATGAGTAACACACCCCAAAGAATGAACTTTCTTTACAACAATACTTCTATTGTTCAAATCTGATACTAATGAATTTATCAACAAGAAATTCTACTTGCTTATTCCAATACTTTTAAATGTTGAGGGAATCCCATCTATATATTTCATATTTAAAATTAAAATTAATCCTATCTTTCCCTTTATGTATTCTATATTTGAATTTTTAAACTCATGTTACTTTCCAAACCAGAAAAATCAAAATATATCTTAAAAGTAGACAAAGGATTAATAAAATTAAAGGATCTCCCTTTTATCATGAAGTACTGTTTTAATTCCCGTTTTATGATCGTTCAAATCAGTTACTGAGATTGTGCTCAGCTAGTATTCCTTCACCCCTGCCCTATTCCTTTTTTTTAATAAACCATAGAATCATAGCTCATAGAGCTGCAAATAACTTCAATACAGCCATTTGGAACTAGTTCTCTGACTATGAGCAGGCAAAATTAATATTCTGACTTTCCAAGCAAGCCATATAACTTCAATACAGCCATTTGGAACTAGTTCTCTGACTATGAGCAGGCAAAATTAATATTCTGACTTTCCAAGCAAGCCATGAAAACTCAGAGAAGATGTTTCCCTTCATAAGTGCTCCGGTTATCATATCATACTGTTCTTTGATGGACTGACCATGTAATCTTATTCTGAAAGACCTCCCAAAAAGCCAAATGCTGCGGAAAGATTTCCTTAGCAAAAATCAACTCTGAACGCTAGTCTATTTCTACCACAGAAATCCAGCTCTCTAGTCAGTGACAAGGTTTGAACTCTTACTACTGAACCAGAAGTAAAGCCACCTTTAGGATTAAAAAAAAATTAAGGTCACCATGTGCAGATCACCCAGAGCTAATACATTAAGTTGTGAAATAATATTGCAATACCTTTCTGATTTTAACTGAATCTTTTAGGTTTAGAAAAGAATAATCTTAGGTCAGAATAATCCAGACTGATGAATCCATATAGATCTCAGGCTACAGGGCCCTAGGATAACAGACCCATAAGCACTCCAATCTTTCCAGGACTTGTACAGCTGGTAATATTATGCCAACTTTACAGTGACAAGAATTGGAGCTCAAAGAACTTTTAATACTATGCCCAAGGCCACAGTTATCTAGGAGAGCGAAAATTTTAGTTCAGGTTGACGTAACTCCAAAGCTACCAACTAGACTGGCTGTCCCAGATATAACCATTTAGTCTTGCTCCGAGTAACACTAAACTGCTCCCTTTGGCAATTACAAGCCAATGGGTCAACTGTTTCATAAAAATTTTCCTTGTCAAAGATTATAGACCCAAGTTATGAATATAAAAAGAGGTGACAGTTTTTCTGTTTGATACACCTACATTAAGTTGTTCAGATAAAGAAGAAAACAGGGCTTTTGGATATCATTAAGAGAGGGATTATCCACTACTGGTCACAAGCCCACTTCTTTCTGCTTATTTTAACAGCAGTATTTGGAAACAGAGGTTCTCAGCTTGTTTTTAACTAGCCCTCGGGAGTTCTCCAGGATTATCACTAACATGCCAGAGTTCACTGGTAATATCGCTCTGTAATAAATGCCACGCTTATACCAAAAGAGGGCCCTTTAAAATATTTCAGTTGATTAAAACGTTCTCAAAACCCTCCCCAGAGGTAACTGATTTGATCTGGCTATATGAATGCAAATGTTAAAAAATAGTATAATATTTTACTTATATGCCTTGTTCATAATACAACCTCAATAAATGCTAAATAAATAGATAGATGACTTAAAAGGTTAGAAGAAATGATGTTGGAAAGATGCTACTGGATGCTGGAAGTGATAGTGAGATTGGGATATGCTCCAAGCTGTCTTAGCCCCCTTCTGGGCCCTAAAGGTATCTATGCTCAGGATAATGACTCAGAGCTAAGAAAGGCAAAGCATCATAGCACTTTATTATTTTCTAGAGCTTGATTCCAAACTCCAACAAGAACTCTAGAAAAGCCAGGCGAGGGCCAGGTACAGTGGCTCACACCTGTAATCCCAACACTCTAGAAGGCCAAGGTGGGAAAAGCACTTGAGGCCAGGAGTTTGAGACCAGCCTCGGCAACACAGCAAAACCCCATCTCCATAAAAAAAAAAAATTAAAAATTAGCAAAGCACAGTGTTGTGTGCCTATAGTTTCAGCTACTCAGCAGGCTGAGGCAGGAAGATCCCTTGAGCCAATAAGTTCACTGCAACCCAGGAGTTACTGTGAGCTATGATCATACCACTGCACTCCAGTCTTAAAAAAAAAAGCGCTAGGCTAAACTAGGTGGAAATTATTTCCTTCTGCCTAGCCAAGAGGTTTAGATTATCCTCTTTGAGCCCAAACCAAAAGCTTAGATATTCCCACTTCAGGGAGAAAACTGTATTCAACATGAAGCTGCCAGTACAGAAACATTAAACCATTGGCAGCACAAAAGAAACACATTTTCTAAATATTTACGGCAAGGGACACAGGATCCAGAAAAAAGAAGCTTAAAGTATTGATCACAGCAATGTGCCTTACCTCTGGCCACATGCAAAAGAGAGACTAAAGAGAAATCACACGCAGTTCTAATTGAACAGTGAGAAATTATCTCCTTGGTGGTAGCTGACAAAATACTCACAGGACTGATCAAAAGTGGAAGAAAGCCTTAATCTTTGCTCAATCCTTCAGGAAAATCAAGGAGCTGTGTGGTAGGAGCCTTGTACCCCCTGCCCCAAAGGTAACATGTACCTTATAATGGAATTTGCAATAAACCGCCTCTCCATTTGCATTAACCAGCTTGAAAGTATGTGATCCATATCCATTCATGTGACGATGTCCATCTGGAATCCCCCGATCACTGAACAAGAAAGAAACCTAAGGAACAGAAATATAAAGCTAAAATGTTTTCATTTAAATCAAAACAGCCTAGATTTTAAAGATAGTCCTTCATTTCCAAAAAGTCCCTCAATGACATAAAACATGCTAGCCAATTTCCCACTATTATTTCACTTATAGAAAAACAAAAATTTTAAACCAGGATGATATGCAAATCACTAATACTATGATTCAAAATTCTACGAAGGAAAGCTAAAACAACCTGAAAACTAGCCTAATTTGTTATTCAAAATGTATTTTCATAGCAAATTTGTTTGGTACTATTTTCCCCTCACTTTCCTAATTCAGAGCTTTACCTTGTACCACAGACTTTCATCCTTACTAATGCTAAATATCAATTGACAATGTTGCTAGCTAGCTATCATTATCATCATTTAAGGCTAATGAACGGGGGATGATTAATAAAGCCAGTCACTACGAAACTCTTCATGATTAAGAAATCTGAGGAAGATAATTCCAATAAAATAGCCAAAACTGGAGAGATACTTTATAAGGAGGCATAATTAAACACTGCATCCCAGGTGACACAATACAATAGAAAAAAAGGGTTCACACCTGATGCAGAGATTCAGGACGTAGGCTCCAGAAGTCCCAGACCATGTCTGGATCCTTCAGATGCGTCTGAGGATTTCTCTTTTGGCTGTGGATAAAAGATGGAAACTAAATAGAAAAGAGAGAAAAAAATCCAAAAACTAAGTTTACAGGAATTATGGTGTCTTGCATTATACATGCCTATTACTAGGTTTATGGATTATAATTCTAAACACAATCCTAGAATTTAAAACTGCCAAACCAAAAAATGAAATTTTTTAAAATTGCATTTTAGGTTTTGGGGTACATGTGAAGAACATGCAAGATAGTTGCATAGGTACACATGTGGCAGTGGGATTTGCTGCCTTCCTCCCCTTCACCTATATCTGTCATTTCTCCCCATGCTATCTCTCCCCAACTCCCCAACCCCCGCTGTCCCTCCCCTATTCCCCCCAACAGACCCCAGTGTGTAGTGCTCCCTTCCCTGTGTCCATGTGTTCTCACTGTTCAACACCCACCTACAAGTGAGAACATGCAGTATTTCATTTTCTCTTCTTGTGTCAGTTTGCTGAGAATGATGGTCTCCAGGTTCATCCATGTCCCTACAAAGGACACGAACTCATCATTTTTGATGGCTGCATAATATTCCATGGTGTATATGTGCCACATTTTCCCTGTCTAGTCTATCGTCGATGGACATTTGGGTTGGTTCCAGGTCTTTGCTATTGTAAACAGTGCCGCAATGAACATTCGTGTGCATGTGTCCTTATAGTAGAATGATTTATAATCCTTTGAATATATACCCAGTAATGGGATTGCTGGGTCAAATGGAATTTCTATTTCAAGGTCCTTGAGGAATTGCCACCCTGTCTTCCACAATGGTTGAACTAATTTACACTCCCACCAGCAGTGTAAAAGTGTTCCTATTTCTCCACATCCTCTCCAGCATCTGTTGTCTCCAGATTTTTTAATGATCGCCATTCTAACTGGGGTGAGATGGTATCTCAATGTGGTTTTGATTTGCATTTCTCTAATGACCAGTGATGATGAGCATTTTTTCATATGTTAGTTGGCCTCATGTATGTCTTCTTCCGAAAGTGTCTGTTCATATCCTTAGCCCACTTTTGAAGGAGCTTGTTTTTTCCTTGTAAAGCTGTTTTCGTTCTTTGTAAATTCTGGATATCAGCCCTTTGTCAGATGGGTAAACTGCAAAAATTTTTTCCCATTCTATTGGTTGCCAATTCACTCTAATGACTGTTTCTTTTGCCATACAGAAGCTGTGGAGTTTGATTAGGTCCCATTTGTCTATTTTGGCTTTTGTTGCCAATGCTTTTGGTGTTTTGGTCATGAAGTCCTTGACTACTCCTATGTCCTGAATGGTTTTGCCTAGATTTTCTTCTAGGGTTTTTATGGTGTTAGGTCTTATGTTTAAGTCTTTAATCCATCTGCAGTTAATTTTAGTGTAAGGTGTCAGGAAGGGGTGAAGTTTCTGCTTTCTGCACATGGCTAGCAAGTTTTCCCAACACCATTTATTAAACAGGGAATCCTTTCCCCATTGCTTGTTTTTGTCAGGTTTGTCAAAGATAAGATGGTTGTAGATATGTTGTGTTGCCTCCGAAGCCTCTGTTCTGTTCCATTGGTCTGTATCTCTGTTTTGGTACCAGTACCATGCTATTTTGATTACTGTAGGCTTGTAGTATAGTTTGAAGTCCAGTAGTGTGATGCCTCCCACTTTGTTCTTTTTGCTTAGAATTCACTCGGCTATGCGGGCTCTCTTTTGGTTCCACATGAAGTTTAAGGTGGTTTTTTCCAGTTCTGTGAAGAAGGTCATTGGTAGCTTGATGGGGATAGCGTTGAATCTGTAAATTACTTTGGGCAGTATGGCCATTTTCACGATATTGATTTTTTCCTAACCATGAACATGGACTGTTTCTCCATCTGTTTGTGTCCTCTCTTATTTCGTTGAGCAGTGGTTTGTAGTTCTCCTTGAACAGGTCCTTTATGTTCCTTGTAAGTTGTATTCCTAGGTATTTTATTCTCTTTGTACCAATTGTGAATGGCAGTTCGTTCTTGATTTGGCTCTCTTTCAGTCTGTTATTGGTGTATAGGAATGCTTGTGATTTTTGCACATTGATTTTGTATCCTGAGAATTTGCTGAAGTTGCTTATCAGTTTCAGGAGATTTTGGGCTGAGATGATGGGATAGTTCTAGATATACTATCATGTCGTCAGCAAATAGAGACAATTTGACTTCCTCCTTTCCTATTTGAATACCCTTTATTTCTTTTTCTTGCCTGATTGCTCTGGCTAGAACTTCCAGTACTATATTGAATAGGAGTAGTGAGAGAGGGCATCCTTGTCTAGTGCCAGATTTCAAAGGGAATGCTTCCAGTTTTTGCCTATTCAGTATGATATTGGCTGTTGGTTTGTCGTAAATAGCTTTTATTATTTTGAGATATGTTCCATCAATACCTAGTTTATTGAGGGTTTTTAGCATAAAGCGCTGTTGAATTTTGTCAAAGGCCTTCTCTGCATCAATTGAGATAATCATGTGGTTTTTTGTGGGGGTCCGGCACGTGTGCCGGGGGTCTTCCGACCAGCAGAGAGCCTCAGCCCCACTCAAGTGTTCTCAACCTGGAAGAGGGAGTGCGCGGAAGAAAAGATAGACAGACAGTGGGGTCTGGAGGACTGCTAGGCAATGCCAGAGCAGCAAGTTTATTTGTGCATACTATAGGTTATATACTTTTCAGTGTTTAAGGAGTGACATACATTCTATTGTATCTTGAAATAAAATCAAGAACAAAAAAAGGGGTACAGAAAGTATGACTCATAATCAAAGGGTGTACAGCAAAGGGACAATAAAGTTTGCAAAAGGCGGTCATAAATCTAAACATGTGTTTATCTAAATTCAGTCAAGCAAGCAAGATCATTAACAAGGTACAGCTGGAACTTTCCAAATGTCATTCTAAATAGAGATAATCTATCTATTCTTATAGGATTACATGCAGAAAATATGATTACAAAGTCATACAGTTATTGTGCAGAGAAGGAACTAGGAGGCACACAATGTCTAACCACACAATGTCTCGTTAGACCACAAAGCCTGAGCTCAGCCATCCTGTTGCAAATGTCAGAGGCAAAGATAGACGTTTATAAAATCAGTGCAACCAGACTTCCTCTTTTCCCTTAGCTCAACAGCCTCCAGGAGAGGAGAAATGTGTATGGGCTCAAGCTCAAGATACTGAGGGTCTTGTCAAGGGCCCTTCGCAGCACCGATCCCCACAGTTTTTGTTTTTGGTTCTGTTTATGTGGTGAATTATGTTTATAGACTTGCGTATGTTGAACCAGCCTTGCATCTCCAGGATGAATCCTACTTGATCATGGTGGATAAGCTTTTTGATGTGCTGTTGCAATCGGTTTGCCAGTATTTTATTGAAGATTTTTGCCTCTGTGTTCGTCATGGATATTGGCCTGAAGTTTTCTTTGCTTGTTGAGTCTCTACCGGGTTTTGGTATCAGGATGATGTGGGTCTCATAAAATGATTTGGGAAGGATTCCCTCTTTTTGGATTATTTGTAATGGTTTCAGGAGGAATGGTACCAGCTCCTCTTTGTATGTCTGGTAGAATTTGGCTGTGAACCCATCTGGACCTGGGCTTTTTTTGTGTGGTAGGCTCTTAATTGCTGCCTCAACTTCAGACCTTGTTATTGGTCTATTCATGGTTTCGACTTTTCCTGGTTTAGGCTTGGAAGGAGGCAAGTGTCCAGGAATTAATCCGTTTCTTCCAGGTTTACTAGTTTATGTGCATAAAGTTGCTTGTAATAATTTCTGATGATGGTTTGAATTTCTGTGGAATCTGTGGTGATTTCCCCTTTATCGTTTTTCTTGCTTCTATTTGGTTATTCTCTCTTTTCTTTTTTATTAATCTGGCTAGTGGTCTGTCTATTTTGTTCATCTTTTCAAAAAAACAGCTCTTGGATTTATTGATTTTTTGAAGGGTTTTTTGTGTCTCTATCTCCTTCAGTTCTGCTCTGATCTTAGTTATTTCTTGTCTTCTGCTAGGTTTTAAGTTGTTTTTTTTTTATCTTGCTCCTCTAGCTCTTTTAATTCTGATGATAGGGTGTCAATTTTGGATCTCTCCTTGCTTCTCATGTGGGCACTTATTGCTATATATTTTCCTTCAGAGACTGCTTTAAATGTGTCCCAGAGATTCTGGTATGTTGTGTCTTCATTCTCATTGGTTTCAAAGAACTTCATTATTTCTGCCTTCATTTCATTGTTTATCCAGTCAACATTCAAGAGCCAGTTGTTCAGTTTCCATGAAGCTGTGCAGTTCTGAGTTAGTTTCTGAATTCTGTGTTCAAACTTGATTGCACCATGGTTTGAGAGACTGTTTGTTACGATTTCCGTTCTTTTGCATTTGCTGAGGAGTGATTTACTTCCAATTATGTGGTCAATTTTAGAGTAGGTGTGATGTGGTGCTGAGAAGAATGTATATTCTGTGGATTTGTGGTGGAGAGTTCTGTAAATGTCTATTAGGTTTGCTTGTTCCAGGTCTGAGTTCAAGTCCTGGATATCCTTGTTAATAAAAATGAAATTTATTCAACATAGACAACTAGCATCTAACATAGCCTAAGTATTTCAAATATACTCAAAACTATAGTCCTTTTTTGTGTAATAGGGTCTCACTCTGTCACCCAGGCTGAAGTGCAGTGACATGACCACAGTTAACTACAGCTCTGACCTCCTGGACAGAAGCAAACTTCCCACTTCAGCCTCCTGAGTGGCTGGGACTATAGACGTGAGCCACCACACCTGGCTAATTTTTGTATTTTTTTGTAGAGACAGGGCTTTGCCATGTTGCCCAGGCTGGTCTCAAACTCATGGACTCAAGTAATTGGCCTGCCTTGGCCTCCCAAAGTGGTTGGATTTATAGTATTTCTCTATGGAAAAAATGTAGTCACCTTTATGGAAAAAATGTACCTACCTCCCTGTGCACACGCACACACCCACACCCACCCACACACCCCCTCGTGCTGACTCAGAGCATGTAGAGACACCTTCTACTTGTTTCTAAAGTAAAGTCCCTCTTTTGCTAATCTTAGATGCTCTGCAAGGAAAACTAAACTCACTTCCCATTAAGTCAATGAATCGTAAAATGACCATCTAAGACCAATAGTAACTGTTGGTATTTGATCTTATTAAATACAGAAAAATGTAGGCTGTGAGTCATGGCTCATGCCTGTAATCCCAGCACTTTGGGAGGCCAAGACGGGTGTATCACAAGGTCAGGAGTTTGAGACAGGCCTGGCCAATATGGTAAAACCCTGCCTCCACTAAAAATACAAAAAGTACCGAGGCATGGTGGCACATGCCTGTAATCCCAGCTACTTGGGAGGCTGTAGCAGGAGAATCCCTAGAACCCAGGAGGCAGCGGTTGCAGTGAGCCGAGATCGTGCCATTGCACTCCAGCTTGGATAACAAGAGCAAAACGCCATCTCAATAAAATAAAATAAAATGTAATATAAATATAAACACAGAAAAATGTGTTGAAAAAAAGTAATCCAGGAAACTCTTTTCTTTCTGCTTTTCCTAGGGTTTCTCCTCAAATGTCGATCTATTTGAAATCAATTTAAATCAACAAACAGTTGTTGAGTGCAAAATACTCTATTACCTACCAAGAGGGGATCCCTGATGAAGAAAATAGGGGTGTTATTTCCAACAAGATCCCAGTTACCATCTTCAGTGTAAAATTTCACTGCAAATCCACGAGGGTCACGAACTGTGTCAGCTGAGCCTGATTCTCCAGCTACAATATTCAAATGGAAACGGGAAGCATAAGCCACAGCACTTTGCATCCAGGAAACCTAAAGTCATAATGAAGCACCTGGATCTATCCTTCTCAATCCACTTCCCAGAACTAAATTAGGTATTTAAGTGCCCAGGTTATTATTTCTACCCACCAGCTAATTCAGTCCACAAATCAAACAAAAGAATTAATTGAGAGGAATAAAAGAACATATGTAATAACAGCTAATAAAGTTATTCATTTAACATAATAAGATAACTTTGTTCAAACAGGTAGGTAAACTTTTAATTAAAATAAGGGAAGAGAATAATTAGTAGTCTTACAGTAGTGACAAAGGAATAAGTGAGTTGTCAAAATGGTGAGGTTAACATTAAGAAAATGAGTTAAAATATTGATTCTTAGTTCTAATGTCATTTATTTTCACATTCCACAGTATTTTTTAAATGCAGAGACTGACACAGAAACAGAACTAGTCAAGCATTAGGAATGCTGAAATATAGCATGATAGATCTAATGCTAGCTCTGTAACATGAGAAACATTGCTTAACCTCTCAGAAATGAAAATAATCCCTCTCTGCAAAGTCAATCTACAAATTAGAGATTATATCTGTAAAGCACCTAACCATCGTTGGCATAGAGTTAATTCTAAATAAAAGTCAACTGTAGGCATGGTTATTAAATAAGATTTCCCCTCTATTCTTCTGTTAGAGGCAACCACTTTTAGGGAAGCTCTTTCCAAATGTCACAGAATTGCAGAGGTAGCCTCTGTGCAAGTGTGATTTCCTAAGACCTCAACAAACAGAAATATAAGTAACTTCCTACATATCTCCAAATATGTCTTCTACTGTAAAACCTTGCCATCATTTGGAGAAGTGCTTGCTTCCTATTTTCTAATAAGTTTTTCTTTAAGTTATAAACGTCCCCAAAAAAGATGCAGTTGAGTTAAGCAATACCAATCATGCCAATAAACCGACTTACCAACAGTGGAGAAGCGAACTGCAATGGGAGTCCTCTTTCCAATATGCTCAAATACCTTGGCCTTGGAGTATTTGGTTATGTCATGTGTGACCTCAAAGTAGCCAAAGGCCCCTAACAAGAAAGATACAGAAATCCTTACCATGGGACGATTACTCAGACCATCAGGTCCTCAACAGGCACCCAGGTGACAAGAGAAACTGATGGTTAGTCCCAGCCTTCTGGCAGCTTCCAGTATGATGGGGGAAGGGGAAATGCCCAAACACGAAATAAAGAGGGTGAAGTGCAAAGCTCTGTTCTATCACTCAGTGCTAAGCCAAATGCCACAGAGCTGGTACCAAGAGAAGGAGGTGAGTGGGACTGGAAGTAGTCAAGACTGACCCAAGGACACAGGGCCTCAGAGGGGCCTGAAGTACAGGCAGGACCTAGGAGAAAAAGAGAGAGAAGAAGAGAGAAAAACAGAGAAAAGAAGAATCTTTTCAACACTTAGCAAGGATGATACAAAGCAAGCAACAAACTAAACAAGTCAAGATGGAAAAATACACAAAAACCACTGGAGAAGATGGGAAGAAACCTTATCTAGGAACAAGAGGATGAAGAAATGCAGAAATCCTAACTGGAAGTCCAAGTCAGCAAGCTAAGAGAAAAACTTCCTTTCTGTGGAGCTCTTTTTCCAACTCAATTTTTCACTTTCTTTTAAACACCACCCCCATATTTTGTGTCTGTTATAAGAGCAATAAAGAAAGTTTTACAGAAATTGTTGGACAAAAGGAAAGGAAAAATCAAAGGAAAAAGGTAGTTTTTCTCCTGGTACTCCAGCTTCCCCCATATCCCAAAGATGTGCCCATGAGGTGAACTGGGATGTCTCACTGGCCCCAGTGTGAGCGGCTATGTGTGTGGGTGCAACCTGCAATGGACACCATCCTGTCCCAGGCTGGTTCTCGCCTTGCACCCCAAGCTGCCAGGAGAGGCTCTGGCTACTTACAACCTTGAATTGGAATAAGCTAGTAAATAACTATCTCATTTTTACTAATCTTTCTTAAAGGTATGTATAGCTCACATTAATTTCAATGTTTAATATCAGAAGTATTTTGAAGTTTGGTGATGTTTTACCAACCAGAAGTACCAATGTGATTGAAATTTTACCAACCATAGAAGCTTAACTCTGCTTATGTCAATTAGCCTATTGTAAAATTGGTTTCATTACATGTCATTTAGCTTACAGTCAAAGTTTCCAAGAACCTGTCAATGTTAAGTGCTGACTTACTCTATTTTTATTCCTTCCATGAACTGCATGATGGAAGAAATGGAAGATTTCTATTTTTAAAAGAAACTATTTTATATATAATGTTCAATCTGAGGAAATAACCATCATTTAATTGCTAATTTCCCTACTGATGGATGTTTTTCCTTTCTCCCACGAATGGAGATTTGGCATTTGTGTTAAAGGTCCTCCAGTCCTTTGGGAAATAGTACTTGACTAAGGTGCTGTGAAACAATTCTTTTCCAGCAAATACACGTAGCACTGACCTGCTCCTTTAGCATGCACGACTCTCTCAGGAATTCTCTCTCGGTCAAAGTGAGCCATTTCATCAGTGAAAACCACATCCTGAACAAGAAGGGGACCACGGGGTCCTGCTGTAATAACATTAAGTTTGTCTCCTACTGGGTTACCAGCTCCAGTTGTCAGGACATCAGCTTTCTACAGGAACACAGAAAGAAAGTGCAGGAGAGTTAGTTTACACTGAAACTAACGTTTCATTTACACTGTCACAGGTACATAGCCTTGCAATGTTTATGCCATCTGTCCTAACTCATTTTAAATTTCCCATGTCCAAAGTCCTGAAATCCTACAAGATAGACCATTGCCTGAAACTTACAGTTATGCCTCAGAAACCCTTGACAAATCTCAACACCAATCTGCTAAGAAACTTGCTCTGAAGAGTAGAAAGATGATTTGGAGCCCGAAAATGTGCTCAGTATCTGCTCTAGAGAGAGCCACTGGGTTCTGCAAAGCCCCCAGACAGTGAGGTACCCAAAAAAGTCCTACAAGCTCAACAGTGAATATCCAACCCACCAGTGAGAAGATGGTCTCCGGGGAAGCTGTGCTGGTCAATACTTTACTCAGAACTTACAAATGTTTCATTACTGCCAGGATGCTCAAGTGTGCTGTCCTGTTTAATGCACCTCAAGCAATGTTCACCAGCTATTTGCAATGTCTCTTTTCAATTCAGAAAAAAAAAAGAGGCAATGGCTTTTACTGTCACTAAAAGTAAACTGTTACTGATGAGGTGGATTATAGTATTGATGTTTTAAAGATATCAAATGTCTCTGAAATGGGATAGGTTATTTTACTGCAATAAAGAATTAGTTTTAATCCACCCGATTCTCCAATTTCAGTTATATCAGAAGACACTCAGCTGTCCCTCCTCATCAAGGGAGAGAGAAGCATTCTTCTAATTCCAGTGATCCTGGAAGCTTAGCTTCACCTAGTTCTATGGACAAAGAAGACCTTTGACCACAGACAACTGCCTCTGCAGTGTCTTCCCCTTGGGCCACTGGGAATTGAGAGAGACATGTAGTTGACGCAAAACTACACCACCTCCACCTGGGAGAGGAACTCAATGGTGTCTACTGACAAAATTCAATAGACCAACTTCACACACAGAAAAAGCACTATTTTTAGTATTTCCACACACCTGGAGTGGAGCATGTAGCTTTACTCCCCATGCATGTCTGTCCTGCATATTAAAATAAATTCCTGCCTCTTCTCTAGAAGGCAATATGGTGGGGAGTAGGCACTTTAAAAAAAAAAAACACAAAATCCCAGCACTTTGGGAGGCCGAGGCAGGTGGATCACTTGAGGTCAGGAGTTTGAGACCAGCCTGGCCAACATAGTAAAACCCCATCTCTACTAAAAACACAAAAATTAGCTGGGTGTGGTGGTGCATGCCTGTAATCCCAGCTACTCAGGAAGCTGAGGCAGGAGAATCACTTGAACCCAGGAGGCAGTGGTCGCAGTGTGCCAAGATCACACCACTGCACTCCAGCCTGGGCGACAGAGCAAGACTCTATCTCAAAAAAAAAAAAAAAAAACCATAAAAGACCTGTGAGCT
Organism: Callithrix jacchus; assembly: GCF_049354715.1. NCBI lineage: Eukaryota > Metazoa > Chordata > Mammalia > Primates > Cebidae > Callithrix > Callithrix jacchus. The sequence goes on along the minus strand of NC_133511.1, from coordinate 99,810,836 downwards.
GTTTGAAAAAAGATGCTGAATAAAGGAGACCCTGCAATTTGCAAAACTAATAAACAAGACTCTCTGACACACTAGTAAATGCCCTTGACACTAAAGGTACATTCTCATCCAAATGGGAAGAGGCCAACATGGCACCAGGGAGAAACCTTGGGTGCCGGCATCAGAGCCTGGGTCCAACTTCCAGTTCTGCCAATTACCAGCTATGTAGCTGCTGGCAAGTTACTTATTTCTGAGTCTCCATATTTCATCTGCAAAATAGAATAATAACTACCTCCTAGAGTTAACACATGCATTAAATGAGCTAAACGTAAAATGCAGGCCACACACTCGGCACATATATGCTACCACTTCACTGGCTGTGAGACCATGACCTGATAGCAGGAGCAGCAAAGCATTTGAAGTTTTACTTTTCTAGTAATCATGACAGATGCATACTGCTCCATCCACATTCTCACTCTACCATCTCTGTCTCTAAACCCATCTAGCAAAGTCCCTTCTAAGCCGTCAGTTTAAGCGCCCAATCAACACTTACCACCCAATCACACCACTCTTTTGAAGATACATATGTTGCTAATACATGTGACCCTCTGTAGTTTTATTTTTAATCTAAAGTATCAAATGAACCAGAAAAAGAGCAACTTCACCTTTTGTTTAAATCTAAAGCCTTGGTTTTCAACCTTGGCTGTGCACTGGAATCACCTGGGGAGCTTTTTAAAGCCTCCTGATACCTTGGTCATCCCCCTAGAGATATCTGATAGAAGTGGCCTGGGTGAGACCTGGAATATTTTTAAATGATTCCTGTTCAAGCTAGGATTGAAAACCACTGATCTAGAACTTTTGGGTGATAACAAAAGTAAATTAAGAATCAGAGCAAACCAAGTACGTCCATTCTTTAACTGCTCTTTTCATCATATAAACCAGGCATTTAAGGAAGCCTTTAAAAAATAAAGGGACATTCCATAAAAAAGAAAAGTATGAGAAAGGATACCAAGCAGCTCGGTAAAAGGAACGCTAAACAGGCCAGAGAATGATACTTGCATGCCGGCATCCTTAATATGGGGAAGCAGCTTCCCCTAAGAAAGAGATGAGAGCATATCACATGTTCCCTTCTGGTTACTGGGTCAGGGTGATGGATCAATAAATACCACGCCTAAAGGAGGCAGGTGCAGAGTTGGATAAACAAATAAAGTACTAAAGCTCGAGATGGTCTTTCCTGATGACACTAACTCTTAAGAGTGGGAATGCTGAAATTATGGCACCATGAATCCTCCCTCCTGCCCAATGTAGGAATCCCCTCTATAACATCAATCCTGTTAAGACATAAAACCTGAGTTTTTAAGTTATAAAGGGAGGCTTTAGAATCTCTTCCATTTCCCCACTCTAATAGACCAACTATCCTCATTTATAGAACAGCTTTCTTCACACAAGCTCATGTATACCAATTTACCTTCAAAGCCAGTGTGGCAGGAAAGCTTCAATAGTCAGCAACAGAGAAAGGAGGCCAGGGAGCAAAAACTAGAAAGGAAAAGATCCCCCAACTTCAGGGGACATTTAGTGCAACATCAGATAAGAGGAACTGACCTAACTGAGAGATAAAATATGTATTAATATTAGAAGGTGAGGAGCAGGATGCAGTATATTTAAGATGAAAATAATCAATGCAAATGAAGATTTACTAGATGAAATGAGAGGGTGGGGCTAGAAAATGGACCACACAAGTTATCTCAAGCTTCCCAATCCTCCAGAGATCGATGTTATTAATCCCATTTAATGGGCAATACTATAAACAGAAAATTTAAGTAGCTTTGCAGAGATGTCAGTGTAGTGGCACAGGTTTATTTGTTACATATAACAAGGACAGGCAAAGAGATTTCCTCCAACTTGCAATTACTGTTTTTAACTCAATGAATAACTTTAGAGCCAGAATATTTTTAAAGATGAAAACGCTTTTCTATGGCTGGACAACTTTCTGATCTATCTTTGGAAAAGTAGCATTGGTGCTTGTTAACATGTTTATATCTTCCTGGCTGCTAGTTCTTTGTGACATCCATACATGCCTCTCCTGAACTGCTCTCTCTGTTCCGCTCCACATCACCCCTGAAGCAGGGCCAAGGGCATCTTCTTTTCCTTTTTTTTCTTTTTACCTTTTTTTTTTTGAGCTGGAGTCTCGCTCTGTCACCGAGGCTGGAGTGCAGTGGCACATTCTCGGCTCACTATAACCTCCACCTCCCAGGTTCAAGTGATTCTGTCTCAGTCTCCCAAGTAGCTGGGACTACAGGCACCCACCACCACACCCAGCTAATTTTTGTATTTTTAGTGGAGATAGGGTTTCACCGTGTTGGCCTAGCTGGTCTCCAACTCCTGACCTCAAGAGATCCGCCCGCCTTGGCCTCTCAAAGTGCTGGGATTATAGATGTGAGCCACAGCACCCGGCCTGTCACTGCTTTTCCTCTCTAGATCGTGTACTCCTTTACAACTATATCTCTGATCCCTAATATACTGCCCAATATACTAACAAACACACAACAAATGTGTGTGGATTCAGCGTGCAAATAAACTAAACCATGGACCAATATGATATGGCCAAGAGTATTTCTTTTTTTTTTTTTTTTTTTTTTTTTGAGACGGAGTTTTGCTCTTGTTACCCAGGCTGGAGTGCAATGGCTCGATCTAGGTTCACCACAACCTCTGCCTCCTGGGTTCAAGTAGTTCTCCTGCCTCAGCCTCCCAAGTAGCTGGGACTACAGGCGCGTGCCACCATGCCCAGTTAATTTTTGTATTTTTAGTGGAGATGGGGTTTCACCATGTTGACCAAGATGGTCTTGATCGGCCAAGAGTCTTTCTAAGGAGAAAGAGGAAGCAGCAACAGCCTCTCTCTCTCCCTGCATCTCCCCTCCAAAAAATAAAAGAAATATTTTAATATATAAATTCTGATCAAACACCTTTAGACAAACTTGTTATGAAAACTGCCACAGAAATTAGCTTGGATAAAAACTGGCACAATTATTAAAAGTAGGGACTTAAAGTAAAATTCAACTTTGACTTTGCTCTTTTATAGGCTTCTTTTGACCCAAACAAATACATAAATGAAGAAATTTTCCTGATTGGCTTCATCTGTTGAAACATTTTATCAATATATTACACTTTACACTTAGTAGTTCCCTTCACTCACAGAAGTTTCAAGAACCTAAACATGTTCTTCCACTTTTAATTAAAAGATTGGTAATGCAAATTGTCCCTGTCAGTCCCTGAGGAGTCATAATGATGTCTTCTGTTCTGTGATAAAGTATGTGCCTAGCGTTTTCTAGCAAATAACTGCCTAACAGTCTCCGTTTATTCAACAAAGATTCAAGTGCCTACAATGTGTACACCCCCGTACAAGAAACCAAAGACTGTCCTGACTCTCAAATTTCTTAGTCTGTGGGAAAATAATAAGAGTGATCTAGATATAAGCTGCCGTGGAAGCTAAAGCAACTCCATCTTAGATGCTGATCCACCATGTTGACTTCTGATTAACTTCAGTTTTAAGATTTCCAGTTTATCTATTGTTCCCTGTGTAAGAGCACCTACATACTATAAATCCCGCCGTGACGTCGAGCAACCTTGACATTATCATACTTCAGTCATCGCATACTTCCCTTCTGAATCACCCTTCCCTATGGTATTAAGCCCTGGGTCTGAGGGTAATGATGTGGGATCCACCATCTTGTCTCGACAACACCCAAGACGCAGACATGGCTTCTGGTCCTAAGTCCTTATTAAACATTTCTTTCTGAGAAACTTGATTTGTCAGCCTCTTTCTTTGGCCTTTCAGATTCCTTAGACTTTAGGGATAGGTTTGCATTGACCTATCCACCATGGAAAAGCTAAGAAAAAGAAACTAAACCTTAAAAAGTTCTATTCCATCTCCCATAGTCTCTCCCACTGCACATTATGACTTAGCAATTCCATGCCTAGGTATATCTCAGGAGACACAAAAGCACATGTGAACAAAGGGTTGAGTCCCTCAGTCACCCCTTCTCCATCCCAAATGTTGGCAGTGTAACATCAATGCAGTTATTACCAGGGATACCCTAAAAAATATAAACCCTATATTTTTAATATATACAGGCTATAATACATAGGCAACTCACTGACAGAAATGGATAGCCTAAGACCTAACCTCTCTCCTAGGTAATAAGAAAACTGTATAAAAAGGTAAGGCTTGAAATGCTAAAGTTCTCCCATTTTAAAGGGATCAGAGGCTACTTGTTAACATTTCCTCTTTACCCCAAGAAAAGAGCACTGGCAGCAAGCTGCACTTCACTTAAAAAAAGGAAATGAGTTAACGGTAAGTATCTCAAAAGAAAAGCCCATGGCATCCTAAGCAGCCAGCAATGAAGTTCCCATTTAAGTTCCCTTCAAAATGACAGAATACCTGCAGAACCACCTCCTTCCTGCCAAGAGAGAAAAAGAGATAAGGATTTTTAAGTGGATCCAAGTCATACTCATGAACACATCTGACTCAATGACCAATTATTAAAGCTTACAAACTCCCAATTCACTTGTCAGCAAACCAAATCTGATCCACAGAAGAAATGCCCAGTAAATTGCCTTCACATTGGTTGACTGTGTTTCCAAAAAGAATGCTCTGATTCTTGAGAGAGGAGGTAACAGAGTGCTCTCCTACAGTAGTCCCAAAATGTAAAGTTCTCCCAGTTCAGTAAAGCATCAAAACTAATTGGGAAATGGAGGAGAGGATGTCAGCACAAAGCTGCCCACCTATATAAAAGCATTTACAAAGCAAGAGGAGATATTTTTTAAATACCACCTGTTACTGTCATAATTTTCTAACAGAATATCTTAATGTCAGAGAGTAAAATGACATATTCTTTAAAAAGAGATTATGTTGTGGGTCCATTGCCACATCAAGAGAAAATGGGTGGACAGATTTTCACCAAATATGAAATGTACATTTTGGACAACAGAGTAGAGTCAGCTTCCCGGACAGGGGTAGACCACATTTCCCAGGTGTGGCCCATAATAGAGTTCTAGCCAATGGAATGTAAGTGGAAGTGACCCTGGCCCCTAAACCTCCCCATACTCATATACCCTTCTCCATGCTCCTGAGCCTTCTATGCTGGACAGTGATGCCAAGGGCAACCTTAAAAGCCATGTGTTGACCAGTGGGGAGCTTCCTTCAGCCTGGTGCCCTATTCAATAACTGTGGGGAGCAGAGAACCTACCTACCTCCTTCAACTTCAAACCACTTTGGGCCATCATGTAAAAGAGGAATAAATTTCTAATACATTTATACCATTATAAATGTTGGGATTTATTATTATAGAACTTAGCCTACACATGATTCCACATGATTTAACTTAATATATGGGCTATGAATCAATAATTTAAAAGCAATTCAATTTTTAGAAAGACAGAAAATCTGAACATATACTTCAAAGGAACATATACCAATCAATGGTCAATAAGCACATAAAAAGATGCTTAGAATCATTAGTCATCAGAGCAATGCAAATTAAAACCATAATGAGATACCACTTCACATGCAACAGCTAAAAGTAAAAGATTAACAACACCAAAAGTCAGTAGGATGTGGAGCAACTGGAACTCCCATATACTGTTGAGATAAAGTATAAAATGGTACAACCTCTTTGGGAAAAGGCTCAGCACTTCCTCATAACACATTCACTTACCTTATGACCCAATAAATCTACTCCTAGGTATTTCCTAAGAGAAATAATAGCATCTGTGCACAAAAAAGACTTGCATAAGAATTTTTACACCAGCTTTATTTTTTATTTTTAACACAGGGTCTCCCTCTGTCACCCAGGCTAGAGTGCGGTGGTGTAATCATAGTTCACAGCAGCCTCCACACCCCAGGCTCAAGCAATCCTCCTACCTCAACTTCCTGAGTAGCTGGGACTACAGGCATGTGTCACTATGCCTGACTACTTGTTTTATTTGTCGTAGAGATGGGGTCTCACCATGTTGCCCAGGCTGGTCTCAAACTCCTGGGCTCAAAAAATCCTCCTACCTCAGCATCCAAAAGTTGTAGGATTACAGGCATGCACCTCCATGACCAGCCACAGCAGCTTTACTCATAATAGAAAAAAACTGAAATAGCCCAGGTGTCCAGCAACAGGATATCCAAATGGTGATATATTCATATAATGGAATCTTACTCAGCAATGAAAAGAACAAACTGCTAATATATGAAAAAACTTGAATGAATCTTACAACAGTTTTGCTGAATGAAAGAAGCCTTATACCAAAAAAGTACATAAATAAATGATTCAAAAACTCAAAACACTGTTTGCCTGGCGAAGATTGTGGGGATTACAAGGAATGACTGGGAAACTCCCCAGGGTGATAAAAATCTTTGATATCTTGATAAGGGTTTAGGACTCACAAGTATATATATTTATCAAAACTCATGGAATGGTACACTTAATATGCATGCACTTCACTGTATATAAATATTACCTTAAAAGCATACACACTGGACTCCCTTAATTTGCATGCTCAATGCTTAGGGGTCAAGTGTACTGATACATACAACTTATTCTGAAATGTGCTGAAAAAAATTAATGGATTATTGGATGAATGAAAGGATGGACAGACAAATGGAGTAACATGAAATAAAAGACACAGGGCAAAATGTTCATTGTAGAATCTAGATGGCAGATATATAGGTATATACTGCAAAATTCTTTCAACTTTTCTGAATGTTTGAAATTTTTCAATTAAAAAAAACGTGTTTGAAAATTATATAGACTATGAGGCATATGTATAATTCCTTTTGGAAGGCCCTGGTGGGGAGGAAGAAGTACCTCAAAGAAGTAAGGAGTTTTCACTCAGAGGAGCTAAAATGGAGGAACAACAAGACACCAATGTGACTGCCAATCAGGAAGATGGACACAGTGTACAGAGACGCCATGGACAAAGGAGACTGCCGTATTTCAAGTATGAGTTTCCCAACTATGGATGCACTCTGTGAGTCAACCATTTCTCACATGGGCAACTACATAAGGCAAATCAATAGCAGGGACTTCATGATTGAACAGTTCATGATTCTCCCAAACAAGAAAGGCAGTTAGTCTCAGAATAAAGGAGAGTCCGTTAAAAATGAAAATACTTTGTTTTGTAAAAAATCTCACTACCTTGTCCACACTTTTCTCAATTCACTGAGTATTCATGAAAACTTCAGTGTGAACCAGGATTTAGCATCCTCTAGTTATGGAAAAAGTCTTGGGCCCAAGAAGCTGAGTTCTAACCTTGTCTCTGCCACTAATTAGTGGCACATCCTTCACTAAGACTCTACATCTCTCTGGTTCACTTTATTATACATATACAAGAGCTCATGAACCAACCTAATGGTATATAACAAAGGACAGGACCAAGAGTGGAGATTTTCCAGGCTCTTAGGGGAGAATGGCAGCCTTTTCCCAAACAGGGAACCATTAAAGCGATCCATGAGCACTTAGCATTAACCCCAGTTCATGAACACTGAGTTTTGAGAAAGAACACTAGGCAGAATGGGGGAAAGAGGGTTACAGGGTTCTCCTACCATTAACCAGCATCCAGGGAACTGGGCAAGACCTTTAGACTCTCTAGGCCAATCTGCCAACAGAAGACTCAGACCAGATTCGGTCTCATCTATCATAGATGCCCTCTGAGACCCTGCGCCCCCGGGGCACAGGCCAGGAATGCCTCCCCGACCACCAAGTTAAAATCCTACTCATTAAAAAAATTCCTGTTCAGATGCTTTGTCCGGCCCACTTGGTCACTGCCTCTACATTCTACAGATGACCTGTATTAGAGCCCTCACTACGCTGGAGTGTAATCATCTGTTCATGCGTCTTGTCTCCCAGACTAGACTCTCAGCTTCTCAAGGTTGTTGTTCTTGCCTCATTGGAATCTGTACACCTTGCCCAGGAACAGTGCCTAGCACCTGCAGGCACTCAAAGAATAGAATAAACGCATTAACCAATCCCTAATGTCACCGCCCAGCTCTAAAATGCTAGGCTTGATATTTTGAAGTGCAAATGAGACAGTGGATGTCAAAATTCGTTTATTTAGTTGTTTAATAATGTGCATAGTACGTACCAGTCACTGTGATCGGTGCTAGAGACATCAAGATGGTAAAACACAATCCCTGCCCTGCTGGTACCCCACAACTATGAAAGCGTGTAAATAGTATTTCAGGAAGGGCAGCGTTACAGCCTACCCTTCTCCCCTCACGGACTTCCTTGCAGCTGCAGCTCTCTGCCTCTTTCCCCATGAGCCCTCATTCTGTCCTCAAGCTGCGACCTCTGTCCCAGCTGGCAAAAGTGCAAAATTCTGAAGCAACCATCCGAGCCTGTTGCCGACAACAAGTCCTCCAGGCCTGCGCCCCAGGCCCTACGTCCCACGCCTCGGACTCCCCTCCGCTGCTCCCGCTACTGTAACAGTCCCTCTGCACCGAAGGGGACCCTCCCGCCCTGCGAGTCGCGGTACAGTCCCTCCAAGCACCGCCCCGGGGTAAGCCGGGGGCGCCAGACGCCGCCAGTTTCTATGCGGACCCTCGGGCCCGCTCGAGAAGCTCAGGGTGTACCTGCGCGGCCCGCTGCTCCTTCCAGTGCTTCATCTGGTCACTGGCGGGATCCCGGCTGTCAGCCATGGCGTGCGGTTGGCGGTGCAGAACACTGCAGGCGGCCTCGGCTTGTGGGTCTCCACCCAAGGAAGGCAAATGAGCCTGCTGCCCCGCGGCCGTGGCGACTTCAGGCTCTGCCAATCAGCACCGCCCCTCATCCCGCCCCCTCGGAAAGGCTACCTCCTGATTGGCTGCTCGGTGCTAGGAGGGCCGGGATTGGAAACCCAATGGGCGCGGAGTAGGGTTCCCCCCTAGGGAGGCGGTGCCTGGGGACCTTAAGAGACCTGGGAAGGTGCGGAAAGGAGGGGCCCTGCGCTGGCCCAGCTGTTGAAGAGCTTCGCCCAGCCGGCCCCGGGTGCCCACGATAGCCGAACCCAGGGCGGGGATCCCGGTTATCGTCATCCCTCCAGCTTCCCCGGTACGCGGCCGTTGGTGGCCTGCCAGTTTTACAGAGTGCTGGGTGGGGCCTTGCACTCTATAACTGCTTTCTCAGCTCTTAAAAAGTCAGCAATCCTGGGTTTAAATTCCTCTGTGCAGAATTAAATTTTGCCTTACCCCAGTATAAGTATTATTTGCAACCAAAGGATGGATACTTTTCTTTCTTTCTCTTAGCTTTTCTTAACTATTCATGGATTATCACTTACTAGACTAGTATACTAATTATTTAAATATAAAAACACTCTGAAACGTTTATCTCCTTACAGATGGGCGTTGATTTCCTCCGTTACCAGAGAAAAACAACTGAGAGATGGGAAAAATGTATTCCCTTGTGATGGAAAAAATGTATTCAACCCCTGTACATTGTGCCGAATTGGCTTCTTTAAACACTGGAGAAATCTACTTCCCCAAATTTTACTCCCAGGTGAGCAGAAATTTTGAAAAGCTCTTGTCTTTAAAAAGCTATGTTGAAGAGTAAAATACTTAGTAATATTTAGTACAATACTTAATAAGTTACTGACTAGTTTGTCATTGTAATCAAATAGTTTGAATGATTTCTACACCTCCTCAGGTACTAGGATTTATCTTTAAGCACCTTGATATATATAAATACTATATAAGTTATCAGCTATTGATTTTTTTCCAGTACAACTACATATAATGGGTGGCTATATAATAGTGGAAACTTCACATATTGTTCTTGATCTTACAACAGTATGATAAGAATCTTGGGCATAAAAGTGGAATTTTTGCAGTTCATTGGAAAAGAAAGCCACAAATTGATCTTTAGCACCCTATACTTTTCCTATATTAAACTTAAAACAAATGTAAAGATGCTGTTAGCTGTGTGATTTGGTGTCTTTTTCTACCTACAAGATCTGTACTGCCAAGACTGTAAACTCCACGTGGGTCGGAATCCTCCCATTTATAATTTTTTGAGCACTTACTATATACCAGGGACTGGTATAAGCTTTTCGTGTATTTGCATAGTTAACCCTCCCAACAACTCTATGAGTTAGATACTAATATTATCTTCATTGTTCAGATTAGGAAATACAGGTACAGGAAGGTTAAATAACTTGCCCAAAGTTACACAGTTATTAAGGGCTACAGCCAGGATTCTAGCCTCAGCTGCTGATCTCCAAAGCCCACAGTTTGTTGAATAAACAAATGTTGAAAGAATCAAACATCATCTTCTTAACTAACCAACACAAATATCAACAAAATAAATAAGAAGAGACCTGGAGTTATATTAACCTTTGTTCATTATATAAACACTGGGCAACATGTGTGGGGTTTTTTTCCTGTATTTTTGTTACTATGGGTTTGGACTCTAAGGAATTATTTCCAGAGAAAGAAATGGAGAAAAAAGATTGGTTTCTGATCTTATCATACCTTGTATTTTAAAATAAAGGGCAGGCGTACAAGTAATGACAATAAATTTATATATATATATATATATATATATATATATATACACACACACACACATATTTTATTGCACTTTAGGTTCTGGGGTACATGTGGAAAACATGCAGGATTGTTGCATAGGTACATACATGACAATGCAGTTTGCTGCCTCCATCCCCCCATCACCTACATCTGGCATTTCTCCCCATGTTATCCCTCCCCAACCTCCCTACCCCCAGCTGTCCCTCCCCTATTCGCCACCAACATACCCCAGTGTGTGATGCTCCCCTCCCTGTGTCCATCTGTTCTCATTGTTCAACACCTGACTATGAGTGAGAACATGGAATATTTCATTTTCTGTTCTTGTGTCAGTTTGCTAAGAATGATAGTTTCCAGATTCATCCATTTCCCTACAAAGGACACAAGCTCATTATTTTTTATGGCTGCACAGTATTCCATGGTGTATATGTGCCACATTTTCCTTGTCCAGTCTATCATTGATGGGCATTTGGGTTGGTTCCAGGTCTTTGCTATTGTAAACAGGGTCACAATGAATATACTTGAGCATGTGTCTTTATAATAGAATGATTTATAATCCTTTGGATATGTACCCAGTAATGGGATTGCTGGGTCAAATGGAATTTCTATTTCTAGGCCCTTGAGGAATTGCCACAGTGTCTTCCACAATGGTTGAACTAATTTACACTCCCACCAGCAGTGTAAAAGTGTTCCTATTTCTCCACATCCTCTCCAGCATCTGTTGTCTCCAGATTTTTTAATGATCGCCATTCTAACTGGCGTGAGATGGTATCTCAATGTGGTTTTGATTTGCATTTCTCTAATGACCAGTGATGATGAGCATTTTTTCATATGTTTGTTGGCCTCATAAATGTCTTCTTTTGAAGAGTGTCTGTTCATGTCCTTTGCCCACTTTTGAATGGGTTTGTTTGTTTTTTTCTTGTAAATCTGTTTTAGTTCTTTGTAGATTCTGGATATTAGCTCTTGGTCAGATGGGTAGATTGCAAAAATTTTTTCCCATTCTGTTGGTTGTTGGTTCATTCTAATGATTGTTTCTTTTGCTGTGCAGAAGCTCTGGAGTTTAATTAGATCCCATTTGTCTATTTTGGCTTTTGTTGCCAATGCTTTTGGTGTTTTAGTCATGAAGTCCTTGCCTATACCTATGTCCTGAATGGTTTTGCCTAGGTTTTCTTCTAGGTTTTTTATGGTGTTAGGCCTTAAGTTTAAGTCTTTAATCCATCTGGAGTTAATTTTAGTGTAAGGTATCAAAAAGGGGTCCAGTTTTTGCTTTCTGCACATGGCTAGCCAGTTTTCCCATCACCATTTATTAAACAAGGAATCCTTTCCTCATTGCTTGTTTTTGTCAACTTCGTGAAAGATCAGATGGTTGTAGATGTGTGGCATTGCCTCTGAGGCCTCTGTTCTGTTCCATTGGTCTATATCTCTGTTTTGGTACCAGTACCATGCTGTTTTGATTACTGTAGCCTCACAGTATAGCTTGAAGTCAGGTAGTGTGATGCCTCCAGCTTTGTTCTTTTTGCTTAGAATTGTATTGGCTATGCGGGCTGACGATAAAGTTATAATATTACATAAGAGGCTGGGCTAATGCCTGTAATCCCAACACTTTGAGAGGCCGAAGCAGGAGGCTTACTTGTGGCCAGGAGTTCAAGACCAGCCTGGCCAACTTGCAAAACCCTGTCTCTACCAAAAATACACAAATTAGCTGGGCATGGTGGTGCATGCCTGTAGTCCCAACTACTCAGGAGGCTGAGGCAGGAGAATCTCTTGAACGTGAGAAGCAGAGGTTGCAGTGAACCAAGATCACACCACTGCACTCCAGCTTGTATGACAAAGTGAGACTCCATCTCAAAAAAATTAAAAATTTTAAAAAGTCACATGTTAGGTGGAAGTTCTATTGGCTTTATGACTATAATGACTATACTTTAATTATAGTTTAAATGAAAACACTTCTAAAAATCAGCCCTAGTTTAAAAATACTTGAAACCAAATCTGTTTGATTACCTAAAGGTAATTGCAAGTGATTGGTTAGGTAAATAAATTAGGTTCTAGGTTTTAACATTTTAGTCATATGAATTTATGGGTATTTTTATTGATATGAATAAAATTGTTATTTTAAAAAATGCTGTTCTCTGATTTTCAGAACTCAATGAAATAAATGTACTGGTGCAAGACATACAGTTATTAATCCTGATATCACCAAATTTGAAGCCAAGCTTACAAAGTAGACCATATAACAAATGTTCAAGAAAAGCATTTGAGTACTCAACTAGGAATCTTTGTAGACAAATTTTATTTCATCAGTATTGCAAGAAAAGAATGGAGAGAATGAATGTTATGTTTTATTGGTTGACAGGCATACAAAACAGCACAAGGTAATTATTCTGTTCTGATTCCACCCATCCTTGGAGAGGCTGAGAATGTTCTACAGATTTCAGTTTCATTCTTTTCACAGTGGCCTTGTGAGGCAAATTCAGAGTTAGGCAAAAAGGAGGAAAAAAGAACATATCAAGAAAAAAAGAGAGTTACAATTCAGTGTTGGCTGTTGGCTTTAAGAGAAGAGAGTAAACATCACAGCTTCGTGACTCCTACTCACTGTGGAACAGGCTTGAGCAGGCAAAAGAAGAGGTGGAATTTGCTTTAAAAAGTTGCAGTGGTGTTATATCCAGTAGCAGCACAAACCCCGTGCTCTGCCTATTTTGCTGCACCATATCTTTCCCGCTTTAATATGAATACTTACTTGGGAGGAGGCAGCCTAGATGTCCCTGGTGTCTGGTGATGCCCACAACATGAGCTATCCTGAGGGGAAGAAATGGATGTTCCTTTTACCCCCTCGGCCTTGCGTGCCGTGCTACTGATCTGGAGTTTGCAAAAAATGAAACATAGGCCAGGCCTGGTGGCATGGTGGTGCGTGCCTGTAGTCCCAACTACTCAGGAGGCTGAGGCAGGAGAATCTCTTGAACCTGAGAAGCAGAGGTTGCAGTGAGCCAGGGGTCACACCACTGCACTCCAGCCCTGGGGACAGAGCGAGACTCCATCTCAAAACAACAACAATTTAAAAAAAAATAGAAAAGAGAATTGGGAATTTGTTTTTTCCTTAACTTTCTTTTTATACTTACTAATGGAGGCTTGGAAAATGCAGGATAAAATATCAAACAATCATTCAAAGATGATTATAAATAGATAACATTTTTACCAATATTTTCTCTCTTATATGTATATAAAGGAGTGTGTGTGTGTGTGTGTGTGTGTGAGAGAGAGAGAGAGAGAGTGTTTTACAAAGGCTTCTGCAGAATATATAATCTTATATCCTGCTTTTTCCACCTAACATTATCAGAAAAAATTCTTTGCAGGTCATTAAGTCTTCTTCCAAAAGGTGATATTTTTCTCCTATGGCTGCACAATTTGCAATCAAAGGATATTCCTTTATTTACATACCCTTTTACTAAGAACATTTAAATGGTTTTCTTCTATAACAGTACAATGACATCCTTCCTCTACATTTGTATTTATTTCCTCAGGGCCTATTTTGAGAGGTTATTTTTGGTTCGAATCATTTGAATGTTTTAAGGGTCTTGTGACATATTGTCAGGTTTTTTTCTGCAATGCTCAAGCTAGTTTATACTCTCACTGGCACTAAGAGTGTGGATTGGAAGTGCAGTTTTCAAGACAGGTGAATACCTGAATTCTAGGTGTTTATCAACTGCGTATTTCATTACATTCTTCTGACGGAGAAGGCCTCTTATGTTATGTTCAGCCATAACCACCACACCATGGGACTCATCCAATCATCCAATCTACAGAATGTCTGCTGAGTCCTGGGCCCCCTGCCTGCTGGGCTCTGGGAGTACAGCAGGGGAGAAGGTGGACATAGACAAATAATGAGGCAATAACACAGGGAAAAAGTGCTGACGGGGGAAGACCAGCTGTTGTTAGGAACACCTAAGAAGGTCACCTAACTTGAACCTGCTAGGTCCTGGAGGCTTTGAGTGAAGCTGAAAAAAATGAATAGGTGTTAGGTGTGTTGTCAGGAGTGAGCATTATATGATCCACCCTGTTACCACAAAAATCGAAACAAATTGTTACCACTTTTCCTTAAAAGTCCGACTTCATTAATGATGGTGTGGCAATGGCTTGAGTAGGACTGGGTAGCAAGCAAATATTTTACAACTGGTGTTGAGCCTTTTTCAAGTCTGTGCAGGTCCACTGGCCTCTGTGGCCTCTCCACTAAGCTCCTGCGGCTCACTCACATTCCCTCCTTGCCGCTGAGCTCCTGCAAGGCGTGCATCAACCAGTCAGGTTTAACTACTGGGATTGACATGCTTGGATTGAAGTTATTTTCCAGTGCTGCTGTCTTAGAGGTGTTTTGCTTGCCTCCCTTGTGTATGCTGTTAAATGTTGCACCTGGATTTGACCCTGGGTTTAAGTCTGTTTGCAATAACCAGACATGGGTTCTTGCACTCTGACAATATAAAAAAAAAGTCAAACCTCATAGACAATCAACACATTTGTTATGGACTGAGAGCACACAATTATGCATCTGTGGAGAAATGAATAGTTATAAAATATATGTGTTTGGGTGGAACCGTGGATCATAGCCAGGAATGGTCAACTAGGGAGAGTGGAACAAACGTCTCTCTTCTCCCTTTCTTTCCCATAAACCCAGATCATTACCTAGCAGGGCTCAAGAAGCAAATTAGCATGGTATATGGTTAACAGTCCCAGAGCTAGCACCCAAGCACTACGGGTCAAATCCCACCATAGACATTTACAAACTGTGTGACCTTGGGCAAGTCACTCAGTTGTTCTAGGCTACCATTCTGCTTTTGTAAAATGGAGATAGTAACACCTTCTTTATTAGGTATGATCTTTTTTTTCTTTTTTTTTTTTTTTGAGATGGAATTTCGCTCGTTACCCAGGCTGGAGTGCAATGGCGTGATCTTGGCTCACCGCAACCTCTGCCTCCTGGGTTCAAGCAATTCTCCCGCCTCAGCCTCCTGAGTAGCTGGGATTACAGGCACATGCCACCATATTAGGTATCATCTAATCTGCTATAACAAAAACAGCCCCCCCAAAAAACAACAAAATAGCTTAAACAAGATCAAAGTTTATTTCTCTCACAATAAAGCATCTCAGACCTAAATGGTACAGGGCTGGATAGGCAGCTCTGCCATCCTCAATACTGTGCTTCCATCTCTGAGTCCAAGGTAGCTGCAGTAGCTCACTTGATCATAACTGCATGCCAGCCAGTGGGAAGGGGACAAAGGAGCAAAGGGAGCCCATGTCCTTTCCTTTTTAGGGCACAACATGGAAATAACATACTTTATTCCTACTCACATTTCATTGATCAGAATTTAGTCACATGGCCATGCCTAGCTACACAGGAAACTGGGAGATGTAGTCATTGGCTGGGTGACCATGTGCTTGGCAAAACTCAGGCATTCTATTATAAAAGAAAGGAAAATGAATATCAGTGTTTGATCAGCAGCACGGGCCACACCAACCTCCAAGGGTTGTTGGAGGATTAAGGAAGATTACATGAACCATATGAGTTAGTTATCTGTATTTTCTGATTATTAGTATTTCCATTTATTCTGCTGTGCCATGTGGCTCTTGTATGAGTTGCAACGCTGTTCAGAAAATTCAGTGAACTTTGTTGTAGGATATTGTATTATACCCATCCTTATGGGATGTGCTGTAGTTAAGAGGCTGCCTCTGGACACTGCAGTTTGGCTCCGAGGTCTCATTATGATGAACAAGGACCAATCGCTACCCTAAACCAAACCTTTCTATCCCACAAACCAACCTCTCAAAACAAACTTTGTTTAATCAACAAACAATATCGCTACTACTATGTCTAGGCTCTGCACTAAGGGATTTTCCAATATTAAACCATCTAGTCCTTATAACAAGCTTACAAGGGGAAATGAACTCTTACCACCTTCACTTTATATCTGAGACACTAAGGTACAGAAAGGTGAAGTAACTTCCCGAAGTCACCCAGATAGTTCACAATGGGGCCAGGATTCAAACCAGGCAGTGCGGCTCTGGAGAGCACAGCTCCACTCCTACACTGTTCTGCCTGTGACAAAGTGGGCAGGAATACAGGAAGATCTGGAGTGAGTGTTCTACATTCTTAGAATTCAATTTCAGCATTGCCCCACCTTCTGCCTACCTGAAGACCCAGTGTTACAGGACATATCCTGCATAAACCAATTGTGACATCCGGTTTTGTACCCACAAATTGAGAAGAACCACAGGAAAATGACATTCTTCCCAGTCTTTAAGAGATAATTCTTCCCAGGATTTAAAAGATAAAAAGTGGGAAGTTGGCCAGGCGTGGTGGCTCATGCCTGTAATCCTAGCACTTTGGGAGGCTGAGGTGGGCAGTTCACAAGGTCAAGAGATCAAGATTATCCTGGCAAAAATAGTGAAACCCCATCTCTACTGGAAGTGCAAATAATTAGCTGGGCATGGTGCTGCATGCTTGTAATCCCAGCTACTCGGGAGACTGAGGGAGAATCGCTTGAACCAAGGAGGCAGAGGTTGCAGTGAGCCGGGATCACACCATTGCACTCCAGCCTGGGCAACAAGAGCGAAACCATCTCAAAAGAAAATAAAAAAGGGAAGTGGCTATGAATTTGTAACACAAGAGCATGACAAGCCTAGAGAGCCACATAGGATTGAGGAACAGCCAAAGGCAGAAATGAGAGTGCCGGGGAGGAGGCAGCTTGCAGAGCAGCAAGGATAAGGAGGAGGAGGAAGCTCTCTAACTGCCTCTCCTTACAGACAGCAAAAGGCAGGCAGAGACTTAGCTAAACAAGTCCACTGAAAGATTCATTTTCCACCAAGCAAGAGGATCTCTTGACCAGTATCATCCTATATGCAGTTTCTGTTCCAGGATATGTGGACATAAACAGATTCAGTTCTGAGACTTGGTGACGTGAAGCCAAAGTCTCCTTCTTATGCCAAATGTCAAAAGCAATTGCTCCACGCAGTCTGAAAATTAAAATCTATTTACTTCTTTTTTTTTTTTTAACTGAGAGAATAAAGAGAAACGTGGCCAGGCAGGTAGATCACTTGAGTCCAGGAGTTTGAGGCCATCCTGGGCAGCGTGGTAAAACCATCTACAAAAAGGAAGAGAAAAGGATATTTCACAAATTTGTATCATTTGTCATGTCTGAATCTTGAATCTTTATATTAAATCTTTTTCCTTTGGGGGAAAAAAAAAAAAAAACTTGGCCAGGTGCAGTGGCTCATGCCTGGAATCCCAACACTTTGGAAGGCTGAGGCTAGCAGATCACAAGGTGAAGAAATTGAGACCATCCTGGCCAACATAGTGAAACCTCGTCTCTACTAAAAATACAAAAAATAATTAGCTGGGTGTGGTGGTGCATGCCTGTAGTGCCAGCTACTCAGGAGGCTGAGGCAGGAGAATCACTTGAACCCTGGAGGCAGAGGTCGCAGTGAGCCAAGATTGCACCACTGCACTCCAGCCTGGTGACAGAGTGAGACTTTGTCTCAAAAAAAAAAAAGAGAGAGGGAGAGAAATGTTATTTTATTTCTTTGTTTGTACTCTATGTAAATTCTGTCTAGTGTCTACCTGTGTCTTCAGTAGGAACTGAACTTGCATTGATTCCTGAAAGACCAAACAAAGGACCTTCTCAGTCCACGTTGACATGACCCCATTTGTCACACTTAATGCAGTTCACAGTTCTAACCTGAATACCTGATTTTTTATGTTTATGTCATCTTTGGCATATTTTTCTTGTGGGGCTTCTGTTTGCCATTTAAATTTGTCTTCATTCTCTCCTGTTTTCTTTTTCTTCTGTTTCCTTTTTTAACTCCTAGTGGGGCCCCATACATGAAATTAAGACTGTTCTTCACACATTCATCTCCCATAAGCAATCTATTTTCATATGATTCTTATTCTTTAAGACACTGCTACATTCATTCTTCTTGTTTCTTCTTATCATAAGATATTTTCTGTTCTACCATTCATACTTTGTTTTTTCAGATAAGAATCTCTGTCACCCAAGCTGGAGTGCAGTGGCGCCATCTTGGCTCACTGCAACCTCCACCTCTCAGGTTCAAGTGATTCTCCTGTCTAGCCTCTGCAGTAGCTGGACCACAGGAGCATGACACCATGCCTGGCTTATTTTTTGCATTTTTATAAGAGATGATGGTTCATCATGTTGGCCAAGCTGGTCTCGAACTCCTGGCCTCAAGTGATCTGCCCGCCTCAGCCTCCCAAAGTGCTGGGATTACAGGCATGAGCCTTTTAACATTGGATTTGGAGGCAAGATGAACGTCCTTCTTGCGCATGATGTTGGCAGAGGATTTTCCCATCCTTGAGCCAGACCTGGGGAAAGCGGTGATAGCTATGTAAGCAACATAAACAAACGATTTACTTCTTAAAGTACAAAATCGTAAGACTACAATGTACAACACAGGCATTATATGTTTATTGTATAGCTTCCTTTCTGCTAGCAGTTCAAAATTTGCCCAGATGATTCCTGCTAGCCCTCCATATTTTTGTCCCTTATCCTATCTTTGTCATAAGGGACAAACAAAGTAGCAAGCACTAGCTTAGCTAAGTAGCAGGCACTAGCTTAATTCTCTGAAGCTTTGTACTGGGGCTCCATTTTTTCCAATCCCATCCCACCCAGTATTCTAAATATCAATGAATAACAAACACTGTTGCCTTTCTCTTGTCTGGCTGGCCCCTGATATGTGAAACAACTTACTGATTGGGTAAATGACAGATGACACAATATTAGAATTTGTATTGTGTTTCTCTTAAAGCCCTTTTAAACTCTGCATCCTCAAAAGAAGCCAGGAGTCACATGGCTCAGCTTGGGGGCCTGTGGTTTACCACGCTGTCCTCTCAGGAAGACCTTCCTTGACCACCTCTTTTAACCTTATAGCGTTTTCTGGCACTTCCTGTCATGTCTTCCCTGCTTTATGTTTTCTCCATGACCCTTTTCCCTTTTAACATACTGTATAACTGATTTCATTTGTTTATTGTATATTTTTCCTACTAGAATAGAAGCTCATGAGGATTGGTGGGTTTTGTTTCTCTTTTTGTATTTTCTGCTTATTCTCAGCACCCGCAACAATTTTCTGGCACCCAGGAGGTGTTCAATCGACATTTGACTAAATGATTGAACAAGCAAGTGAATGAATAGATGAGTTAATACCAGGACAAACCATATTACAATAAGCAGAGTAAATGACGATTTGCCTTGAGGGGTCTGAGAGAGAATTTGATCAGATCCCTGGCTCAAATGCACATACCATTCCATTTCATTTTTAAATATGTTTTCCTTTAGGACTTGAGTACCTTCCCATATTCTCAAAACGAGTTTTAAAAAATAGATATATTGCAGGGCACAGTGGCTTATGTCTATATTCCCACCACTTTGAGAGGCCAAGGTGGGGCAGATCACCTGAGGTCAGGAGTTCAAGACCAGCCTGATCAACATGGAGAAACCCCGTCTCTACTAAAAATACAAAATTAGCTGGGCATGGTGGCGTGTGCCTGTAATCCCTGCTACTCGGGTGGCTGAGGCAGGAGAATCACTTGAACCTGGGAGGTGGAAGTTGCAGTGAGCTGAGACCATTGCACTCCAGCCTGGGCAACAAGAGTGAAACGCTATCTCAAAAAAAAAAAAAGATATATCACCCCCATCATGCACACCAGGAAAGACTCGACATCACTTCTGTGGCATTCCTATCAAAAACACATACCTTGAATCTAACCACAAGGAAACATGAGGCAAACTCCAACTAAAAAACAATCTACAATAACTGGCCTTTTCAAAATATCAAGATCATGAGAGTTAAGGACTAAAGAACTGTTCCAGTTTAAAGAAGGCTAAAGAGACACGCCAACTAAGTATGAAGAGTGTTCCTGGATTGGGTCTTAGAACAGACAGAAAAGGCTTAAAAAACATTATGGAGACAATTTATGAAATTTAATATGGGTCATAAACAATATAAATAAGAATATTGTATCAATGTTAAATTTCCTTGTTTTGATCATTAGACTGCAATTATGTAATCTCTTACATCAGAGATTTCTTTTCTGCCTTAGAAAATACATGTTGAGTATTTACTGGTAAAGAGGCATGATGTCTGCAACTTACTCTGAAATGGGCCAGAAAAAATATATATTATATATATTCATATACACATGTAAATAAAGAGCAAGTGCATGACAAACTAAATAGGGCAAAATCTGGGTAAAGGGTAAACTGGACTTATTTATACTATTTTTGTAACT
Source organism: Callithrix jacchus (assembly GCF_049354715.1). Classification (NCBI taxonomy): domain Eukaryota; kingdom Metazoa; phylum Chordata; class Mammalia; order Primates; family Cebidae; genus Callithrix; species Callithrix jacchus. The sequence continues at coordinate 99,790,035 of NC_133511.1, read as the reverse complement.
TTCTACAACTTAATGTTATATCAAAGTAAAAATTTATAAATAAATATACATATATTCCTAGGAGGGGTCATACATAAGCATCTCAGGTAACACCTTCATTACATTATTCAGTAGCTGAGAGCCAGAATCGGGTCCTCTCACTTCTCTTCACCCCAACCTGAGGACCCCTACATTCATTCTTCACCCCAACCCGAGGACCCCCTTCATTCCTGAAGATGAGGAAGAGGTGGAAGCCATCAAATTCAAACTTCACCTATACCACAGTTTTGCCTTGGACCCAGTGACTTTTTGCAGGAACAAATTGAGACACAGAGAAGATAAACAGATTAAAGATAGAAATACAGCTTGGGGCCAGGCACGGTGGCTCACACCTGTAATCCTAACACATCAGGAGGCCAAGGCAGGTGGATTGCCTGAGCTCAGGAGTTCAAGACCAGCCTGGGCAACATGGCAAAACCCCATCTCTACTAAAAATAAAAAATATTAGCCAGGTATGGTGGTAAGTGCCTGTAATCCCAGCTACTCAGGAGGCTGAGGCAAGAGAATCTCTTGAACCCAGGAGGCAGAGGTTGCAGTGAGCCAAGATCGTGCCACTGCACTCCAGCTTGGGTGACAGAGCAAGACTCTGTCTCAAAAACAAAGAAAAAAGAAAGGCAAGGGAGGGAGGGAGGGAAGGAGGGAGGGAGGAAGGAAAGAAAGAGAGAGAGGGAGAGGAAGGAAGGAAGGAAGAAAGAAGAAAAGAAAGACATGGATGGCTTGGGGTGGTGACTCACACCTATAAGTTCAGACCTCTGAAAGGCTGAAGCAGGAGGATCTCTTAATCCCAGGAGTTTGAGACCAGCCTGGGCAATATAGTGAGACCCCATCTTTGCAAAAAAGATTAAAAATAGCTGGACATAGTGGTGCACACCTGTAGTACCAGCTACTGGGGAGGTTGAAGTGGGAGGATCAGTTGAGCCCAGGAGGTTGACCAGTCCACTGATGATAGCTCACTGCACTCCAACCTGGGCAATACAGCAAGATCTTGTCTCCATAAATAAATAAGTTAAAAAGTAGGAATAATAAACAGATAACCAGACAGGCTACACAGAGAAATGACCAGATTGTTTTCTTAACCCTTATACCTTATGAAATTTAATGTGTTACTACTTATAAAACCCTGAGGTCATCTGACAAAAAGTACTCTAAGCTTGCCTTTTATTATCCTGAGAGAAGGAATTACTTGACAATGAACATCATTTCTGACTTTTTTATTACTGTATCACTGGTTGATAGTAGTTTAATAAATATCAGTCACAATTTTCAAAATAGACCCTGATTTTATGGCTGCCTTTAGTGGTGTTTTGAACACGCCATCTCTTGCTGTAGGATCGCACTGTTAGGTTTACAGATTATTCTGTATATTGTTCTGTTGGCAAGAACCCTAACAACACAAGTCTTGATGTCTGAAGTTAAATTGAGTGCAAGAAAGCACCCTATCTTATAACGACTTGCATTCCTCAAACATCTGAGCTTCTGATATTTGAGTGTCCTCAGTACTAACCCTGAAGTAAACCTTGAGCAAGGGAAAGTAGGATATTAGAAAGGGTCTGTTGGAAAGGATCTGGAGCAGCTGAAGTCCATGACACGCAAAAGATGCCACAAGAGCCAGTCATTAAAACTCTTGAGTGCCGTAATGAACCCTCCAGGGAGCATCATAGTTGGAAGAATGATTCAGCAGTTGCTGACCCTAGGCTGCATGGACAGACTCAACATAAGTGTATGGTCAAAAGCATCGCATTGGCTGGAGACAGAGGAGGTGTGTGTGTGGTTTGTAGCAGAAAAGGCACATGCCTTACTTACATCATATTCTCCCATGTAATTACTCTCTGCCCCTCTCAAACACATCAACGCGAAAGCTCTATGACCTAAAGATGAAAAAAATAATTATTTGTAATGGTCAAAAGTTTATGTATTATGAAACACAAAGTCTATGAAATCCACCACATACACTGTGAAACCAAAGTCAAGGTTCTATTTGTTTTGTGCCAGTGTAAGAAGAAAAAGAAGTGAGGAGGCATATTTTTAAAGATAAAAACTAAAAAAAAATGGATAAAATGATGACTGCAGACATGTGGAGAGTCCTATCTACACCCTGTCAGGTGGTCCAAACACTCCATCCCAAACATTTAGCCGCACTTTGCATCTGTTTACGGCTACATCTAGGAAATCAAAAGCAGATGACAACATCGTCACTGCAGCCAATGTTTGTAGCAAATATTCCTTCTCTCCAAAGGCTTAGAAATTTGTGAACGTGGAGCCAGGAAGACAGAATCATAATTAAATGCAGACGTGCTTTCATTTTATACTGTTACGCACCTAAAAGAAACAATGACCCGGAGTGCAAAACCAGTATCTCCCTAAGAGAGCCCCAGATGGCACAGATGGGCTATGGACAGGTTTCACTGTGCAGACCTGGTTGTGAAGGAAGGCCTAGAAGGAAAATAAAGAGATAAGGGTGCATTGAGATTAGAGAGTCTGCCTTCATCAGCTTAAAAAAGGAAGAAACAAAGGCATTACAGAAAACACATATTGATCAAGACTAGATCTCAGCTTTGAAATTCTGCGGAAAGTGCAATTTGTCTTAAATAAAGGAAGGGAATTTGCAAAATCCAAAGAATAGTGGACAAGGCATGCATTAAAACAGCTTCAGGCTTCAGGCCAGGCACAATGGCTCACTCCTGTAATCCCAACACTTTGGGAGGCTGAAGCCAGAGGATCACTTGAAGCTAGGCGTCTGAGACCAGCCTGGGCAACATAATAAGACCCCATCTCTACAAAAAATCTAAAAACTTAGCTGGACGTCATTGCACATGCCTGTAGTCCCAGTTACTCCAGAGGCTAAGGTGGGAGGATTGCTTGAGCCTGGGAGGCTGAGGCTGCCATTAGCTGTGATCGTGGCACTACACTACAGGCTGGGTGACAGAGTGAGATCCTGTCTCAAAAACAACAAACAAACAAAAAATAGCAGCTTCCATAGAAGCCCATTTATCCAGAGGTGGAGGGAGGGAGGCCTGGCTACAAGAAACCTTTGTGCTCAATTAGCAAATTCAGCTTTTGATTGTAAAGTATAAAAGGAAGTATTTCAAGAGCAACACTTACTCAGGAAACAGTAAAACTGAACACTGTGTTTCATCATAACCGGCTCTAACCTGCTGTGGCTGGTTAGGACCATACATTTTGAGTGATTCAGGTATCCCAGACCCTCAAAGAATCTAACTGAAAACTGTGTATTGACTAATGAACCATAGGACTTGTTTTTACCCACACACAGGCCTGTGGACTCTTTCCTCCCTATCCACAGTGCTAGTTTTCAATCCTTAATTAGTGGCCCTGGTTTTTCTCCCCTCAGTGAAACTACTCAATCATTTTTTTTCTCTAAAATATGTTCCATTGTCTGGCAGTTTTTTAAAAAACTTGATTTTTTTTAAACACTGAAGATCTTTACATATATATATATATTTTTTTTTTTTCAATAGCTTTAGAAGTACAAGTGGTTTTTGGTTACATGGATGAATTGTATAGAGGTGAAGTTTAGTGTATCCATCACCCAAGTTCTATTCTTTGTACTCAAGAAGCAGTTTTTCATCCTTCACTCCACTTCCACCCTCCCCATTCTGAGTCTCAAGTGTTCATTATGCCACTTTGTATATCGCTGCATACACATAGCTTAGCTCCCACTTATAAGTGAGAACATGTGGTATTTGTTTTCCATTCTTGAGTTACTTCACTTAGAACAATGGCCTCCAGTTTCATCCAATTTGGTGCAGAAGACATTTGCTCTTTTTTATGGCTGAGTAGCATTCCATGGTGTACATATACCACATTTTCTTTATCCATTCATCAGCTGACAGGCATTTAGGTTGATTCCGTATCTTTGCAATTGTAAATTGTGCTGCAGTAAACATATACATGTTCATATCTGTTTTGTATAATGACTTCTTTTCCTTTGAGTAGATAGCCAGTAGTGGGATTGTCAGATTGAATGGCAGATCTACTTTAGTTCTTCAAGAAACTTCCGGGGAGGATCCAAGATAGCTGATTGCTAACATCTTGGGATTGCAACTCTCAGTTAAAGCACAGAGAACTAGAGGACGCCACACTTTCAGACAAATTCAGGTAGCTCAAGGAGCAGAAGATCCCCAGTGGAGGAGTCGCATGGGTCGCCAGCACGACTCTTGTGGCTGGCGCAGTGGTTTCGCCGGCACCTCGGCGCGGCAGCTCTCGGAGCAGAGCATACAGGGCTGGTTCCCCTTCTGACCGAGGTTTGGAGCCCCGGGAAGGCAGAGTCGCCTATTTCGGACACAAGAAGGAAGCCAGACAGGAGAATCCTGGGCAGAAAAGCACCATCAGTCTTAAAGCTGCTGTTCTGGCCCTGGGAACTAACAACTCGGACGTGCATTCAAGAGACCTAATCTGAAAGTTGGTAATTTCAAAGACGACAGGAGGATAAATTTACAATGATGGGAAGAAACCAGTGTAAAAAGGCTGAGAATACTCAAAATCAGAATGCCTCTCCCTCTAAAGATGATCACAGTTCCACATCAACAATGGAACAAGGCTTGATGGAGAAAGAGCGCATCCCAATAACAGAATCACGCTTCAAGGAATGGATAATAAGAAACTTCTGTGAGTTAAAAAAACATGCTGTAGCCCAACGTAAAGAAACTAAGAACTTTGAAAAAAGGTTTGATGAAATCCTATTGAGAATAGACAACTTAGAGAGGAATATAAGTAAATTAATGGCACTGAAGAATACAATACAGGAACTCCAAGAAGGATGCACAGGTTTAAACACTCGAATTGTTCAAGCAGAAAAAAGGATATCAGAGGTCAAAGCCCAACTTAATGAAATAAAACAAGAAGACAAGATTAGAGAACAAAGAATAAAAAGGAATGAGCAAAGTTTCAAAGAAATGTGGGACTATGTGAAAAGACCAAATTTACGTTTGATAGGTGTACCTGAATGCGACGGAGAGAATGAATCCAAGCTGGAAAATACCCTTCAGGATATTATTCAGGAAAATTTTCCTAAACTAGCAAAGCAGGTCAATATTCAACACCAGGTAATACAGAGAACACCACAAAGATATTCCTCAAGAAGAGCAACCCCAAGGCCCATAATCGTTAGATTCACCAGGGTTGAAACGAAGGAGAAAATACTAAGGGCAGCCAGAGAGAAAGGTCAGGTTACCCACAAAGGGAAGCCTATCAGACTTACAGCAGATCTCTCAGCAGAAACTCTACAAGCCAGAAGAGAGTGGGGGCCAATATTCAACAACCTTAAAGAACAGAACCTTCAGCCCAAAATTTCATATCCAGCCAAACTAATCTTCACAACTGAAGGAAAAATAAAATCTTTTATGAACAAGCAAGTACTCAGAGATTTTATTACCACCAGGCCTGCTTTACAAGAGCTTCTGAAAGAAGCATTACACACAGAAAGAAACAACCAGTATTAGCCTTTCTAAAAATATTCCAAAAAGTAAAGAGCATCAACATAAAGAAGAATTTACATCAACAAATGGATAAAACAGCCAATTAACATCAAATGGCAGTAACCCTAAATTTAAATCAACTAAATCCCCCAATCAAAAGACACAGCCAAAACCCAAAGGCATGTTACATCCAGACCTGTTTCACATGCAAGGATACACAAAGACTCAAAACAAAGGGATGGAGAAAGATTTACCAACCAAATGGAGAGCAAAAATAAATAAATTAATAAATAAAAAGCAGGAGTTGCAATTCTCGTATTGGATAAAATAGATTTTAAAGCAACAAAGATATAGTGGTAAAAGGATCAATGCAACAACAAGAGCTAACGATCCTAACACCCAGATACATAGAGACTTAGATTTAATGAGAGAAAATTAATAAGGATATCAAGGACTCAAACTCGGATACGGAACAAGTAAACTTAATAAATATTTATAGAGCTCTCCACTTCAAATACACAAAATATACATTCTTGTCAATACCGCATCACACCTACTCATAGGTTTAAATGAAACATTGATTGGCCATTATTAATAACCATTTTTTTTCAGAATAAAGCAATATTTTCATTCACCCTCCCTCTTTCTCTTCCTCTTTCTCCCTCTCCTTTACTCATTTTTTTTTCTTTCCTCTCTCAAAAAAAATAAAAAATAAAAAATAAATCAACTTGTAAACCTCTAGATCCAGGTCAGCAATGTCTCTCTCATTGCTTGATTTCCTTCCTTCCCTTCCCTCCCTCCCTCCCTCCCTCCCTCCCTCCCTCCCTCCCTCCCTCCCTCTCTCCCTCCCTCCCTCCCCCTTCCTCCCTTCCTTCCTTCATCCCTTCCTTCCTCCCTCCCTTCCTCCTTCCCTCCCTTCCTGCCTTCCTCCCTTCCGCCTTCCCTCCCTTCCTGCCTTCCTCCCTTCCTCCCAAAAAAAAAAAAAATTCCATACTGTTTTCAGTAGAGGTTGTATTAACTTACATTCCCACCAGTAGCATATAAGCATTCCTTTTTCATCACATCCATACCAACATCTGTTGTTTTTTAACTTTTTAATAATAGCCATTCTGGCTGGGGTAGGTGATATCTCATTGTAGTTTTAATTTGCATTCCCCTGGTGATTACTAATGTTGAGCTTTTTAAAAACATGTTTGCTGACCATTGATATATCTTCTTTTGAGAAATGTCTATTCATGTCCTTTTGTCACTTTTTGATGGGATCGTTTGCTTTTTTCTTGCTGATTTGTTTGAATTCCTTGTCAATTCTGGATATAAACCCTTTGTTGGATGCATGGTTTGCAACTATTTTCTCCCATTCTGTGGATTATATGTTTACTCTGATTTTTTTGTTGTTGTTGTTTTGGTTTTTTTTTTTTTTTTGAGACGGAGTTTCACTCTTGTTACCCAGGCTGGAGTGCAATGGTGCAATCCTGGCTCACCACAACCTCCGCCTCCTGGGTTCAGGCAATTCTCCTGCTTCAGCTTCCCAAGTAGCTGGGATTACAGGCACGTGCCACCATGCCCAGCTAATTTTTTGTATTTTTAGTAGAGACGGGGTTTCACCATGTTGACCAGGATGGTCTTGATCTCTTGACCTTGTGATCCACCCGCCTCGGCCTCCCAAAGTCCTGGGATTACAGGCTTGAGCCACCGCGCCTGGACGATTTTTTTTTTTTTTTTTCTGCTATGCAGCTTTTTCGCTTTTGTTGCATTTGCTTTTGAGGTTGTAGTCGTAAATTCCTTACATAGGCCAATGTCCAGAAGAGTTTTCCAAGGTTTTCTTCTAGAATTTTTATGGTTTCAGATCTTAGATTTAAGTCTTTAATCAAAGATATTTTTTTAAAAAAGAGGAACGTGAACAAGAAAGATAAAGGATGATGTGTGTAGAAAGCTAAAGATGACTCCAGCCCCTAAAAGCTGTATAAAGACGGGTAGAGTTTGGAAAGGACCAGCTAATGCTTCCCATCCCTAGCGTGAGGCAAAGACAATCGAACAGATGTGAGTACTCAAGGATCATTAAGAGAGACGAGGCCTCTGTGGATGTAATTCCTGGAGTGTCAGCCACCACTACCGGCCCTACCTCTGTCCCAATGCTTTGGATTCTCCAGTTACAACAGCGCTGGGAAAACTGAAACTGAAAAGCCATTCTATTTTTTTTTGAGATGGAGTCTTGTTCTGTTACCCAGGCTGGAGTGCAGTGATGCCATCTTGGCTTGCTGCAACCTCCACCTCCTGGGTTCAAGCGATTCTCCTGCCTCAGCATCCCATGTAGCTGGGATTACAAGCAACCACCTGCATGCCCAGCTAAGTTTTGTATTTTTAGTGGAGACAGGGCTTCACCATGTTGGTCAGGCTGGTCTCAAACTCCTGACCTCAGGTGATCCACCCACTTTGGCCTTCCAAAGTGCTAGGATTACAGGCATGAGCAACCATGTCTGGCCCGAAAAGCCATTCTTGCCAGAGCTGTCAGCTCGACTCTTCACCTGGAGTCCAGGTTTCTACTGCCAGGGGCACCACCACATCCTGGCATCTCTCCTAGCACCACAACATTGTCACCATGGCAACTGTTGCCTTCTGTCATTTAGTTGCCATTGCCTCCACAAGCTTTTGCTGCCCCAGTGAGGTACCTCTCCCAATCACTGTTGATGTGCCCACAGTACAGGGAGACCAACCGTCCTGGTTTGCCTGGGACAGAGGGGTTTCATGGGGTGTGGGACTTTCAGTGTTAAAATGGGGAAAGTCAGTCTCTAGCAAATCAGGATAGTCGGTTACCCTACCACCATACTTGCCACAACTGCCTCTGCCATTGGCTGTATCTTTAGAGTCGAGGTGGGAACAGTGGAGCATACTTCTGTCCTATGAAAAAGTGCTAGGGCAGATTTTTCTTCCACCTTAAGTGCCCTACTAGGCCCTCAGGGGACATTCACACATCTCCATTTCCTCAGATGGAACCAAGCCAACCTAGGAGGCTGCACTGCCTTCCCTCAGGCCATTTCTGGATGACAGCTCTGTGTCCATCCCACTGTCTCCTCAGTGATGTTGGGTCCAGGCTGAATCTGCCCATCTCACCTGCCCCCTTATCTCTAAGGAAGACATTCACCACACAACCTGAGGAAGGCAAGCTGTACTTAAAACTTACTGCAATTGTCTATACATGTGCACCAATAAAATTCATAGAATACTCACAATTTTTTTTTTTGAGACAGATTTTTCACTCTTGTTGCCCAGGTTGGAGTGCCATGGCATGATCTCGGCTCACTGCAGCCTCTGCCTCCCGGTTCAAGTGATTCTCCTGCCTCAGCCTCCCAAGTAGCTGGGATTACAGGCATGTGCCACCACTCCCAACTCATTTTGTATTTTTCATAGAGATGGGGGTTTCTCCATATTGGTCAGGCTTGTCTTGAACTCCTAACCTAAGGTAATCCACCTGCCTCGGAATACTCATGAATTTTAACCTTAAAACCTGCTCAGGCTAGGCGCAGTGGCTTACACCTGTAACCCCAGCATTTTGGGAGACTGAGGAGGGTGGATCACCTAAGGTCCAGAGTTCAAAACCAACCTGACCAATATGGGAAACCCTGTCTCTACTAAAAATACAAAAATTAGCCAGGCATGGTGGCACACACCTATAGTCCCAGCTACTTGGGAAGCTGAGACAGAAGAATTGCTTGAACCAGAGCGGTGCAGGTTGCGGTGAGTTGAGATCATGCCACTGCACTCCAGTCTGGGTGACAGAGCAAGACTCCATCTCAAAAAAAAAGTCTGCTCATGTGTTAGCTAAGTGCTAAAGTGTGGAGAAATGATACTTTCAGATAATGTTTTTCAAAAGAAATGAAATCTTTAAAAGAAAAATTTCTTAACCTTGCCAAAAGCCCCTTTTAAAAAAATTGAAATGATATTAATATGCTGGTTTTTATAAAGCTATATGTAGTCACTTCAAGTGCCTTAGAAAATAGAGAAAATCGGTAAATTTAACACCCCAAAATCATCCCCAAATTTTACCATCCCAAGATAACCATTGCTAATGTTTTTCACAATTTGATGTATAATCTTCTAGTTTTATCTATGAATATTTATGCACTAAAGAAGGCTTTAAATAAAAATGAGATCATATATATTATTTACAAATATTACATATATACATACTATATAACTTGTGCTTCTCACTTAATATGTCATAAACATCTTTCCATATTGATGAATAAAAATCTCCATGATGGTTTTTTAATGGCTGCATGATATACTATGTATTCTACAGTATTCTTTTTTTTTTTTAATTTTTTATTGGATTTTAGGTTTTGGGGTACATGAGCAGAGCATGCAAGACAGTTGCGTAGGAACGCACATGGCAGTGTGCTTTCCTTTCCTTCTCCCCTTCACCCACATTTGGCATTTCTCCCCAGGCTATCCCTCCCCACCTCCCCCTCCCACTGGCCCTCCCCTTTTCCCCCCAATAGACCCCAGTGTTTAGTACTCCCCTTTCTGTGTCCATGTGTTCTCATTTTTCATCACCCGCCTATGAGTGAGAATATGCGGTGTTTCATTTTCTGTTCTTGTGTCAGTTTGCTGAGGATGACGTTCTCCAGATTCATCCATGTCCCTACAAACGACACAAACTCATCATTTCTGATTGCTGCGTAATATTCCATGGTGTATATGTGCCACATTTTTCCAATCCAGTCTATTATCAATGGGCATTTGGGTTGATTCCAGGTCTTTGCTATTGTAAACAGTGCTGCAATGAACATTCGTGTACATGTATCCTTATAGTAGAACGATTTATAGTCTTTTGGATATATACCCAGTAATGGGATTGCTGGGTCAAATGGAATTTCTATTTCTAAGGCCTTGAGGAATCGCCACACTGTCTTCCACAATGGTTGAACTAATTTACACTCCCACCAACAGTGTAAAAGTGTTCCTTTTTCTCCACATCCTCTCCAGCATCTGTTGTCTCCAGATTTTTTAATGATCGCCATTCTAACTGGCGTGAGATGGTATCTCAGTGTGGTTTTGATTTGCATCTCTCTGATGACCAGTGACGATGAGCATTTTTTCATATGATTGTTGGCCTCATATATGTCTTCTTTCGTAAAGTGTCTGTTCATATCCTTTGCCCACTTTTGAATGGGCTTGTTTGTTTTTTTCCTGTAAATCCGTTTGAGTTCTTTGTAAATTCTGGATATCAGCCCTTTGTCAGATGGGTAAACTGCAAAAATTTTTTCCCATTCTGTTGGTTGCCGATCCACTCTAGTGACTGTTTCTTTTGCCGTGCAGAAGCTGTGGAGTTTCATTAGGTCCCATTTGTCTATTTTGGCTTTTGTTGCCAATGCTTTTGGTGTTTTGTTCATGAAGTCCTTGCCTACTCCTATGTCCTGGATAGTTTTGCCTAGATTTCCTTCTAGGGTTTTTATCGTGCCAGGTCTTATGTTTAAGTCTTTAATCCATCTGGAGTTAATTTTAGTGTAAGGTGTCAGGAAGGGGTCCAGTTTCTGCTTTCTGCACATGGCTAGCCAGTTTTCCCAACACCATTTGTTAAACAGGGAATCCTTTCCCCCTTGCTTGTTTTTGTCAGGTTTATCAAAGATTGTATAGTTGTAGATATGTTGTGTTGCCTCCAGTGCCTCTGTTCTGTTCCATTGGTCTATATTTCTGTTTTGGTACCAGTACCATGCTGTTTTGATTACTGTAGCCTTGTAGTATAGTTTGAAATCTGGTAGTGTGATGCCCCCCGCTGTGTTCTTTTTGCTTAGAATTGACTTGGCTATGCGGGCTCTCTTTTGGTTCCATATGAAGTTCATGGTGGTTTTTTCCAGTTCTGTGAAGAAAGTCAATGGTAGCTTGATGGGGATAGCGTTGATTCTGTAAATTACTTTGGGCAGTATAGCCATTTTCATGATGTTAATTCTTCCTAACCATGAACATGGAATGTTTCTCCATCTGTTTGTGTCCTCTCTGATTTCGTTGAGCAGTGGTTTGTAGTTCTCCTTGAAGAGGTCCCTTACATTCCTTGTGAGTTGTATTCCAAGGTATTTTATTCTTTTTGTAGCAATTGTGAATGGCAGTTCGTTCTTGATTTGGCTTTCTTTAAGTCTGTTATTGGTGTAGACAAATGCTTGTGATTTTTGCACATTGATTTTATATCCTGAGACTTTGCTGAAGTTGCTTATCAGTTTCAGGAGTTTTTGGGCTGAGGTGATGGGGTCTTCTAGGTATACTATCATGTCGTCTGCAAATAGAGACAATTTGGCTTCCACCTTTCCTATTTGAATACCCTTTATTTTTTTTTCTTGCCTGATTGCTCTGGATAGAACTTCCAGAACTATATTGAATAGGAGTGGTGAAAGAGGGCAACCTTGTCTAGTGCCAGATTTCAAAGGGAATACTTCCAGTTTTTGCCCATTCGGTATGATATTGCCTGTTGGTTTGTCATAAATAGCTTTTATTACTTTGAGATACGTTCCATCGATACCGAGTTTATTGAGGGTTTTTAGCATAAAGGGCTGTTGAATTTTGTCAAATGCCTTCTCTGCGTCAATTGAGATAATCATGTGGTTTTTGTTTTTGGTTCTGTTTATGTGGTGAATTACATTTATAGACTTGTGTATGTTGAACCAGCCTTGCATCCCCGGGATGAATCCTACTTGATCATGGTGAATAAGTTTTTTGATTTGCTGTTGCATTCGGCTTGCCAATATTTTATTGAAGATTTTTGCATCTATGTTCATCATGGATATTGGCCTGAAGTTTTCTTTTCTTGTTGGGTCTCTGCCGGGTTTTGGTATCAGAATGATGTTGGTCTCGTAAAATGATTTGGGAAGTATTCCCTCTTTTTGGATTGTTTGAAATAGTTTTAGAAGGAATGGTACCAGCTCCTCTTTGTGTGTCTGGTAGAATTCGGCTGTGAACCCGTCTGGACCTGGGCTTTTTTTGTGTGGTAGGCTCTTAATTGCTGCCTCGACTTCTGACCTTGTTATTGGTCTATTCATAGTTTCAGCTTCCTCCTGGTTTAGGCTTGGGAGGATGCAGGAGTCCAGGAATTTATCCATTTCTTCCGGGTTTACTAGTTTATGCGCATATAGTTGTTTGTAATATTCTCTGATGATGGTTTGAATTTCTGTGGAATCTGTGGTGATTTCCCCTTTATCATTTTTTATTGCATCTATTTGGTTGTTCTCTCTTTTCTTTTTAATCAATCTGGCTAGTGGTGTGTCTATTTTGTTGATCTTTTCAAAAAACCAGCTCTTGGATTTATTGATTTTTTGAAGGGTTTTTCGTGTCTCAATCTCCTTCAGTTCAGCTCTGATCTTAGTTATTTCCTGTCTTCTGCTGGGTTTTGAGTGTTTTTGATCTTGCTCCTCTAGCTCTTTCAATTTTGACGATAGGGTGTCAATTTTGGATCTCTCCATTCTCCTCATATGGGCACTTATTGCTATATACTTTCCTCTAGAGACTGCTTTAAATGTGTCCCAGAGGTTCTGGCATGTTGTGTCTTCGTTCTTATTGGTTTCGAAGAACTTCTTTATTTCTGCCTTCATTTCATTGTTTATCCAGTCAACATTCAAGAGCCAGTTGTTCAGTTTCCATGAAGCTGTGTGGTTCTGGGTTGGTTTCTGTATTCTGAGTTCTAACTTGATTGCACTATGGTCTGAGAGGCTGTTTGTTATGATTTCAGTTGTTTTGCATTTGTTGAGCAGTGCTTTACTTCCAATTATGTGGTCAATTTTTGAGTAAGTGTGATGTGGTGCTGAGAAGAATGTATATTCTGTGGATTTGTGGTGGAGAGTTCTGTAAATGTCTATCAGGTTTGCTTGCTCCAGGTCTGAGTTCAAGCCCTGGATATTCTTGTTGATTTTCTGTCTGGTTGATCTGTCTAATATTGACAGTGGAGTGTTAAAGTCTCCCACTATTATTGTGTGGGAGTCTAAGTCTCTTTTTAAGTCATTAAGAACTTGCCTTATGTATCTGGGTGCTCCTGCATTGGGTCCATATATGTTTAGGATCGTTAGCTCTTCTTGTTGTATCGATCCTTTTACCATTATGTAATGGCCTTCTTTGTCTCTTTTGATCTTTGTTGCTTTAAAGTCTATTTTATCAGAGATGAGAATTGCAACTCCTGCTTTTTTTTGCTCTCCATTTGCTTGGTAAATCTTCCTCCATCCCTTTATTTTGAGCCTTTGTGTATCCTTGCATGTGAGATGGGTTTCCTGGATACAGCACACTGATGGGTTTTGGATTTTTATCCAATTTGCCAGTCTGTGTCTTTTGATTGGTGCATTTAGTCCATTTACATTTAGGGTTAATATTGTTATGTGTGAATTTGATACTGCCATTTTGATGCTAAGTGGCTGTTTTGCCTGTTAGTTGTTGTAGATTCTTCATTATGTTGATGCTTTTTAACTTTTAGTGTGATTTTGGAATGGCTGGTACTGGTTGTTCCTTTCTATGTGTAGTGCCTCTTTTAGGAGCTCTTGTAAAGCAGGCCTGGTGGTGACAAAATCTCTGAGTACTTGCTTGTTCGCAAAGGATTTTATTTTTCCTTCACTTCTGAAGCTCAGTTTGGCTGGATATGAAATTCTGGGTTGAAAGTTCTTTTCTTTAAGAATGTTGAATATTGGCCCCCACTCTCTTCTGGCTTGTAGTGTTTCTGCCAAGAGATCTGCTGTGAGTCTGATGGGCTTCCCTTTGTGGGTAACTCGACCTTTCTCTCTGGCTGCCCTTAGTATTTTCTCCTTTATTTCAACCTTGTTGAATCTGACAATTATGTGCCTTGGGGTTGCTCTTCTTGCAGAATATCTTTGTGGTGTTCTCTGTATTTCCTGCATTTGAGTGTTGGCCTGTCTTGCTAGGTGGGGGAAGTTTTCCTGGATGATGTCCTGAAGAGTATTTTCCAGCTTGGATTCATTCTCTTCATCCCCTTCTGGTACACCTATCAAACATAGGTTAGGTCTTTTCACATAGTCCCACATTTCTTGGAGACTTTGTTCATTCCTTTTTGCGCTTTTTTCTCTAATCTTGGTTTCTCGTTTTATTTCATTGAGTTGGTCTTCGACTTCAGATATTCTTTCTTCTGCTTGGTCAATTCGGCTATTGAAACTTGTGCATGCTTCGTGAAGTTCTTGTATTGTGTTTTTCAGCTCCTTTAATTCATTCATATTCCTCTCTAAGTTATCCATTCTTGTTATCATTTCCTCATATCTTTTTTTAAGTTCCTTAGTTTCTTTGCATTGATTTAATACATGTTCTTTTAGCTCACAAAAGTTTCTCATTATCCACCTTCTGAAGTCTAATTCCGTCATTTCGTCACAGTCATTCTCCGTCCAGCTTTGTTCCCTTGCTGGTGAGGAGTTTTGTTCCTTTCTAGGAGGCGAGGTGTTCTGGTTTCGGGTGTTTTCCTCCTTTTTTTGCTGGTTTCTTCCCATCTTTGTGGGTTTATCTGCTTGTCGTCTGCGTAGTTGCTGACTTTTCGATTGGGTCTCTGAGTGGACACCCAGATTGTTGATAATGAAGTATTTCTGTTACTTGGTTTTCCTTCTACCAGCCTAGCCACTTCGCTGTACGACTGCTGAGGTCCACTCCAGGCCCTGCTTGTCTGGGGTGCACCTCTAGCAGCTGTGGCACAGTGAGGGATGCTACCCATTTCTTTTTCTGCTATCTTTGTCCCAGGATGATGCCTGCCAAATGTCAGTCTTTTGGATATAGAGGTGTCAGGGAGCTGCTTGAGGAGACAGTCTGTTCTTTTTAGGAGCTCAATTGCTGAGCTATGAGCTCTGTTGTTCATTCAGGGCTGTTAGGCTGCTATATTTGATTCTGCTGCAACAGAGCTCATTTAAAAAAACCCTTTTTTTCTCAAATGCTCTGTGTTGGGGGGTTCGGGCTTTATTTTTCGATGTCCGTTGAGGTGTCCTGCCCAGCTAGGAGGCAGACTAGCCACTGTTTGGCTGCCGAGTCTCCGCCCTGCTGTTGTGTGATTCGCCCTGTTCCTGCAGGCTCTGCTGTGGTCTCCGCCACGCCCTGCAGCGGAGTCTCTTCGTTGTAGCGTGTTGCCTCGGCAACAGCAGGCTGCGTCAGCAGTGGGCGTGTATCTCAGTAGGGACGGGTTGCCTCGGCAACGGGAGGCTGCATCCGCAGTGGGCGTGTATCTCAGTAGGGACGGGTTGCCTTGGCAACGGCTGGCTGCGTCAGCAGTGGGCGTGTATCTTAGTTGGGGCTGGTTGCCTCGGTAGTGGTGGACGCCCCTCCCCCACAGAGCGTCTCGGACCATCTGCTCGGGATAGTTTGAAATCGTGGTTTTGTTCGTCCCACTGGGTACCCCGAACGCTCTGTCCCTGCAATCCCCTGGGCTGGCCTACTGTCCAAGTCTCGTTCAGTCTCAAGTCCAGCCCTCTCAAGTCTCAGGTGGCCGGTTCAACAGGGCACCCAGACAAGCGCGCCCTGTGGGGATTGCTGGGTAGGGCCGGCCACCGCCGCCCTGGCTGCCAGCTTCGCCAGGCAGACTTACTGCCTGGCGTCCCGTGTCTTTTTTATACTTGGGAGTTTCCCCGTTCTGTGGGCAACAAAGATCAGTCTGGAAATGCAGCTCTGACTCACCTCTTTGCGGATTCAACAAGAGCTCCAATCCTGGGTTGTTCTCACTGCGCCATCTTGAGTCCTCCTCCCGTATTCTACAGTATTCTATGGATGTTTACTCTAGGTCTTCTTTAGCTGGGGTAGATAGCAGCAGAAATTTCCCCAAGGAGAAGCTTTTAAGAAAGCATTTTTTCTTAGGAGCTGCCTCCATGTCATTGCAGTGTCGACATCTCATAAAAGCCTGCCATAACTCCAACTCCCACAGCTGTTTACAGAGTAGCCCATATGGTAAGATAACTGAAATGGCATCTTTATCAAACATCACCAAATAGAGGAAATAGAAAACCCAGAGGCACTCTGGTCTAATAGCCATGATTCCTGTAAGTAGACTATTCCAGAAAACAAAGAGGGGAAAGTAATCGAACTGCCAAATACTGGCAGTGGAATCCAAAGAGGTGAAAAACAAATTCACAAGAGGTGAATAAAGAAACTAGCAATCAGGAAGGAAGCACAGGGGAAATCACAAGAGAAAACAGCAGAGCAGCCCTTGAGATAAGAAAAGGAAGGCAAACATGAGAAGGGTTCTTAAAAGAGAGGTAAAAACATCATTTTCCAGATTTTCAGATTGCTACAATGGTCACATGAAGAAAAATCTGAAAACTATATGGGTATTTTGTTCTAAAGAATCTAGGTAGTCAGACTTCAAGTGTCATTTCTCCAGATTCTATGTGTTGGGGATTGCAGTGGGAGTTCAAATGTCTCACACATCTGTGAGACATCCGGGGGTAAGAACTGTGGATTTCATAATATTATAGGCTATGAGACTGTCATATACTGGCTATTAGACCTAGGGCCCTGTGAATAGGCTGAGAATGAGGGCAAGCCTCAAATCTTCCTGAAAGATGACCACTGGCTCTGTTTTGAGAAGGCAGTTTCCCCTGTTCAGAGAAAAGGGATTTATACATCAATTGAATAAATCATTCTGCAATTAAGTGATTCCAAAAGAAGATGAAGAAAGCAACCTCTCCAATAAACTTAATAATTACACCATTCAAAGGGTGCATCTCTCATGTTGGAAAGCCATTCCCAAGATTAACAGAATAGCTCATGCCCACTTGCTGGGCAGCATCCCCGTAACCTGTGTCCCAGGATTCCAGTGTGGTGAGAAGACCTACTATGTAACAAACTGAAGGAGGAACTCTTCTAATTTCTTTGAACTTTAAGAGTTATAAGTAAATGTGTTTTTGAACCAAGAATCTTTTTATTTACTTTTATTTTTATAGGTAAATATGCTTCTTGTAAAATAGAATTAAAAAAATAAAAATGTACAAAAGCTTCTTATTACCCACTCTCATCCCCAAACTCCTCTCTCTCTCTCTCTCTCTCTCCCCGCTTCTCTCTCTTATCATGTGGCCCTTACCGTTCTGCAAACAAGCTAATTTCACTCAAAAATATCTTATGTCCATCTGTTTATCTATGTATTATTATTATTATTATTATTATTATTATTATTTTGAGAGATGGAGTCTCACTCTGTCACCCAGGCTAGAGTGCAGTGTTGCAATCTTGGCTCACTACAACCTCTTCTTCCCAGGTTTAAGCAATTCTCCTGCCTCAGCTTCCCAAGTAGCTGTGAGTACAGGCATGTGCCACCATGCCTGGCTAATTTTGTATTTTTTAGTAGGGTTTCACTATATGTTGGCCAGGCTGGTCTCGAACTCCTGACCTCAGGTGATCCACCCGCCTCAACCTCCCAAAGTGCTTGGATTACAGATGTAAGCCACCACACCCAGGCTATTATTAATATATATAACTCCACCTTATTCTTTTGAGTTGCCAAATAACATTCTACAGTGTGAGCACATCCTATTTACTTAACCTTTCCATTATTAACAGACATTTAGGTTTTCTCCAATTTTCACTTTTACAAACAATACTGCCCTGAACACCCTTGCAGGGACAACTCTGCATACTTTTGTAAGTCTTCCTATAAGACAGATTCCTAAAAATTGAATTGCAAAGCTCTCCTCCCTTGTGAATAACACTCCACTCTGATTATCCACAGGATCCCATACTGGCCAAATGTTAATTGTCCCAGCCTTAAAAGTCAGGCATCCACTAGATCTCTCCCCACTCTCCCTCCACCTCTTACTTTCTTCTGCGTGCTGCCACTAGCTGGTCTCTCTTGAGGCAGCTTGTTTCACAGTCTGCTAGTTTTATGTGCAAGGGCTCTGGCTGAGCAAAAAGAAGCAAGAATTGGTGCCGTGAATATAAGACCAGCTTTTCAAAATCTCGGAAACAGGCTACTGAGAAATAATAGATAATGAAATAGGTACCTTTAGGTCACAAAGTAGAATAAATGGTTTCATATAGTCCCCATTACCTCTCAGTTTTGATTCTTTGCCTCATTACTTCAAATGCTAAGTACTGGGTAGAAGGAGGAATTTCTAGATATTTCGGTAGATTATCTTTGCTAACTGATAGATTTCTTTAAATTGGGCAACTTGATCCTGGTGTTTTCACCAGGTGAAACAGATGGACTGGTACCACGTATTCACCATAGACACCATACCTCACTTAATCCTCAGAACACTCCTGGGAAGGAGTAGATGATGTAACTGAGGCTCGGCGATGATTAGGTGACTTGCCTGCTATCGAATGAGACTGAGGATTCTAAAGCAGGTCACTCCAATAACAAAGCCAATATTTCTTTCACTCTTTGATAAAAGTGTCATAATCTTAGCCCAGACCACTTTCTCCAAGTAAGTCTTCAATCTTTTACTAATGCACCTCCTCGCTAGGATAAGGAAGAAACCAAAAGAGAGAATAGCATTTTATTTCTGAGTTGGACTCTTGGTCTGTTTTTTGCATTTATTTCTAATAATTATTTGCCATATGTTGAATCATTGCTGAGGTATTTACTTCCTCCTCTTGCTCAGATGTGGGTAACTGTCCCAACATTTTATTTACTGTCATACAATATTGGTGACTTCTTTACTTTTGTTTTTTTAATGAGCTGATTTTCAAATGACAATGGAAGAGAATGTTGAAGGTGTTTGCTCTAGATTTAGCGATTAAATTTTCAATATTCCTAGTACCTGTTTTCTCTAATTACTAGAAAAACACCCTACTGGACATAGAAAGTGCCCCCTAGAGGCTAATTGGCATTTATTTGTTTCTGTTGGAATTCAGATCCCCTCTATAAGCAGATAAAAGGATAGAAGATAGGTGTTGAGATTCACAGTCTACAAAGTCATAAAATTTATACTAGCAAAATGTAGGTATACACAAGAAAGATTCAGATACATGTAAGAATGACAGCTCCAACAAGGAACTATAAGCAAGATATTAAGAATTTCTTGGCCGGGCACGGTGGCTCACGCCTATAATCCCAACGCTTTGGGAGGCTGAGGCAGGTGGATCACGAGGTCAAGAGATTGAGACCATCCTGGTCAACAAGGTGAAACCCCGTCTCTACTAAAAATACAAAAATTAGCTGGGCATGGTGACACACGCCTGTAATCCCAAGCTACTCGGGAGGCTGAGGCAGGAGAATTGCTTGAACCCAGAAGGCGGAGGTTGCGGTGAGCCGAGATTGTGCCATTGTACTCCAGTCTGGGTAACAAGAGCAAAACTCCATCTCAAAAAAAAAGTAACACATGGGGAAATGCAAAATAAAGCCAAGAGCTGGGAAGAAACCAAGACATTCTGATGATCTGTTCCGAGTCCTAAGTCTAGTTTCATCCTATCTACCTAGGTATTCAGCCTGGGTTCATTATTTATATTATCCACTACATTTCCATCTTTGTTTAAGCAAATTTGAGCTGGTACTGCTGCTCACTTACAACTGTTAAAGTCTTAAGTGATACAGAAATGCCCAGAAGTAGGGCATTTTTAAATGACAGGTTCTAAGATATAGAATTAACTGAACTGAGGTGATGGGGAATCCATTAAACTCACCTAAATTACAGCACTACTGTTTTTGATAGGAAACACACAGGAAGTTAGAATAGATCGCCCAATTCTTGGTAAAGTTTCAATAAGAAATAGAAAAGCTTGAGTTGGGACTGGTCCTTGTGAAAGTAGAGACTGAAGAAGATACATCTTTGCCTCAGAAAGCTCACCCTTTTCAGCATGTAATAGAACGTGGAGGCAGAAGCCAAGTTCAACCGAGGGCTGGACAATGGGCAAAGCACTATTCTGTTTTTAAGAGAGATAAATTTTCAGTCTGGATTAGGGAGTCAATCATTGCCTAGCCATCGGTCATTTGGCATTGGAGTTCCACAAACAAAAATAGGTTAAAATTTACTTTGTTTTAAGAAATGTGTACTTCTAGAGAAACTCATGCTTGGCAAACTATAAGAGCCCAGGATTACTTGTCCATTAAGGCAATGCATAGATTCCTAAACCAATGAAATATAAAACAGACTTGTAATTGTTACAGCCTCCATGATAGCTGTCTCCCAAAAACCCTTTTTAGACATGGCCACATTTGCCAATGAACAAGGTACACCCTCTAGTAAATACACCATAAGTAACTAGATTGGCTGATTACAGAGCTCACATTTCTGGCAAGAAAAGGGAATCTTGTTACTTCTGTTCACTAAGATTATGTGCTATAAAATGGTGGCCACTGTGTAATGTTTCCTGTGTTCCCTTTTTCTAAATGAGTTTAAATTATTTTTATTGTAGTTACTCTTTCCTTATTTATCATTCTACATTGGGATAATCGAATATAATTCAGCAGTAATTCATCTAACCATGTAGAGCAACAAAAGCAACATTCAGATCCAACTGAGAGAACTGAATGTCAGGAATCCTTGTATCAAAGTTAGATTGAGTAACTTGATGATACTTCGGGTGGTCTTCTTTCAGGGGAGAGGAGAGCTGAATAACAGGAACTAAAATCAACCCCATGCATAGCAGGGAATCGTATCAAATGTCACACTGTGACATAGGAACTGAGGCAGACCTTGTCCACAGGGAAAGGGGGCATTGTTAACTGTGTATATGTGGTGGCTGGAGACAGAGAATGCCATGCAGACAGGAGCTGACAAGCTCTTTGCCAACTGAATGACTTCATCTGTTGCCTCTACTACCACTGCAGGACAGGAACCCTGAACTCCCAGCTGTAAACCTAGCTCTAGATTGCAGGTCCTGAGATTAGTGGAAGATAACTTCAAAAATGCCAAACAGGATAGAATTAGCATAGGGAAGAAGACAAGAGATTTCCACTCAAGAAAAAGATGTAAATAAATGAGAATGAACAGAAAGAGCCAGCCAACAAACTCAATTATGGAGAAATTAATTCATTACTCTCAAAATACAATTGTAGGCCGGGTATGGTGGCTTGGTGGCTCATGCCTGTAATCCCAGCACTTTGAGAGGCCGAGGTGGGTGGATCACGAGGTCAAGAGTTTGAGACCAGCCTGGCCAACATGATGAAACCCATCTCTACTAAGAATGCAAAAATTAGGCTGGTGTGGTGGTGTATGTCTGTAATCCCAGCTACTCAGGAGGCTGAGGCAGGAGAATCACTTGAACCCAGGAGGCAGAGGTTGCAGTGATCCAAGATCATGCCACTGAACTCCAGCCTGGAAGACAGAGCAAGACTCTATCTCAAAAAAAAAAAAAATTTTAAACTACACTCAGAAAATTACCTTAAGTATGTACATTTAAGAACTTCATGAAAGTAAGTGAAGCAATAACACGCTTTACAATCAACAAGACAATGTTGGGAAAAGACATGTGACATTAAGAACCAATGGACATGAAAAATAACCAATTGGAAATTCTGTAAATGAAAACTACAGTCATGGAAATAGAAACATTTAATGAATTGGATACACAGCAGGCCTTCACTTTGCATAGTGTTGTGTTAGGCAAACCTCATGCAACCATGTCTCAACTTTGCATGGTTCTTTGATAACTGATGACAGGGTTCTGATATGCACAGGTTTCATTTAACATAGCATCATGTAAACCCAGGATGGCCTGAACTCTGGCCTGGGCAAAATCAAAAAATGAATTAGTGAATACTGGAAACTAGCACAAAAATTTGCTGATAAATACAGACCAATAAAGATATTAAAATATGAAGGAGAAGTGAAGAGAAATCGAGATTAGATTAAAGGACTATACTAAATGTATAATTTATGAGCCTCTCCAAAAGAATAAACAATATTGAAAGACTGGTAAAGGATTAAGAATTAAAGAAAAATGTCAGATTTTTAAGTGCCTATTAAACGATAGAAAGGATAAATGAAATAAAACCTAACTTAACAAAGCAAAGATAGCACAGTTGTGGAACAAAAAGATTAAAAGAAAATTATAAAAGCTAACAGAAAGAGAAGACAGAAAGTCTTAGAAAGTAAAAATTATACTGATAGCAGACTCTCCTTTTCCAGCAATACATGCCAAAAGACAGTGAAGTAAGGTATTCAAAGTGCTAAAAAGAGATTACTAATAAAATATATTTTTATATCTAGCTAAAAATCATTCAAGAGCACTTACATAATACAGAAATTTAAAACCTACAAAACTCCACTGATGCCTGATAAAAGAACTACTCAAAGACATACTTTAGCAAGGAAAAGAAAGTGAGCCCTTGGAGAGGAATGCAATGGACAGCAAATAAAGACTATGAGAGATTTGTCCGTGAAACGAGGCAGAAAACTTGGTATCTGATTTCTAAAATTCATAGATGTCTAACTCTCATATGAGAAAGCTGAAGTAGCCTGGGGCAGCAGAGTAAAGGCTGTGTCTGGGAAGCAATGGACTCACCTCCAACTAGAGGACAGAGGTGCATGAATCCTAGGGATTAACTAGGGATCTGGAACAGCTCTACCAAGGGAGCAAAAATCAAACAGAATTAGTAGGGGAGTCCCCAAAGAGCCTGTACAAGTGCTCATGAGAGAAAGATTTGTATTTAAATACCTGCCAGGTCCAGAGAGCCCAGAACAATCTTTTAATAGTTCTGGTCAAGAATTTTCCAATCCCCATTTCCTTTCTCCCTCCTCTTGCTCAACACAGGTGGAGAAGGCAAGAACATTGGATGAACAGAGGAAGAAGAAAACAAGAAAGAGACAAGGAGCTCATTATGTCTCTCCTTCCCAGATGGCATGTTCTTGTCTGCCGCAGACTCTAACTGCAAGAAGAGCAAAAACACAAATACCACATTTAGATGGAAGTTTCACCTTAAAGTGATCATAACATATTTGTTTGTTAGAGACAGTGTATTACTCTGTCACCAGGCTGGAGTGCAATGGTGCAATCACAGCTCACTGCAGCTTCGACCTCAGAGGCTCAATCAATCCTCCCACCACAGCCTCCAGAGTAGTTGGGACTATAGGTGCTCCACTACACTTGGCTAATTTACTTATTTTAGAAACAGGGTTTCACTATATTGCCCGGGCTGGTCTTGAACTCCTGGACTCAAGGGATCTGCCTGCCTTGGCCTCCCAAAGTGCTGGTATTACAGGTGTGAGCCTCGGAGATTAGCCCATAACATTTTATTTTATATCTGTAACCATTGACTACCCAAGTTTTCAACAAGGAGTAGGGAAAGCATCACCCTCACTGAAAAGGTTCAGAGAGACAAAAATGAAGTTGTTTTGGCTTTTACCATAATAACCTGGTTCAACAATAATTTCAAATACTGCTAGTAGTTGGGGCCACAGATCTAAAATAGGCCTATAGGCCCTGCCCTCACTCCTTCATGTGGCAAAGAAAACTACTCAACCTGCACAAGAGGAATATCTCTTTTCCCCTTCATGTCCTGGTTCCCCAAAAAAGGGAAGAAATCTTTCCCTCCCATGTCCAGCATCCCTTTTCTACTCTGGGATGATCAATGGTGGGGGAAAAAAAGCATTTCCTGAAGAGGGAAATTCACTTCCTTCTCCCTACAGGGGCATAATCTGCCCCATGACTCAGACAAGAAAATGATGAGTCCAGAGTGAGTGATAATCCAGAGTGAGTTTCTCAAAGTTGTTTAGTCTTAACTAACACTTCATGCAGAACATTCTCAGTTCAGTGCAGATTGAGCTTGTAAGTGCAGCCAAATCTTTGTCATGGTCTCTTCTGCAATGGGAAATGGAAGCAATCAGATTACAGTCCCTCCTTACATGGGCTCCTTTCAGATTTTAACCTGGGTTTTAATCTCCTCTCAATTTAGACATGAAGGTATTAATATCCACTGAGAACAAGAAATTGTCAGATGTGGAATATTCAGACTCAAGAATGAAAAATAAAATATATGTCTGAAGAGGCATGGTTTTAAAGAAGGACCCAAATTATATTCCTAAATACCTATTTGGGATAGGAAAAACCAGTGTTTTTCTTACTTTCACTGTCATTCTCCTGTCACTTCTGACACCAGATGTATGGGATGGTTTCCTCCATATATCAAGCAATTCTCCAAAGAACACCAGCTGGGTGTCCTACAATTTAAGTCAATTCTAACACTGACTACCTGGAGACAGCATCAGATCCCACAGGTTAAGTGTTCAGTCCCGCAAGTCTGTCCCACTTCAAATTCCAATTGCAAACCCCAGGTTGTGACTGGTGCTTCTAACAAACTGGCTATAAATCAGAGTTCCCACAATCTCCTCCTCAGGTTTGATTATTTAGCTGGACAACTCACAGAACTCAAGGAAACACTTAACACTTACCAGTTATCATAAAGTGTATATAAGGGATACCAATGAACAGCCATATGGAAGAGGTGCACAGGGTGAGGCATATGGGCAGGAGTGCAGAGTCCGTGACCTCAACAGGCATGCCACCCTCCTGGTACCTCCATGATTTCAACAATCTAAACCCGTCCTTTGGAGTTTTTACAGAAGCCTCATTATGTAGGCATTATTGATTACAATCCCTGGCCATTGGTGATGAACTCAACTTTCAGTCCCTTGCCCCGTCCCCTCCCTGGAGGTTGGTGGGGTAGTCCCAACCATCTAATCACATCTTGGTCTTTCTAGAAACCAGCTCACATCCTGGTCTTTCTAGAAACCAGCTCACATCCTGAAGCTCTGTAGTGACTGCTAGCCACTAATCGTCTCATTAGCATACCAAAGACACTCTTATTACTATGGAGATTCCAGGGGTTTTAGAAGTTGTGTATCAAGAACCAAGAACAGACACCAAATACATATTTCTTATTATAGCACAATATCACAATATTAGTTGACATCTTAATCTAGAGTATCGCCATTCAGATCATTGTGTAAATAAAGGAATGTATTCGAAAGTTTTTTCAAAACATCTGCCCCAAAGTAAATTAAAATTTTCACTTCCAGGCCAGGCACAGTTGCTCAAGCCTGTAATCCCAGCACTTTAGGAGGCCGAGGCAAGTGGATCACTTGAGGTCAGGAGTTTGAGACCAGCCTGGCCAACAGGGTGAAATCCCATCTCTACTAAAATACAAAAATTATCCAGGTGTGGTGGTGCGTGCCTGTAATTCCAGCTATTCGGGAGGCTGAGGCAGGAGAATCACCTGAACCCAGAGGCAGAGGTTACAGTGAGCCAAGATTGTACCATTGCACTCCAGCCTGGGCCACAGAATAAGACTCCGTCTCAAAAAGTAATAATAATAATTACTTCCAAAAACAGGTGTTAGTAGCATTTTTAAAGTGACATTTCACTATCTAAAGAACAAAAACCATTAGTCTCGCCAAGTGCCCCATTATATCCATCTTTTCAGCATCTGGCCCATTGGCATGCATGTATATAGGGGAACCTAATCCTTTTGTCATATATCCAGAGGACACCTCATTCACTGACTAGTGTTATGTGACAGGGTGACAATGAATGTAAATGGACTAAGCCATCACATTTTCCTTTCCAAGTACATTTCATCTTTTCAGGTTTGACCCCATGTTTTGTTGTGGTTGTTGTTGTTTGTTTTTAATATATGATGACTTGCTTTTCAGGAGAAGAAACTTGGAATCCGTATCCCAATATTATTTGTTTCTTGTAGGCAGCTAGTTCTGCTCTGCCCCTGAGTGTCAGCTACTGTAGATGGTGCAGGGCTATCGCAAAATAGGTGGCTCAGGTTGTTCTCATGTTCACCAATGGTCCTTGATGCTGTCAAGTCGGGTGGGTGTTGTGTCATTGCTTTTCCTCCATCTGAGTGCAGTGTCATTTATAAAAACACTCCAAAGTCTCTCATCTCCACAATGACCACTCCTAACTCCTGCCTCCTTGAGCTCAGCAGAAATTCATGCTCCTACAACTTACCTTACTAGAGCCCTAGCATGAATCTTTCTTCCGCTCTGTGAACCTCAATAGTAGGGGACCTCCTTTATCCCTCAAATTCATTCTTTTTTTTTTTTCTCTCTTAGAGACAGGTTCTCACTCTGTCACCCATGCTGGAGTGCACTGCACAGTTCACTGCAGCTCACTAGGAGGATCAATTGACCTCCCAGGCTCAAGTGATCCTCCCACCTCAGCTTCCCAAGCACATGCCACAACACCCAGCTAATTTTTGCATTTTTTGTAAAGATACTACAGTTTTGCCATGTTGCTTAGCTGGTCTCAAACTCCTGGCCTCAAGTGATTTTCCACCTTGGCCATCCACATGTTGGGATTACAGATGTGAGCCACGATGCCCAGCCTCAAATTATTTTCATCTTCTCCTCAGTTATTTCCATCCATGTTGTGGGGCCAGGAATTGTCTAACTCCCGACAGGCCATCACTCTTTTCTCCTTTTACTTCTTAGGTAACCTTGAGGCTGGCTTTGAAATGCTAATATCCTGTTAAGATTCCACTCACATTTGTATGAAAAGGGATTTTTATGGGTAGATCTGGAAATCTATTGCTTATATCATCATTTTCATGAGAATGAGTATTTCAAGCTTAAAAGTGAGTGAAAGGAGCTAGCTAGGGCTACCAAGCATTTTTGCCAAGTCAGCAGACCTGTTAGAGAACCCTAAAGAAGTAACCGAAGTAAGAAGAAAAAAACAGAGCCCTTAGAGAAACTTCAGGGATCCAATAACAGATGTTGTTTCTCCAGTGGCTCTTATGTAAACCCCATCTCCTGCATGCACTGCTGCGTCTCTCCTTAGGTTAAAGTCCCTTCTTTCCCCAGGCCTCTGTTGCTCCCTGCCAGGACATTTCATCCTTTCCACCTTCCACTGTGAGCTGGATCAATTATGGATCAATTACAGTGTGTCACCATGTCATTGCTTAACTTATTTCACTTGACAACTGGGCATTTTCTGCTTGCTCCTCCAGATTTAATCTCCATCCTCCTACATCCTAACATGTACTCTGTGAGTCTTTTTTTTTTAATTGACACGAATAATTGTATATATTAATTGTGTAAAACATAATGTGTTTTGAAACATGCATACTTTGTGGGATGGCTAGATGGACCAATTAACATGTGTTACCTCACATACTTATCATTTTTTTATGGTGAGAACACTTAAAATCTACTCTCTTAGCAATATTTGAGAATACATTAACTATAGTCTCCATATTGTACAATCAATTTATTCAATTTTTCTTCCTGATGAACTGAAATTTTGTATACTTTGACCAATGTCTCCTTAGCACTCTTCATCTGAATCTGCCTGGCTTACTTCACTTACCATAATGTCCTTCAGCTTCATCCATGTTGTCACAAATAACATGTGACACTTTGGAAGTTAGTTAATGAGATGGCAGTATGGTCCATTTAAATATTAATGGAAGGCAACTGTTGCCCTAGTATTGAACTTCACTTCTGAAGGCAGGTAGCAGAAAAATAAAGGAGGAAAAAAATTACAATGTATCTAACTATGACTTAACATTATTGAGAAATTAAGGTGTATATTGAAGCTCTCAATCCCTACATTGCCAACCATGATTCAAACACAGGATGTGTTTATGACGAAGGATCTTACAGCATCCTAGGAAAATTATAATCATGACTCCAAACTTTCCATTAGCTAGGACTGTAAAGAGTTGCAAATATGTGTCCAACCACAAAGATACTTAACATGCATATGTTGAGCTCTCAACAAGACAAGTAATTTTGGGCAAAACAATATTATTAAATGCTGAGTGAAGCTCATCTGTTTTATGAACGCAATTTAGAGAAAACAAGCCCCTCTGCTGCTTTCTGGCTAGATTGGGTTAAGGGCGGGCCTGGTTTTTAGTAACTCTCCCCACCCTTCTTGGGATGTGTCAAAGGCAGTGGGCAGCCTTGTTCTGGAATATCCAGTCAAGCTAGATTGCTGGTGGGGGAGGGGTGGAGCTACAGTTGCACTTTATCAACCTGAGAACCGATGCACCAACACAATCACTGATTTTCCTTAATTTTTCCTGGGCCTTGATCTTCTATCAGGATCCACAGAAAACTACCACTGGCACATGGGGGAGTTGACGGTGATAAATTCCAAGGGTAAGTGGGAAGAAAAAGCATCAGGATCCATTGAAGAAGTCAGTTATTGTTAGGTCAGGCAACATCAACACAATAGACATCTGTTCCATTGAGAAAAAAGACCTCTGTTGAACCGATGGAGCTGTCAACATAAGTCATGCTCTTTAGGCATGTCATAAAATGACCTGACCTGCAGAGAGTAGGCTGGAGTATTAGAATCCTCATTCCTACCATCAGTGGAATCTGTCATGGCAGAATTTTGTTCCCTGAGTGGTTTCCCCAAATGTACACTGATTATTCAGTTTTAAATTTGTAGCTTATGAACTATAGGAGGATCTAGCTCTGAATTGAAGATAATGCAATTCTACTGGCTAGCCAGCCCTCAGTTGTTCCAGATTCAATAGGTTTTTATTGGGTCTCTACGCATGCAAACATCAGGGTTCAACGGTTAATAAGACAGTCATGATCCCTGTGCTATAGATCTTATAATCTAGTTGTCCTTCTGTTAGAAATATAACAGTATCAAAAATCAGTCACCGGGCATGATGGCTCATGGCTGTAATCCCAGCACTTTGGGAGGCTGAGGCAGGCGGATCACCTGAGGTCGAGAGTTCAAGACCGGCCTGACCAATACAGAGAAACCCCGTCTCTACTAAAAGTATAGAATTAGCTGGGTGGGTGGCATATGCCTGTAATCCTAGCTACTCGGGAGGCTGAGGCAGGAGAATCTCCTGAACCCAAAAGGTGGAGGTTGTATGAGCCGAGATCATGCCACTGCACTCCAACCTGGGCAACAAGAGCAAAACTCTGTCTCAAAAAATAAATAAATAATAAAAGAATCAATCAACAGTTCCCAATTGACTGAGTTGGAAAGAACTGCCCAATCTTCTCCATTTATCAATTTAAAAATAACTCTGAAAAGAATATATCTGTGTATATAAGGTTCAAAACGAATTACAAGAGAGGACTAGAACCCAGGTCTACTGACTCCCAGACCTTCCCTGTTTGTTGATACTCTACCCTCCTTTCTACCCACTATCCAGACAAGCCTAGTTTCACATGCAGAGTCCTTATGCTGGTAAATGTCTGCTGACACAGGCAGCAGTGGATGATTATTGACTCTGTGAAAGCAATACGTTGTCTAGTTTATTTACCAACTGCTAGAACACAGTAGTGACATAAATTTGTTTTTCATGAAACTTTATTTCTAAAACCAAAGTGCAGCAGAAAACTGAACTCATGGAAGTATTTCACATGAAATTGTATTTGATGGACAGATTTAAAGGGCAAATATTAAATAATGGCTTTAATCTTTATTCTTTTATATATGTCAAAAAAGCCTCATCATAGTTTATATTTCATATGCATGAAATATTCCTTTAAGTTGGCTTATCAGATTACTAAAAGAACTTTGTACCAGAGATTTTTAAAAAAATATGCTAGGCTAAGACAACATTGTGAAATATATTTAGGAGTGGGAAGACAGGCTGACCTCTCTATTTTTCTCCTTCTTCTCCCTTCAGGAATCCAATGAGTTCAATGTTGTCTAGTAAATATACCAGGTAGAGTAGTTGAATACATGAGAAAATTGGCAAGTAGTCAATATTCTAGTTGTCTCAAAAAAGATTTCTTTTTTAAAAAAGAAGACTCAAGGAAAACACTATCAATAGAAAGAATTGAATGTTTATAAGGAATTTAGGCAACACTAGGAAAGTGTTTGGGGGGAGGGGAAGGGTGAAGGGAGAGAAGTGGAGAGATGGGAGGGTGGAGGGAGAGAGAAGTGGAGAGATGGGAGGATGGAGGGAAAGGGAAGTGGAGAGATGGGAGGGTGGAGGGAGAGAGAAGTGGGGGGGTAGGAGGGGTGGAAAGAGAGAAGTGGAGAGATGGAAGGGTTGAGGGAGAGAGAAGTGGGGGGATGGGAGTGGTGGAAGGAGAGTGAAGTGGAGAGATGGGAGGATGGAAGGAGAAAGAAGTGGGGGGATGGGAGGGGTGGAGGGAGAGAGAAGTGGGAGATGGTAAAGGAGAGAAAAAAAAGTTGGGTTCATGTTTTCTCTCAATCCAGTGGGGAAGATGCTGATACCATTCCTATATCCTGGATGAGAAAACTGACGATCACATTTGTCACTTGCTGAGGGTCACATGACCAGAAATGCAAAGCCTGATCTGACTCATATTCTCCTAATTAGAAATGTTATGTGCTTTCTTTTACCCAGGCATTGCTACTCTTTCAGTTGTGCCAGGAATATCCATTATTGTGTCTGATTCTCACAGCAACCCCAGAAAATAAATGTTACCCTCAATTTCAAAATTAAGAAACTGCCTCCAAGAGGTTGGGTCATTTTGCATAAGGTCCCACAGTAAAAAGAGAGAGCATTTAGCAAATAAATGAGAGCAAAGCTCTGCCCTTTTCGTTATTTCAGTGTTCCCCAAACACACTCTGGGGATTTGAGGTGAAGAAATGCCACAGTGTCGGTCAGATCGATCCAAGATGGCTGACCACTAACAGCTCAGGATTGTAGCTCCCAGTGAAAGCCCAGAGAACGAGACGACGCCACACTTTTAGACGAATTTTCGTCACTCACCAATCAGCCGATTCCCAGTGGAGGAGCCCCACGGGTCGCCAGCGCGACTCTTGTGGCCGCCACAGCGGTTTTGCCGGCGTCTCGGCGCAGCAGCTCTTCATGGAGAGCCAACGGGACTGCTTCCCCTACTGACCGGAGTATGGAGCTCCTGGAAGTCAGAGCCGCTTGTTGCAGACTCAAGAAGGAAGCCAGACCAGAGATTCCCGGGCAGAAGAGCACCATCAGTCTTACTGCTGCTATTTAGGCTGCCACAGTGGGTTGCTCGGATCCCAGCACTGGGAATCAATAAGTCGGACATCGACTCAGAAAACTAATTAGAAAGGCGGTTCATCTACAATGAAGGGAAAAAAACAGCCTAAGAAGGCCGAGTATACTCAAAATCAGAACAAGCCCTGATGGAAAAGGACTCATCAGCAACCGAACAAGCCCTGATGGGAAAGGACTCATCAGTAACGGAACAAGCCCTGATGGAAAAGGACTGTGTTCCATTATCTGAAGTAGGCTTTAAAAGGTGGATGATAAGAAACTTCTGGGAGTTAAAGGAACTTGTTCTAACCCAATGTAAAGAAACTAAGAACTTGGAAAAAAGGTTCGATGAAATGTTGAAAAGAATAGACAATATAGAGAGGAATACAAATGAACTTAAGGAGTTGAAAAATACAACTCGAGAACTTAGTGAAACATGTACAAGCTTAAACAGCCGAATGGATCAAGCAGAAGAAAGGGTATCAGAGGTCGAAGATCAACTTAATGAAACAACACAACAAGACAAGAATAGAGAAAAAAGGATAAAAAGGAATGAGCAAAGTCTCCAAGCAATATGGGACTATGTGAAAAGACCTAATATATGCTTGATTGGTGTACCTGAATGTGACGGAGAGAATGAATTCAAGCTGGAAAATACTCTCCAGGACATTATCCAGGAAAATTTTCCTAATTTAGCAAAGCAGGACACTATTCAACCCCAGGCAATACAGAGAACACCATAAAGATATTCCTCAAGAAGACCAACCCCAAGGCACATAATCGTTAGATTCACCAAGATCGAAACGAAGGAGAAAATATTAAGGGCAGCCAGAGAGAAAGATCAAGTTACCCATAAAGGTAAGCCTATTAGGCTTACAGCAGATCTCTCAACGGAAACCCTACAAGCTAGAAGAGAGTGGGGGCCAATATTCAATATACTTAATCAACAGAACTTTCAGCCCAGAATTTCATATCCTGCCAATTTAAGCTTTACATTTGAAGGAAAAATAAAATTTTTTAGGAACAAGCAAGTACTCAGAGATTTTATTACCACCAGGCCTGCTTTACAAGAACTTCTAAAAGAAGCACTATACACAGAAAGGAACAACCAGTATGACCCTTTCTAAAAATACACCAAAAAGTAAAAAGCATTAACATAAAGAAGAATTTTTATCAATGAAAGGACAAAATAGCCAGTTAATATCAAACGGCAGCAACCCTAAGTTTAAATCGACCAAATCTCCCAATCAAAAGATACAGACAAAATCTAACGGTATATCCAAAGATATACATAGACTCAAAATAAAGGGTTGGAAAAAAAAAAACGTACCAACCAAATGGAGAGCAAAAATAAATAAATAAGCAGGAGTTGCAATTTTCACATTTGACAAAATAGATTTCAAAGCTACAAGGATACAAGGATAAAAGGATTAATGTAATAATAAGAGATCTTAACACCCAGATACATAAGACCCATAATGAGATTTAGATTCAACGAGACAGAAAATTGATAACGATATCCGGGACTGGAACTAAGATCCAGAACAAATAAACTCAATAGGGCTCTCCATTTTAAACACACAAAATATACATTATCCACAAAATCTAACGATATATCTAAAGATATACAAAGACTTAAAACAAGGGGATGGAAAAAAGCTCACCAACCAAATGGAGAGCAAAAATAAATAAATAAAAAGCAGGAGTTGCAATTCTCACACTTAATAAAATAGATTTCAAAGCTACAAGGATGCAAGGGTAAAAGGATTAATACAACAATAAGAGATCTTAACACCCAGATACATAAGACACATAATGAGATTTAGATTCAACGAGACAACAAATTGATAAGATATCCAGGACTTGAACTCAGAACCAGAACAAATAAACACAATAGAGGTCTCCATTTTAAACACATAAAATATGCATTAACCACTTTAAACACTCAAAATATTGATCGGCCATTACTGAAACCCATTTTAGGAATGAAGTAATATTCCTTTTCCCCTCTTTTTCTTTTTTTCCCCTTCTTTTTCTCTTTAAAAAAAAAAAAAAAAACATAAGTAAGTGTTTCCTAAGTTCTTTGAGCTGCTCTAAAAAATTAATTGGGCCAGGCGTGGTGGCAAAAAAAAAAAAAGAAATGCCACAGTGTCCTAATCCCTTTTATAAAGGTGATCTTTACACAAAGTTGGATGTGAAGTGTCCTGAAAACACCTGGATCAACCCAGACAAACTTTCTCAACTAGAAGATCTGCTGCCTTCTAGAGTAGATGTTTCTAATGTAATTGGAGAAACAGCGGAGGTAAAGCTTCCACAATGTGATTCACACTTGAGGCTAAGGAGGTTGGTCAGAGGTGAAGACTAAAAGAAACCACAGCTTTGAGGGAGAAAGCCGCAGCTTTCCTGTTCCCAGAGGGGTGTGCCCGCCCAACTGCAAACTCTGCAAATGAACTGCACGGGTGGGCTTTCTTCTACATCTGCCTGATTTGTTCTCAGCGATCCCACTGGAGTGTCCCATCAATCCAGGAGAACTGACGAACATCCATTGGTCTGTGTGCAACTTTTAAAATTGGTATAGTATCTACAGCGCGTATAAGTTAAACTAAGCACAAAGCTTCATGTCTTCGTTTCAACTATTCCATAGCAGAATAAAGCACTTGAAAAGAAAGCAAGCTCCCCTTCCCATGTAGGTTATACGTTTCGATCCTGATATCTCTGTGCTTGATTTTTATCAGTGTCGTGCAGATTTTATGTCTCATATTTTAAATTCAAACCCCATATTGTAAAGTTTGTACACGTTATCCTAAAGCTTTGCGTTTGACTGCACCTGAATAAGCTGCTACAAATAGAAGAAAGAATCTCATAGCCTGTATCTATCATTTAGATGCGTGGAGAAAGTAGACTTTGCATACAATGAGTTTGGAGCTCAGTAGGAACAATGGAAAAAATGGCATTAGTTGTGATTGTAAAGTTTTTTGTTTGTTTGTTTTTTATCATCCTGTGAAAGGGTTCTGAAACTCAGTAACAAAAAGCAGTTGGTGTTTTAAAATAGTTCTATTCTTAGAAGCCTGAACATTCTCTTCAAGGGCTTTTACATTTTATATTTTTATTTAAAAGGTAATACTTAAAAATTAATAGCAGCTTATTTTGGATAGCCTGGCAATGCAGCAAAGTTTCAGTGTGGGCTTTGTACTGATGTTTACTGACACTAATGGTAACAGTGTGCTTTAATGTGCTGGCAAACATGTTTGGCTGCTGTTAGGTCAGCATATCCTGATGTCAAAATGACAGCAATGCTCTCACATTTGTACCTAATATCTGTTAGGTTCATACCAGCTAAAGGCAAACTGGTATCTAGGTACAATGTACAAAGGAAGTTTCAACAATATTTAAATAGAGAAAAGTGCTAGACGATCACGTGGCATAAAGTCATAAGGAGAGCTGAATTCAAGCTATTACTTAGGTTGGCCATTGCACTAAAAATTAGATAACATGATTGCTCAATATATGAGGTCTCAGCAGCCAAAAAGGAAAGAAAGAAAATACAAAGACAATTGAAAGCAATGTTTTAAAAATGATTGAAAAGATTGGGCATAGAGGTTCATGCCTGTAATCCCAACATTCTGGGAGAGACCAACCTGGGCAATATAGGGAGACCCTGTCTCAACCCCCAAAAAAAGAAAAAAAGGAAAAGTTAGGTAGACATAGTGGCACATGCCTTTAGTCTTAGCTTCTCAAGAAGCTAAGTTGGGAGATCACTTGAGCCCAGGAGATTGAGGCTGCAGTGAGCCATGGTTGTACCACTACACTCCAGTCTGGGCAACAGAGTGAGACTCTGTGTCAAAAACAAAACATTATAAAACTATAAACTTCATTAAGGCTTTTTTGCTTCATTCTCATGTAATTATTAAATTTTATAAATCAATGAGCAGTGACCAAAAATAGCTTTCATTATGTTTTAGAATATCTTGTCTGTCATACATTTTTGCCCAAGTATCCATTTTACCTATAGGTAGAAATACCCTAGTGTTTATTTGAGTATCTTCCCCTTCTTTATGCAGCCCATAGCAGATATTGGTGGCTATTAGAGACCGAGTTCGACCAGGTTAATTGTGGGCAGGATGCAATATACAGAGCATTGGTACAGAAGCCAAACTCCCTGAATGTTGGTCTCAATTCTGAACTCTAAGAAGCTTTGTGACCTTAAGAGGCCATGGAACCTCTTTGTGACTCATCTTTTATTTTATTTTATTTTTGAGATAAGATCTCACTTTGTTGCCCAGGCTGGAATGCAATGGCACAATCATAGTTTGCTGCAGCCTCAAACTCCTGGGTTTAAGCCATCCTCCCACCTTAGCCCCCCAGTAGCTAACTACAGCCCTGCACCCCCATTCCTGGCTAATTTTTTTATTTTTTTGCAGAGATGGGGAGGGCAGTCTCTCCATGCTGCCCAGGCTGATCTCAAACTCCTGGCCTCAATCAATCCTCTGGCCTTGGCCTCCCAAAAAGTTGGGATTCCAGGCATGAGCCACCGTGCCCAGCCCTTCATCATTAAATGAACGTGATTATTAAGTCTTAGGCATAAACATTCTATGGAATATATAAGTATGCTATTATTTTCTCTCTTTAAGTAAAGCTGCTAATGGCATTATTTTCTATCACCAAAGAACTGACATTTGTATCACACATTAAAGGAGGACACAAAGCCAATTCTCATTTCTACTGGGGTTAATATTGAAACGAGTTCAAAAGGAATCTGTATCAGTTATAATTTATTGAGTTGGAATTAGAAAGTCTATGGATAAGCAAGGTTTTCAGGTTCGCTTCTTCCTCTGTTAATTCAACAGAAGAGGATGTTTGCCCTTCTCAGTTACTTGTCTGAAGTCTAGGATCTTGTTTTAATTTCCCAAGGACCCCCATCAGGTAAGTATTATTATTCTCCTCTATTTAATATAAGTACCTGCTTCATGAAGTTGTAAATTTAAAATAAAACCATGCATAAGAAAGTACTCAGCAAGATCCCTGGTACATAATAAGCAATAAATGTTAGCGATTTTATACACATTCATATGTATATATTTATATCTGTATATTATGCATATCTCCTTTTTACTATGCATAATATATTACATATGTCTTATTATCATCACTAGTTGCTTTCAAATTGTGCTCCAAAGAAACAAAGGTTTTCATGTGATCTATAAACAATGAAATATTTGTCACTAATTATGAAAATTAATGAGGAACATACTTAATGATTTTTAAAAATATATTTTATTCATTGCATGTTCTATGTAAGACTGCTAGAAACATGCATTTTGCTGCTAAAACTGGATTTTTAAACCACTGCTATATTTCAATCCATTAATTTCACTGATTATAAAACTAAAACACAGAGAGCTGAATTTTTTTACCTTTTGGCTTTGAACACCTTAATATATCTGTTAGGACATATTCAATTGCAAATAATGGAAAATCCAAATTAACTGGTTTAAATAAGGAAGGCAAATTATCAATAACATAACTAAGAGAAAGGTCCAAATATACGGTCTAACTCAAGGTTGGCTTTATTCCACAGCTCAATGACATCATCACGGCCTGTCTGTCTCATCTGCTTTCCTCTGTGAGTTTCACCCTACACACGGCTTCCCTCGTGGATGCAACATGGCTGCAACTGTTCCAGGCTTTGAAACCATCCCAGGTCATTTCCAGAGAGAGTGTGTTTGAATGTCAGCATTCCAACGAAGAAGTCTAACATTTACCCTGATCGAATTAGTGTGAGTCTGAACCAATTACTGTTTCCTAAAGAACTGAGTATGTCCTCCAGGGGACACCCTGGAAGTCAAGGTTGGGTGTTGCTCAGCTTCCTCCAAAGTGCAGTGGCTTCAATGGATGGCTTATGTGCGCTAACAAAAGCCTGGGTATGCTTAGAAAGGAGGAAGAGGGAATGATCACTTGGTAGACAACCAAGAAATGTGTCCTATGCTATGTGATTTTGGGTAAATTACTTCCCGTCTCTTACATATAAAATAAGTATTGGACTTGATAAGTGATTGCAAATGCGAAGATGCAGCTGGGCTCAGTGGCTCACACCTGTAATCCCAGTACTTTGGGAGGCCGAGGAAGGTGGATCATTTGAGGTCAGGAGTTTAGGATCAGCCTGACCAACATGGTGAAACCCCCATCTTTACTAAAATACAAAAATTGGCTGGGCATGGTGGCGGTCACCTCTAATCTCAGGTACTTGGGAGGCTGAGGCAGGAGAAATTGCTTGAACATGGGAGGCAGAGGTTGCAGTGAGCTGAGATAGTGCCACTGCACTCCAGCCTGAGCAACAGAGTGAGGCTTGGTCTCAGAAAAGAAAAAAAAAAAGAAGTTGGTAAATATAATTTCCTAAATTTAAGCCCCTTTATCTAATCCCAGCAGAACTTTTGAAGCATTGTCCCTAAATAATGATTTGTAATTGAACATGCCCCAGAGGCACACGCAAGTAGAAGAATATACAATTTGTCACATAGAATATGAGTCAGCAAGAAATGAGTCAGCAAGAAAGCTAAATAAAACAAGGATCAGTACCAACTTGCCCAGTTGCTCAGCTTTCCACAGTGGCATGGGGCCATCTCTGAATTTAGCTTCCCTGTAAATAACCACCTAATTCCAGAACCTTACGTAAAGGAAGTTGGTGCATTATTTGTTGGGCAACAGTGGCATACAGAGGGTAAAAGGCCCCGGGCAAAATGTAAAATATCTGTCCTTCACTATTTCAGTGCTGCTGCTTGAAATGCTAGATTTTATAGCATCTAGTGCCTTGTGGACCTTCATAAATCAGATCCCTATGTGTCTCAGTGTGAACCACCTTCTTTATTCTCTGATTGTCAGTGTCTGGTAGAAATGATACCCTCAAAGAACTATTATTGAAGAACAAAAGTCTACTATTATCCAATTATCAGTTCACAACTTCTTCTCCTTTTTTTTAAAAAACAGGATCTGGCTCTGTTGCCCAGGCTGGAGTGCAGTGGCACGATCTCACTCACCACAAACTCTGCCTTCAGGACTCAAGCGATTCTCATGCCTCAGCCTCCTGAGTAGCTGGCACTACAGGCATGAGCCACCATGCCCAGCTAATTTTTGTATTTTTAGTATATATGGGGTTTCACCATGTTGGCCAGGCTGGTCTCAACCTCCTGACCTTAGGTGGTCTGCCTGCCTCGGCATCTCAAAGTTCTGGGATTACAGGCATGAGCCAGTATGCCCAGCCGCATTTACCAACTTCAATATTCTTGTATTTTAGAATTTGGTGTTTAGGGGGCAATAGGATAGTCATGGCAGATGGGAGGCAAGACTAGAGGCAGAGCAGTATCCGGAGGCTTGCACTGTGAATTTTAGCTCCAGATTGACTGCAAGAACAAACCAGCAATCCCTAGAGGACCCACAGACCCTCTGAAAGAAGCAGACTGCTCCTGAAGGACCCAGGAGACACCCCAAATATTGTGAGTGCCCCAACCGTGGAAGTGGGAAAGGGAGAGCCTCCTCTCCCAAACATACACCCCCACTGGAGAAACTGAAGGTCTGTTTGCAGGAGAAGTTTCCAACTTTACTTGGAGCTGATTAAGTTTAGAGAGCCAAGCAAAATACAGGGGTAGAAGCAGCAGCAGAAAGGCCCTGGGAGCTCACTGGGTCCCCAAGCAGGGCATTTCTGACTGGCACCATGGGGATGCATCAGCAGGGCAGCCAGAGGAGTGGGGTTGTGGGGGTAAAAGTACACAGGGAGAAGGAAATCTCTAGCTAAACTGTGCAACAATTTGAGTGGGGCAAGGAGCCTCCTGGCCAGAACTTGAGGGAGGGTGCAAATCCGGTGTGCAGACTCCAGGCGGGGGAAGAACCAACCCCTTTCCTTTCACAACCGGGAAGTGGGTAGCCTGAGGCAAGTTTTCAAGCCCATCTTGCCCTCCACCTGAAAACAGACTTAGGTCTGTTGTTGGGTGGGCACAATGGAGTGAGACTAGGCCTTCAATTTGCATGGGAGTCAGGCGAGGCCTATGACTGCCAGCTTTCCCCCAACCTGCATGACTCAGCAGAGGCAGCCATAATCTTCCTAGGTATATACAACTCCAGTGACATGGGTATCTCACCACATCTGCCTCCTGGGTTCAAGCAATTCTCGTGCCTCAGCCTCCTGAGTAGCTGGGATTACAGACGTGCACCACCAAGCCTGGCTATTTTTTCTGGATTTTAGTTGACATGGGGTTTCTCCATATTGGTCAGTCTGGTCTTGAACTCCTGGCCTCAAGTGATTCTGTCCTCCTCAGCCTCCCAAAGTGCTGAAATCACAGGCATGAGCCACCGCACCCAGCCTGTAATGTCTTCTTGAATCCTGATTGGCAGGCTCCCCAGGATACGTTTCAGACTACCTTCCCAGGTGTTTCTTTCTTCCTACTAGTTCTCTGATATCAACATTTGTATCTCAGTTCTCTAAGTGCACCCTAGGTAGGGTTCTACGTGGAGCACACTCAGTATGGCCTACCAGACATCATGGGTATATTCCCTGCTGGAAACTTGTACATGATCTTGGTTGACTTCAAGCTGACTGTCAGCACGTTAACCCTGTTCAAAGAACAGCTTACTCTCTGAGACTTATATTCTTTTTTTTTTTCTTTTCTTTTCTTTTTTTAAGATGGAGTTTTGCTCTTGTTGCCCAGGCTGGAGTGCAATGGCACAACCTTGACTCACTGCAATCTCCACCTCCTGGGTTCAAGCGATTCCCCTACCTCAGCCTCCCTAGTAGCTGGGATTACAGGCATGCACCACCACACCCAGTTAATTTTGTATTTTTAATAGAGACGGGGTTTCCTCATGTTGATCAGGCTGGTCTCCTCAGGTTGATCAGGCTGGTCTCGAACTCCCAACCTCAGGTGGTCTGCCTGCCTCAGCCTCCCAAAGTACTTGGATTACAGGTGTGAGCCACTGCGCCCAGCCATATCCTTATTCAAAGAAAGTGAGAAGCAAGATGATGAAGTGGGAGAGTCCTTAAATGACAAACACTAACGAACCAGGGCTTCCGCAGCAGCCCCTATGCTGGGCATATTGGTACAATGCTTTCAACATGGCTTGCCTAACTCTGCTGGTGTCCAGCATGCCTGGAGAATTACCAGATTTAACCCAAGACCCCAGTTATCAACTTTAGAAACAATCTTGGAATCAGATTATGGAAAATGAAACAAAATGGTACTCAGAATTATACCCCAAGAGGCGAGGCACAGTGGCTCATACCTGTAATCCTTGCACTTTGGGAGGCTGAGGTAGGTAGGATTTCGAGGCCAGGAGTTCAAGACCAGCCTGGCCAACATGATGAAATTCCATCTCTATTAAAAACACAAAAATTAGCCAGGCATGGTGGTGTATGCCTGTAATCCCAGCTACCCAGGAGGCTGAGTTAGGAGAATCACTGGAACCTGGGAGATGGAGGCTGCAGTGATACAAGATCTCGCCATCGCACTCTAGCCTGGGCGACAGAGCAAGACGACATCTCAAAAAAAAAAAAAAAAAAGATACCCCAAGAGTTCCACTAGGCCCCTTTAGTTACCAGTTTCCAGGCTAAGTATGAACAAGAACTAATTGTTTCCTCTCTTCAACCCTTTGAAAAAGCAAATAACAGCAGAGACAGCGTTGCATCATCAGTATTATTTCATCAATTGCTTCTGAAGAATTTCAGAAAGCAGGCTCTAACCAGGCTCATGGGATGAGTCACGTGGCATTTGCTCATCATCAAGAGCCAGAATGTTTGCTAAAACAGCCACAGCCTGAGTCATCATTTTACATAATGTCACACAAATAATGGCCAGGAATAAAGAACATCTTTCACTCCCTGGAAAATACAGCCTTTATAGTGGGATTATAAGGCATGGGAGAGCTTGCTACTTCATTAAGTTATTTTTTTATTGTAGATTAAATGTTTGAGGTTACTTTTACCCATTGCTGGCCTAAATGTCCCATACTGCAATCCTGGCCTTTTTCTAGCTAATCTACGTGATGTTGACTTGTTTTGAAGAGAAAGTCTTCTAAATGTCCCAAATTGCAGTGTTTTGTGAGTATTTACACATGCTTTGCCAAGAATCTTCATAAGCAAAATGTGTGTGGCCCTACAGAGAAAATAGAGCTTTCTATTTTTGATTAATGAGTACTGCATAATTCAGTTAAACTCAATTGCATTTAATCCAACAAATATTTATTAAGTGTCTACTCTAGATTTAAAGTGTACTAAGCTCTATTGGGAAGAGAGTGTTTCTGTCTTCAAGAAACACAGAACAGTGGGAAAGAAAGACATACACCCATGAAACAAATTACCAGCTTTACATAATAAATGTCATTTTTTATTCAACAAAAATATTGAATATTTTCTATGAATCAGGGCCGTGCTGAGTTGGAACCGGGGATACACAGTTAAATGAAATAGACTCTGCTTTCAAGGTACACACAGGCAAATGGAAAAACACAGACAAGTAAACGATAGTTACCCTGAACTGTGAGGAGGGATGATAACAGCAGAAATGGGACGAAGGAGTTGGTGGAGGGGTCTATGAGGCTTATGGGAAACTTCAGAGAGGAAATGAATTCTGAGAGGTACCACTAAAAGGAACCAGAGACAGGGCATGGTGGCTCATTCCTATAATCTCAGCACTTTGAGAGGCCATGGGGGGGGCGGATCACTTGAGGCCAGGAGTTCAAGACCAGCCAGGCCAACATGGTGAAACCCCATCTCTATTAAAAATACAAAAATTAGCCGGGAGTGGTGGCACACACCTGTAATATCAGCTACTTGGGAGACTGAGGCACAAGAATTGCTTGAATCCGGAAAGTGGAGGTTGCAGTGAGCTGAGATCGCACCATGCTCTGGCCTGGGTGATAAAGCCAGACTGTCTCCAAAAGAAAAAGAAAATTGTGTTCCAGCATTCATCTGTTGAAATAGGATCACCCATAAACCCACAAAACTTCTTCAATTCCAACTTGACTCCTTGCTTTAATTAGGAATGTTTAAAGAAAAGGTCCTAACTGGGGCCTCAATGTTTACCCTTTGTTACTGAATTATGACATACCTCCACTATATTTGTAGGCTTGATTATTTTTAAATTAATTATGCATTCTAAAGTCTAAACAGACTACTATCTTTTTGTTTTTTAAGAAATCTCCACACTGTTTTCCATGGTGGTGGCACTAGTTTGCATTCCCACCAGCAGTGTAAAAGTCTTCCCTTTTCACCACATCCACACCAACATCTATTATTTTTTTATTTTTTTGATTGTGGTCATTCTTGCAGGAGTAAGCTGGTATTGCACTGTGGTTTTGATTTGCATTTCCCTGATCATTAGTGGTGTTGAAGATCTCTTCATGTTTATTGGCCATTTGTATATCTTCTTTTGAGAATTATCTCTTCATGGCCATAGCCCAGTGTTTGGCTTTTTATTGCTAATTTCTTTGAGTTCCTTGTAGACAGATTCTGGATATTTGTCCTTTGTTGGATGTGTAGATTGTAAAGATTTTCTCCCACTCTGTGGGTTGTCTGTTTATTGTGCTCATTGTTTCTTTTGCTGTGCAGAGGCTTTTTAATTTAAGTCCTATCTATTTATCTTGTTTTTGTTGCATTTGCTTTTGGGCTCTTGGTGATGAAGTCTTTGCCTAAGCCAGTGTGTAGAAGGGTTTTCCAATGTTATCTTCCAGAGTTTTTATGATTTCAGGTCTTAGATTTAAGTCATTGATCCATCTTGAGTTGATTTTTGTATAAGATGAGAGATGAGGATCCAGTTTTATTCATCCATATGTGGCTTGCCAATTATCCCAGCACCATTTGTTGAATAGGGTGTCCTTTCCCCACTTTATGTTCTTGTTTGCTTTGCCAAAGATCAGTTGGCTGTAAGTATTTGGGTTTATTTCTGGGTTCTCTATTCTGTTCCATTGGTCCATGTGCCTATTTTTAAGCCAGTATCATGTTGTTTTGGTGATTTTGGCTTTATGGTATAGTTTGAAGTCAGGTAAAGTGATGCTTCCAGATTTGTTCTTTTTGCTTAGCCTTGTTTTGGCTATGCAGCCTCTTTTTAAGTTCTACATGAATTTTAGGATTGTTTTTTCTAGTTTGTGAAAAATAATGGTAGTATTTTGATGGAAATTGCATTGAATTTGTAGATTTATTTTGGCAGTATGATCATTTTCACAATATTGGTTCTACCCATCCAGGATCATGGGACATGTTTTCATTTGTTTGTGTTGTTTATTTCTTTCAGCAGTGTTTTGTAGTTTTCTTTGTAGAGGTCTTTCAACTCCTTGGTTAGGTATATTCCTAAGTATTTTATTTTATTTTTGCAGCTGTTGTAAAAGGAGTTGAGTTCTTGATTTGATTCTTAGCTTGGTCACTGTTGGTGTTTAGCAGAGCTACTGATTTGTGTACCTTAATTTTGTATCCCAAAACTTTGCTGAATTCATTTTCAGCTCTAGAAGCTTTTCGGAGAAGTCTTTGGGGTTTTCTAGGTATACAATTATACTGTCAGCAAACAGTGACAGTTTGGCTTCCTCTTTATCAAATTGGATGCCCTTTTCTTCTTTCTCTTGTCTGATGGCTTTGGCTAGGGCTTCCAATGCAATGTTAAATAGAAGTGGTGAGAGTGGGCATCCTTGTCTTGTTCCAGTTCTAAGGGGGGATGCTTTCAACTTTTTCCCATTCAGTATAATGTTGGCTCTGGGTTTGTCATAGATGGCTTTTATTACATTAAGATATGTCCCTTCTATGCTAATTTTACTGAGGGTTTTAATCATAAAGTGATGCTGGAT
This sequence comes from Callithrix jacchus, assembly GCF_049354715.1. NCBI lineage: Eukaryota > Metazoa > Chordata > Mammalia > Primates > Cebidae > Callithrix > Callithrix jacchus. The sequence continues at coordinate 99,745,935 of NC_133511.1, read as the reverse complement.
TTTGTCGAATGCTTTTTCTGCATCTATTGAGATTATCATGTGATTTTTTGTTTAATTCTGTTTATGTGGTGTAGCACATTTATTGACTTGAGTATGTCAAGCCATCCCTGCATCCCTGATATGAAATCCACTTGATAATGATGGATTATCTTTTCAATGTTCTGTTGGATTCAGTTAGCTAAAATTTTGTTAAGGATTTTTGCATCTATATTCATCAGAGATATTGGTCTGTAGTTTTCTCTTTGTATGTCCTTTCCTGGTTTGGGTATTAGGGTGATACTGGCTTGTATGATTTAGGAAAGATTCCCTCTTTCTCTGTCTGTGGAATGGTGTCAATAGGAATTTGGTCCAGCAATTCCACTACTGGATATCTACACAGAAAAAAAGGAAGTCATTATGTAAAACAGATACTTGCACACACATGTTTATAGCAGCACAATTCACAATTGCAAAAATATGGAACAAGTCCAAATGCCCATCAATCAACACATGGATAAAGAAATTGTGGTATAGATACTCCGTGGAATACTACTCACCCACAAAAAGGAAGAAAATAATGGCATTTGCAGCAACCTGGATGGGATCAGAGACGATTATTCTTAGTGAAGTAACTCAGGAATGGGAAAGCAAACATTGTATGTTCTCTCTCATAAGTGGGAGCTAAGATATGAGGATGCAAAGGCATAAGAATGATACAACGGACTCTGGGCATTTGGGGGGAAGTGTGTGTGGGGAGGTGAGGAATAAAAGACTACAAATTGGGTACAATGTATACTGCTCAGGTGATGGGTACACCAAAATCTTAGCAGTCACCACTAAAGGATTTATTCAGGTAAGCAAACATGCCTGTTACCCAAAAACCTATGGAAATAATTATATATATATATATATATATATATATATTTTTTTTTTTTTTTTTTTTTGAGACAGAATCTCACTCTGTTGCTCAGGCTGTACTGCAGTGGTATGATCTCAGCTCACTGCAACCTCCACCTCCTGGGTTCAAGTAATTTCTGCTGCCTCAGCCTCCTGAATAGCTGAAATTACAGGCGCATACAACCATGCCCAGCTAATTTTTGTATTTTTAGTAGAGACAGTGTTTCACCATGTTGGCCAAGCAGGTCTCGAACTCCTGACCTCAGGTGATCTACCTGCCTTGGCCTCCCAAAGTGCTAGGATTACAGGCATGAGCTACCGCACCCAGCCAGAAATAATTTTTTTAAAGGCTCCTGTCTGAACTCTGAAGACCACTTCCTCCAGTCCCAACTGCAATTCAGCTGTCCCATCCCTGTGCTGGGGCTGTCTATAATAATTCCTAATATTAAGCCTCCTTGCTTAAGGGCAGACAGAGACAGTTTCAGAGTTTTAAAAGATTTTATCACTAGGAATAGTTATTTGGTCTCAGATCTATACTCTTGGGAGATTCAAAACTTTTTTTAGTTTAAACTCTGCTCATGCATTTAAAAAATTGACTTTTTATGTGCAAGTTCCTAGCTAAATGAAAGACAGCGCCACCTGCCAGGAACACTTGAAATTTCTGAACTTGCATATTGAACTGCAAGTTTCCTGAACCCAAAGCATTTGAATCGAACTGGTACCCTCTGGTTAAAAATGAGGATTCACAGGCTCTAGGGTTACAGAATTTGCATTTTAAAACAGTTTTGGGGTGCCTTGAGGTTTAAGAAACAAATGTCTTCGTTCCCAAACTTGCCTGATAAGAATCACATGGGAATTTTTGTTTCTTTATTTGAGACAGTGTCTCATTCTGTCGCAGCCCGGAGAGAAGTGATGCAATCCTAGCTCACTGCAGCCTTGAATTCCTGGGCTCAAGTGATCCTCCCACCTGAGCCTCCCAAGTAGCTGGGACTAAAGGCACCCAACACCATGCCCTGCTGATTTTTGTATTTTTCTTTTGCTATGTTGACAAGCTGGTTTTGAACTCCTGGGTTCAAGTGATCCTCTGGCCTTGGCCTCCCAAAGTGCTGGGATTATAGGGATGAGCCACTGTGCCCAGCCAGAATGCTTGTTTAAAATATTTTTCCTCTGGTTCACATTACAGGCTTACTAAATTCGTATTTCCAAGAAAGGTGTCTGGGGCTTGAGATTTGTATAAGACCATCAGATGAATATTAAAAAGCTGAAATAGATTCTCTATACCAGTGAAGAAGAACACAATTGTTGTTTTTTTAAGCAGATAATTGATAACTAGTATGTGAAACATCTAGGTCTAAGGATTTGGCGACATTACCACATCAGGTTGTCCCTGGGTTCTCTGTCCCATAATTCAGCTCTGTAGTCTTAAGTTCCATTCCATTTCCTAAAATTCTTGCCATTAAACTGCAGGCTCCCAGGCTGGGCATAGTGCCTCACGCCTGTAATCCAAGCACTTTGGGAGGCCAAGGTGGGTGGATCACCTGAGGTCAGGAGTTCAAGACTAGCCTGGCCAACATGGTGAAACCCCATCACCACTAAAAATATAAAAATTAGCTGGGCATGGTGGCCTGCGCCTGTAGATCCAGCTACTCAGAAGATTGAGGCAGGAGAATTGCTTGAACCTGGGAGGTGGAGGTTGCAATGAGCCAAGATTGCACCACTGCACTCCAGCCTGGGCAACAGAGTGAGATTCCGTCTCAAAAAACCAAAACAAATAAACAAACAAAAAACCAAAAACCCAGGCTCCCAATGGCTTCCTCTGATACCAGCTAACACATTTGTGGTGCCAACTGCCTGATAGTCAGAGCTTCTTTTGGAGAGCCCTCCCACAACCTATCTTGTTTGCTTTGTAAACAATTTTATTAGGTTGGTGCAAAAGTAATTGCAGTTTTGCCATTGAAAATAATGGCAAAACCCATAATTACTTTAGCACCAACCCATTACCTGGGCTGCACTCACCCCGATTTTCTCCTGTGAATCAGCGTCATAGGTTTGGACCTACCTTTGGAATTTCATTGTGTCCAAAATAACCAAATTCCAGCTTTGAGCAGTGGTCAGATGCTGAAACTGACCTGTCCTAAGATCTATCTGGATTTGGTCCAAGGTCCTGCCCTATCACAACTATTTGAGCAGACATATAAGATGTGTCATTCTCTTCCTAAGACACATGAGATAATTGTCTTCTCCAAGTTAAATATAAAGTCCCAGTTACTTTAAAGTAACCTTGCGGTATTTAGGAAAAAAAAGTTGGCTGCATAGTTAAGCCCAGGATAACATGGGTTAAAAGAAATACAAACAGAGCCTTAAATACATATCATAGGCCATAAATATTGTAGAGGGAGAAACAGAATGCAAAATTTCCCAAGGTTAACCACAAAATCCTTTTTTTTTTTTTTTTTTGTAGGCCATCCTATGAGACTAACTATCCCTAAGCATCCTGCAGAACATGCTTTGGGGAAGTATTATTTTCTTATTTTTAATAACAACTTTGGGGCTTTGTTTTAAATTGTCTGTGCTTCTCTTTAGTCATGAGATTCAGAACCAATACCTGTGTCAGGAATGGGCTAATCTAGGTTGCACAGGATAGAAGGAGACTTTACAGTTTCCACACCATTGGTTTCTTTTTCAACAACTGAGCGTTCTGTTTGATCAACTGCAAAGCAGCTCTGCTGACCATAGCATGCCTATTTACCTACCACCTTTCTCAGCTTTCCTTGCATTCCACAGTATTTCCTTTTTTATGTTTGACCCATTTCTCCCCGAGATGTACCAACCCACAGAGCAAGTCAAAGAACAGACAATGGCTTTCGGTGAGTGGTTTTCTAGTAGCTCTGCAAAGCTTTGGGCGTCCGCCAAGTTCCTCAGAAGCTGCCTGAAAATCCATGAACTGGCTCTAGACCCTTCCATCCACCCCCTCAAATCAAGCTTTCTGCTTCTTTGTATTTCATATCATGGCCTGTGTAAGACTGGAAAAAAGAATTTCAACTCAGCAATTTGAAAACCACTCGTTTAAATTATCTTCTGTTCTCAGGCATGTCATGTTAAGTGTCCCAAGAACAACCCAGATAGTTTGCATAATACTGCGATGTAGCAAGCAAAGCTTTTGAAATCATCTCTGGGCTCTCTGCTTAGTGACTCTAAACTTTGCAGCAGGAGCTATGGAAGTCCCACTTCCTCCCAGATTCAGAGACAAGCCTGGCACTTGTTAGCAAATAGTTAAGGAGTCTCAAACGAGTAAGTAACTCAGAGATTCAGGATTGGATTGCGCTGCCTGCTACTCCTGACCTGGCTCTGAAAACCTGGTGTCAGAGCCCTGCCTGGAAACCCAGAGTCCCGATAACTGTGTCCCTGTCTTGAATCTCTGCATCATCCTTCAGCTCCTACAGGCTCAGGCTTTCCTTGCCCCTCCCACAGGGTTCTGGAAACTGGAGTCTTCTACCACTCACTCTGGTAGGGGCCCATTCCCTGAATGCTGTTTACCACCCATGTTCTCACCAGTTGCCAGGGCGAGGCACTGTTTGATGTCTGGTTCTGAGCCGTTCCTGGTTTGACATGCTCTCGCTCTGAGCTTCCCTCTCATCTAAGAAGCTTATTGCCTCTGCCAAGCCCAGACTTAGATTGTCTTTAAAATCCAAATGTATACATATCTATGTAAATAGAAGGGCCTCCTATTATTCCCCGAGCCTTGAACAGACAATGGACCCTGGACCTTGCATACACAGGAGCTGGTTCTAAGTCCCCAGGACTTGACACAGTTAGGGACAAACCTACCTCCTCCCCTTGTACCCTCCTACCAATTCAACATGGAATATGATGCCTTGACAATGGAAGGATGTTTTACTCCCTACACTTGGGCTGAGTTCACATCCCATTTAAGGCTATGCATATGCCTTTTCCAAATGGTTTTCTTTGTCCAAGTCCTTGAAATTTGTCTCCTTTCCTAACAATGTTGCCACTGTGTTCTGCCACCATTTTGGAAAAACTTCTCTAACAACCATCATTCCTGCTTTTCACGTCTTAGGATCATTGGCCTTGCTGAGATCTTCATGAAAGCTATAGGCTGGTGCAGTCCACTATGGCAGCACTAGCTACTTGTAGTTATTCACATTTAAAATTAAATTAAAAATGGAGACGAAAGAATCACTTGACCTCAGGAGTTCAATACCAGCCTGGGCAACATGACAAAACCCTGTCTCTACCAAAACTACAAAGAATTAGCTGGTCGTGGTGTTGGGCACCTGAGGTCCCAGCTACTCAGGAAACTGAGGTGGGGGGACTGCTTGAGCCAGAGAGGCAGAGGTTGCAGTAAGTCAAGATCATGCCACTGCACTCCAGTGTGAGTGACAGATTCACCCCCATCTCAAAAATAATTATTTAATTAATTAAAATTAAATAAAATGTAAGATTCAGTTCTTCAGTCACAATAGCTAGATTTCAAGTTGCAGACACATGTGGTTAGTGGCTTCTGTATTAGATAGCACAGATATGGAACCTTTTCTTTATCTCAGAAAGTTCTATCCAACAGTGCTGCATAGATGCAGAGACCCTCTCTCCAGAATATGCAAACTTGTACTTATATAAAAAATATTGGGCTGGGCATGGTAGCTCATGCCTGTAATCCCAGCACTTTGGGAGGCTGAGGCAGGCAGATCACCTGAGGTCAGAAGTTCGAGACCAGCCTGACCAACATGGAGAAATCCCTTCTCTATGAAAAATACAAAATTAGATTAGCTGAGCATGGTGGCACATGCCTGTAATTGCAGCTACTCAGAGGCTGAGGCAGGAGAATCACTTGAACCCATGAGGCGGAGGTTGTGGTGAGCCAAGATCATACCATTGCACTCCAGCCTGGGCATCAAGAGTGAAATTCTATCTCAAAAAAAAAGTTGCAGGCAATTTTAGGTGATTCACAGACACCCCCGCTTCCTAAGCCCATCTCCCCAGGTTGTTAGAAACCCCTCTCTAGTGTGAATGGGGTCTGGGCATGATGGCTCACACCTGTAATTCCAACACTTTGGGAGGCTAAGGCAGGCAGATCACTTGAAGTCAGGAGTTTGAGACCTGCCTGGCCAACATGGTAAAACCCATCTCTACTAAAAATACAAAATAGCCACAAGTTACAAAATAGCCAGGAACTACAACACACCTGTAGTTCCTGCTACTTGGGAAACTGAGGTGGGAGGATCTCTTGAACCTGGGACATGGAGGTTGCAGTGAGCCAAGATAGTGCAACTGCACGCCAGCCAGGATGACAGAGGGGGACTCTGTCTCAATAAAAATAATAATAACATGGATGGGGAGCAAACGGCTATCCTGAAGTCTATGGAGGAAGCAGGTATCACAAAAATCTCAGTTCAGACATCAGTGATCCTTTCCCCTTAACACACAGTCTTTTTTTTTTTTTTTTTTTTTTTTTTTTTTTTTTTTTTGTTAAGTCATACTTTTACTCTTGTTGCCCAAACTGGAGTACAATGGCATGAACTCAGCTCACTGCAACCTCCACCTCCCAGGTTTAAGCGATTCTCCTGCCTCAGCCTCCCGAGTAGCTGAGTAGCTAGGATTACAGTCATGTGCCACCACCCCTGGCTAATTTTGTATTTTTAGTAGAGACCAGATGTTGGTCAGGCTGGTCTTAAACACCCAACCTCAGGTGATCTGCCCACCTCAGCCTCCCAACGTGCTGGGATTACAAGTGTGAGCCACCATGCCCGGCCAACACATAGTCTTAAGCACATTTGGGTTCTGTGAGAGTTTAAAAAGAAACCTAGCCATTCATTACATTGCCCCATTCATCCAATTAGTTTCATTCATTCATTCACTTATTCAATATTTATTGAGCTTCTACTTTATGCTCACACCGCCCTAGGCAGATGGGATACAAACGTGAACTAAATGGAGAAGATCCCTTCCCTCGTGGAGTTTATATTCTTGTAGGACAGAAAGACAATCAACAAACAAGTAGGTAATGCTCTCTGCTCTATTGTTTTCTCCAATAAATTTCAGATTTCTGCAAGCCTGAACATGAATGTCTTCTCTGCTTAAAGACATTCCCTCCTGACTAGCAGAGTTGATTAAAATCACCTGTGGGAGTTAAATATCTACATATGCCAAATGCACCAAAGGTGATCCACAAACTAAATTAAAATTTGGCCACTCTCCAAAGTCAAGGCCATAATCTACCTTTCTCATAAGACAGTTCTGTCTATACTTAAATAGTTGGGATTATAATGCCCTCACTTTCAAGATAAATTCCAGGGTATTTTATCTTCTAATTTCAATGGGTTTCTGATTGTGTAAGCACCTAGAAGACCTCACACCAGGTAAAGTTTCTAAAGTTGATTTCAAGCTACCTCCCTAATATGATTTTTGCATGGGCAATTCCAGATCTGCTTCTTAATTGCCAACTTCACTTGGAATTGTCCCAGTGTTTGCCAGTGTTCTATTATGTTCTTTTCCACTTGTCCAGCTTAGTGACAGCTGTTTTTCTTTAAAAAAATAATGTTTGGGTGAGGCCCGAGTTGGGATGACATTTTCTCTTAATTTGCATTCTTAAAATCAAACACATTACCAGCAGATTCGCTTAATTGAACACATGCACGTATATATAATAAACCATGTCCTTTATTTTCTTGATCCAAAGTTTTGTATTTCACCACACTGGCCAACTCCCAAACGTTTAACTGAAATCAAAGAATTCATTCATTTCTAAGATGGCTGGAGATATATGTATATTCTCTACCGTCCTCCTGTTCTTTTCCCCACGTCACACGAAACACAAACACAGACATATTCTGGGTTTACTTGGTACCTCCAGTCCTCAGGTTGACTGGAAGACTGGGGAAAATTTGAAAGAAAAGAGATCTATCTACAGTCTTTCCTAACTTCCTAGTCTCTTTGCCAGATTTTTCCATGAGGATTTTTCTTCCTTTTTTCCTTGAAGAAGCCCACTCCTGAGGGCTACTAAACACTTATTTCAGCAAGTGTCTCTAAAATATAACATTTGTTAAACATCACCACACTACCATTACCACATTTTAAAAAAGTTATTTTGTAATAGCAAACATCAAGGCAGTGTTTCTAATGGTTTCATAATATCAAATGTTTATTGTCTTCTTAAAACAAGATCAATCACCTTGTGAATGGTCATTATGTTTTTTAAGTCTCTTTAAATGTATAGGTTTCCTCTCCATCTCTTTCTTTTGTTGCAACTTATTTATTAAAGAAAACTCAGTTGTTTGTTCAGCAGCATTTCCCATGGCTGAATTTTGCAGAATATATCTTCGTGGTGCAGGTCAACATTCACAGGATTCTGAGATTCAGCTTGAGGCATGTTTGATTATCTACTCTTTAAGTCATCAAGTAATTTGAATATATTAATATAAACCCATATGCTCTTTTTCCGAGAAATACTCCAGATGCTTCCTCAAATAACTTTTCCATTCAGTAAGTTCCCCTTTGTAAATTTCCAATTGAGTAATTTTCTTTATGTTTGATAGGTGCGCAGAACGAAGAAAAGGGAGGGCAGGGAAACCTTTCTGAAATTCATTTCCTTTAAATATATCCATTAGAGGGCGACATTTCCTTTACTATTATATTTCCCCAATAAAGTTTTTAATTGCATAAAATTTGCTTTTGTATTTTTGAAAAGTTGAACCTCATCTCCTACTTTAACTCTTTTTTTTTCTTCTTTTTTTTTTTGGAGAAAAGGAAAGAAAAAAAGGAGTGAAGGAGAAAATGAAAGAGGAAGAAAAAGAGGGAGAGAGAACGGAAATGTTGCTTTATTCTAAAAAATGGGTATTAATAATGGCCAATCAATATTTCATTTAAACCTGTGAGTAGGTGTGATGTGATAGTGACAAGAATGTATATTTTGTATATTTAAAGTGGAGAGCTCCATAAATATTTATTAAGTTCACTTGTTCCGGATCTGAGTTCAAGTCCTGGATATCCTTATTAATTTTCTGTCTCATTGAATCTAAGTCTCTATGTATCTGGGTGTTAGGATCATTAGCTCTTATTGTTGCATTGATCCTTTTACCACTATATCTTTGTTGCTTTAAAATCTATTTTATCCGATGCGAGAATTGCAACTCCTGCTTTTTATTTATTTATTTTTGCTCTCCATTTGGTTGGTAAGTCTTTCTCCATCCCTTTGTTTTGAGTCTTTGTGTATCCTTGCATGTGAAATGGGTCTGGATGTAGCATACCATTGGGTTTTGGCTGTATCTTTTGATTGGGGGATTTGGTCGATTTAAATTTAGGGTTACTGCCATTTGATGTTAACTGGCTGTTTTATCCATTCGTTGATGTAAATTCTTCTTTATGTTGGTGCTCTTTACTTTTTGGTATATTTTTAGAAAGGCTGATACTGGTTCTTTCTATGTGTGATGCTTCTTTCAGAAGCTCTTGTAAAGCAGGCCTGGTGGTAATAAAATCTCTGAGTACTTGCTTGTTCATAAAAGATTTTATTTTTCCTTCAGTTGTGAAGCTTAGTTTGGCTGGATATGAAATTCTGGGCTGAAAGTTCTGTTCTTTAAGGATGTTGAATATTGGCCCCCACTCTATTCTGGCTTGTAGAGTTTCTGCTGAGAGATCTGCTGTAAGTCTGATAGGCTTCCCTTTGGGGGTAACCTGACCTTTCTCTCTGGCTGCCCTTAGTATTTTCTCCTTCGTTTCAACCCTAGTGAATCTAACGATTATGTGCCTTGGGGTTGCTCTTCTTGAGGAATATCTTTGTGGTGTTCTACTTTAACTCTTGATTTCACGTCTGTAAAGTGTGACTGCGTTCTCTTTTGTTAATTTGATCTCTGCAAACTTTTCTGTCTTTGAGATTAGAGTACTTCCACCTTTGACTCTGTTCCCAATTCTAACCATCAGGAGGCGACATTGCATAAATAAAGACTCACAGAAAGAAAAAAATTAAGCGAAACTGCCAAATAAAAAGCAGTTTCATTGGGGGTAAAGGCCATTAATTTAAGGAGAGACAAACCAGACATTTCTAGTTCACATCCAACTCACCGCCCAAGGTCAGAACTATGTAAAATGCAGCACAAAGGAGCCATTCAGGAGTCGGAGAGGCTGACTTGGGGAGAGCAAATGCACAATCCCCTCCTTGAGTCTTCGGTTCCACTGGAGGAGGCATATGTCCGTTCGCCCAGGTGCGTGTGAGTAGCCACAGGGCAGCGGAGGGACGTGTCTGGACGGGGCTTGGGGCTGCCGAACCAACAGCGCTCTGGTGGCCTGCTTGGGACACCCGTCCCGAGGAAGGTTGGCACGGGCGCTGCTCATTGTACTCAGGTCAGCCACTTATTGTACCCCGGAATAAACTGGGTTCCGCTGAGGCATACGGCTCGTCCACCGGCACGGGTTAGGGGACTAACACATGCATCCAGCTAGGTGTTCTGAGCGCAGGCCAGGGCTAGGGACCGCTCTGCCATCTTCTCATTCTTCCTGTAAGAACGCTCTCTACCTCAGACAAAAAGGATCCACCTGACAGCAAGTGGCATCTTCACACAGCGGTAACAGGGAAGTCACGGATCCTCTTGAGATTCTGACAAAAGTTGGGGCCCCCTCCACACAGTAGCAATCAGAAAACTGCAGGTGAAACTATAGCTGGGCGGAGGCACTCACAGGCCTCCTGGGACTCGTCCACGGATCAGAGCCCATGTGAAGAAATTCTGTCCCGACTGGAGCCTGGACAGCCGCGCAGAGAAACCTGACGGACTTGGGAAGAGAGGCAGGGACGTCCCTCCTCCCTCTAAACACAGCCAGCGTTTCCTCTTGGATTGCGGGAGGGGCCTGGCGAAGGTGGGGGAGAGGCGGGGCGCCTGGCTGGGGCCCTCCCCATTCTCCCGGCCACCACCCCGGGACGCCTGGCTGCGGAGGGCTCGAAAGCCAGCAGCGAACGCCCAAAACCTGGGTGACGGGAAGGTGGCAGCGCACTGTGGCTTTTCCTTTGCATTTTTCTTTAAATTGTGAGCTCCGCAGCTATCGTTTCCCTTCTCCACCTCCACCTCCCAGTTCGCTCGCTCGACCTTCCCCCTCCCCCAACACCGCTCAGATCCCACCCCATCCCAGCCACGCGCCCCACCCTCGGCCTCCAGCCCCGCCTCCGCCGCCTCGGGGTTTCACTCGCGGTTGAGTGAAATCTGCATAGTGACCGCCCCCTCAGAGATCATTGGTGCAGCTCCGCCCATCGAGGTCGCCGATTGGTGAGCCGCCCGGGGTTATTTGCATGTCGGCCGCCCCCGGGTACCCAGCTGTGCCGCGGACCCGCGCCGCACAGAAGTTTGCCGAGCGCTTTCTCGCCGGCTGGTCCCGGACTCGCGCTGCGCCCGGCGCCGCCACCTCCTCCTTCTGCCACCGCCGCCGCCGTCGCCGTCTCCCTGTTCTCCCGGGATTCCTTCTCTGTGGAGGACTGACGCTCTGCTTGCGGGAATTAGAGACGGACAAGGGGGAGACCCGAGAGGGAACGGCGGGGGTCTTTCCAGTGACAGCTTCGAGTTGGGACGCCGGGCGCTTGGGGCTCCGGCTGGCCACGGATCTCGCCCACCTTCCCGCGGCCTCCGGGCAGGCAATGCGGACGCCGAGCCCCGCGGCGCAGAGAGGAAGGAGGGCGGCCCGGAGAGCCTAGAGCCTGTTTCTGCCGACTTGGAGAAGAGGGCATGGAATTGTGAGCGCCCCTCGCTCGGCGACGCCGCCCCCGGCAGGCTCCCCATGGCCGGGACGTACAGCTCGACTCTGAAGACCCTGGAGGACTTGACCTTGGACTCCGGGTATGGGGCCGGGGACTCGTGCCGCTCGCTCAGCCTCTCGTCCTCCAAGTCCAACTCGCAGGCGCTCAACTCTTCGGCGCAGCAGCACCGCGGGGCGGCCTGGTGGTGCTACTCCGGCTCCATGAATAGCCGCCACAACAGCTGGGACACGGTGAACACGGTGCTGCCCGAGGACCCCGAGGTGGCCGACCTCTTCTCGCGCTGCCCGCGGCTCCCCGAGCTGGAGGAGTTCCCCTGGACCGAGGGAGACGTGGCCCGGGTGCTCCGCAAAGGGGCGGGTGGCCGGCGGCTGCCCCAGTTCTCAGCCGAGGCGGTGAGGCGCCTGGCCGGGCTGCTCCGCAGGGCACTGATCCGCGTGGCCCGCGAGGCGCAGCGCCTGAGTGTGCTGCACGCCAAGTGCACCCGCTTCGAGGTGCAGAGCGCCGTGCGCCTGGTGCACAGCTGGGCGCTGGCCGAGAGCTGCGCGCTGGCCGCCGTCAAGGCGCTGTCCCTGTACAGCATGAGCGCCGGCGACGGGCTGCGCCGGGGCAAGTCCGCGCGCTGCGGCCTCACCTTCTCAGTGGGCCGCTTTTTCCGCTGGATGGTGGACACCCGCATCTCCGTGCGCATCCACGAGTACGCTGCCATCTCGCTCACCGCCTGCATGGAGAACCTGGTGGAGGAGATCCGGGCCAGGGTTCTGGCCAGCCAGAGCCCTGAAGGCGGAGGGGTCGGAGGCGGGGAGGTATCTGCTGAGGCCCTGGAGATGGTCATCAACAACGACGCCGAGCTCTGGGGCGTCTTGCAGCCCTATGAGCATCTTATCTGCGGCAAGAACGCCAATGGTAAGAGCGCGGGCCTCCGACTGGCAGACGGGGTAGGCGAGAAATCCTGCCCTGGGCTACTGGGGGAGTGCATTTCCTAGGACAAAGCTGGTGGCTGTGCCAGTACTTTGGGAGAAAGCGTTTGGTCTGAGGATGGGGTTCATTTAACGGCACTTGTCAGGGATTGTCCTAAGTGTAACTGATTTTCGGAGGGTAAAGTCATCAATGATCTCTACCCTGTTCTGCGGGGTATCGTGACTAATATCTTGGGGCTGTTCGTTGATTGGGAGAGATTGAACCTCTTGACCAAGCCCTTCCTGAACCTCTCTTGAAGTGAAACTTACTGCCCCGTAGCTCTTTGCCGGGCTGGACTAGGTCTCTAGTTGCTGACAACAGCTGTGCAGATTGACTGATTCCGCCCCCTAGTTCTCCCCAGCTCAATGGCAGCAGCCAAAGGGTCCCAACTTAAAGATCTGAGCCTTGGTGAGATGGGGGAGGGGAGTGGGAAGCCTAAGATCTGAGGCTGTGCCTTGTGCTTTGCTGGGCTGAAGGACTCCATCAGGTGCTCTCTTGGGGGATGGAAGGGTAGTGGTGCGCTCTTAGGAATGATGAAACCTGTGAACCCTTGACTCCCCTTCCTAGGAAAGTAACACGGATTGTTCTCTTGGGGTCTGATTTTCCAAGCTGTCACCAACCAAATGAGCCATTGGTTAAAACCTTGCATTGTATTAAATCTTCCTTCTAGAAAAGAGTGATGGCCCATCAAGGAGAAAAGATATGGAGGGATAGGTAACTGCACGGTGTCAAATCTGGGAAAGGAACCGTTGTTGGGTGGTTGCACTTCTCTGAAGATGGTGTGGATTTAGTGCAAAGGATGGAAGCAAAGCACTTGACCTTTTCCCTGAAAATATTAGGGGGTGTGACATTGCATTCAATGGCAAACTGCCAATGAGACTTCAATTTCAGGAATCAGCACCATAAACTGTTCAGAATAGTATTACATTAAACAGCCTTACAATCTGATTGGAAGGTCATTTGAGGGGCATAAAATGGAAAGGGATAAAAGAAGTCAACATGTGGTTTAACATAATCATAATAGCTGAAATGTAAAATAACACCTAATGTGTCATCGTTGTTCTTAGCACTTTCTATTTAACTCAAATACTCCTAGCAAGCCTATTAGATAGGTACTTACTGTATAGTATTATGCCCATTTTACAGATAAGGAAAGGAAGGTATCCAGCAAAATAATCTGCCCAAATTATACAGATGCTAAATGACAAAACTGGAATTTGAATCCAGGTAGGCTCCTTTAAGGTTTTAGCCACTGGTAGAGAAGAAACAGTTTTGTTTTTTGGGTTTGTTTTGTTTTGTTTTTCTTACTAGACTATAGCTCTGAGATCTTATGCTATAATATAAGCATAAGATCTCTATAACTCCCCATATGTGAGTTGGTCTTCTCGTCCAGTTTTTGAGAACAGTTGACATGTTAGGCCCATTTTGAAGACACTCTATATACCCAGCATGGCTTACTTTGACATTTATTGATTTTGTTTTTAAATTCTGGCACTGCCAAAGGAGATGCTGGAATTGAAGAGCATTTGCTTGTTAATTTTCTTTCTCTTAGGTCAGAGCTAAGGTCAGTCCCGAATCTCAGTTGATGATGTCACAGCTGCTTGTTGTGCTTCAGGTTTATGGCATCAGCACTGGGAACACCAGCTCCAGGGCAGGAAGTGGCGGGCAGGGGAATTTCCATCCAGTCGTCATAGCTGAGGGAAAGAATTCTATACTTTTGGCTGAGGGGAGGCCCAAACTGAACTCAAAGAAGTAAAGGCTCCTAGGAGAAAAGACTGATGACCTAACTCTGTAAGACAAACAAGAATAAGGGTGGAACCGTAGATGCAAAACAAAACAAAAATGCATCTTTCATGCAGAACAGGTGCCCAGCACATTGAGACGCTTCTCCCAGCTTTTCTAATTGCAAACTGAAGGAAGGAAGAGCAACTCCCTGCCCAGGATACCCTGAAGACGCAAAGTAGCCAGAAACTGCTAGAAAACAGGTGTCTTCTGCTAAAGGGCTTCCAACCAAATAACTATTTCTTATCTAGGGCCAGCATTCCTTAGGATTTTCTTTATAAGTTGGGCTTTTGACCTACCTCCCTCTTTTTTTTTTTTTTTTTTTTTTAATAATGACAGGGTTTCGCTATGTTGCCCAGGCTGGTTCCAAACTCCTGGGCTCAAGCAGTCCTCCTGCCTCAGCCTCTTAATGTGTTGGCATTATAGGTGTGGGCCACCACACCCAGCCACTACCCCATGTTTTAACCTCTTCCTTACCCTCTCACCTTTCCAAACAATCCTCGTTAAGCCTCGGTAGTCAAGACAGCAAGATTCTCTGTGGCAGACAACAAATCTCCCTGGATGCTCAGAGCCAAAGTGTCTCCCTCTGTACATTCTCAAGTCTCCAGGGAACTCACTTGCAGGCGAGGTGACCATTCACTTCCACTTAGCAACTGGATGCTCATTTTTTATACATGAAAACCAGGGGGTGGCCACACTAAACAATAACCAGGCTGATTTATTAAGTCCATTTAGACAAAGTGAAATGAATGTTTAGTAGAGGGGCAATGAATTACTTATGCCTGAAAGCTGGCTTCAGAGGGAAGCATAAACTGCTTAGGAACAAAATGGAGTGGCCCAAACCTTTGTTATATTAAAATTACCCCAAGGCCAGCAAGGTTACAGTTTACACAGCTGAAGACCAACTGGGAATGACTGCATATGGGAGGGAGAGTGCTGGTTAGAATTCTTGTCCTGCTGGTCTTCCCTTGAAATTTATATTTATTGTTGTTATGCCTGCTAATTATACAGCATGGGCACATGCATTTGACTCAGCTATATAGGGCTTTTAAACTTAATGTCTTCCAACTAAGAATTTAAGGGCTCTAATCCATCTATTCCTTTCCATTATTCAGAATGCAGGACGAATATAGTTTTGCTCAGCAAAAGAGGGATAATAAAAGTTCCACAGTGTTTATAAAACATGCTCCCAGCTCTGTAGAGCAGCAGGAGTTATATATTGTTGCTCATTTGGTATTGATGTCCCCAATCCCATGGCAATGCCATTAAATGATGATATCTTCATGACTTCCTTAGGGAGGTAGAGAAACCAATTTAGTAGAGTAGTATTTATAAACAGGGAGTTTGCAGAAAATAGAAACTTTTCCTATCCACTCATCTCCCTCCCTATTCTCCTCTCTTCCCCTCCCCTCCCCCATCACTCCCCATATGTGATTTTGATGCTGAGCATTGCTGCCAGGTTTCTTCTTGGTCATTTTTCTTACTAAGCTTTTGTGAGTGTCTGTGGCATTTTAGAAAATCCTATTCAATTTCTAGATTCTTAAGGAAATGATAGGATGTTGGTGAGAATATTCTTGTTCCAAAGAAGTATCCAGGGTGTACAAAAGGATTGCTCTATCCTAGTGGTAACATACACAAGACTTTGGCTTCACTATGAGGGTTTGAAACCTACCTTTGCCATTTATTTTATTTTGTTACTTATTTAGAGAGGGTCTTGCTGTGTTAGCTAGGCTGGAATGCAGTGGTACAATCATGGTTCACTGGAACCTTGAACTTCTGGGTTCTAAGGAATCCTCCTGCCTCAGCCTCCCAAGTAGCTGGAACATGCCACCACACCAGCTAACTTTTTAATTTTTATTTTTGTAGAGACAGGGTCTTGCTATGTTGCCCAAGCTGGCCATAAACTCCTGGGTTCAAGCGATTCTCCCGCTTCAGCCTCCCAGAGTACTGGGATTACAGGCATGAGCCACATATGCCTGACCATACATACCTTTGCCATTTTCATGAGTGGCCTGGAGCAAATTTCTTAACCATTCTAACCTTCAATTTTGTCATCTGCAAATGGGACATAATAAGAGCATGTAGCTTATGTGATTGGTATGAGAATTAACTTAGAACATAGATTTAAAGATCTTAGCACAGAGTAAATGCTCAATAAATAGTAAATTCATTAAACAATTATTGAGCACTGACCCTGTACCCACCACTGTTAAAAGTGCTGTGGACTAAGTGGTGAACAGGGGAAAAGCCCTCCTCTCATGAAGCTTATAATCCAGTAGAGGAAATGAGAAAAAGTAAACAAGGATTTACTCTTAGTAGGAAATGTTGTTAAAAAAAATTCTTTTTAAGGGCAGGTTAATGGGATAGTGTGACAGGACTAATTTAAATGACAGTCAAGCAAGGCTTCTTTGAAGGTTTATTCATAAGACCCAGTAATATCAGTACTACTAAGGACCTTTAGGCCAAAAACAGTGACTGAAGACTTTTCCAAATTATTTAGTTATTCACCAGCTGAGACAAGTCTCAGCATCTCACCTACGGCTGAGAAAGAAAAGGGCTGCTTGTAGAGCGGGGATAAAACCTCTTCTGGTTGAAGGACTGACTTAGTGATGTGACTGCAGGATGAATTTCTACTGAGAGAATCAGCTGAAGCAGCAAGGGTCGATTGAGTTTATTAGGTGTTGTTTAATCAGTTTCCACACCTGGGTCATCTGAAGGATGGGGGCAGCTTCCCATTTCTTTAACTATTTCATTAAAGCCAAGAGACTTGGTAAAACTGAGACAAAGCAAGCTTTGGAAATGAAAACTTACTTTTTTTTTTTCTTGCATGCCTGAGAAAGGCAATCCCAGTCTTAAGTAGTAAGAGGAACGAGGTAGGGTTGTTCCACTTCCTCCTTCTGAAAGCTATATACCTGACTCCCCAAACTGGAAGAGCCACCCCTCTGTGATGCTTCCTCAGCACCCACGGCATATTCTTAAACCATTTCCTGCTTGTGTCTGTCTCTCCCATCCAACTGTGGGCTCACAGTCTTCCTTGTATCTCTCATAGTATCTACAATAAGTGCGCTATAAATGCTGGGCAAATGGTAGATTCCACTATACAAGTTTAAAATTTACATTTGAATTCCTTTGATACATCAGAAGAATCATCCCCCATTTGTACCAAGGCAGAAAATTTCCAAGTTGTTATTGATGAAGAGAGTCAGCATTTGGGGCTACATTAAACCTTTGGCTACCCTGATTTCCAGCGGTGTTCCCAAGTCTGACTTTGATGTACAAGACATAAGATAGGGGAGTTTTCAGATTAGGAGAATGCCTCCAGTGTATAATACTCGAAGAGGAAGGGCTTCACAACAGACGACTAGTGCAGTAGGCTGCAGATAAGTCAACAGGAGGATTGAGTTGAAGCTTTCCTTAAGGATGGAAATACCAATGGCCCCCTTGCCAACAGAGCTGCCCCGAAGGACAATTTATGTTGATGACTGTTGCTCAGAAGAGATTACATCTGTGTCCCACTCCATCTGCCTCCAGTCTGAGAAGTGAACCAAGATAATCAATTGCGAAGACATTCCTGGGTTGGCATCCCAGGAATGGGATGAAACAAACCAGAGACACTTTGCTGCACTTCCTCAGCTTTGTCCTTATGCCACCTCACTGTTAATATTTATCCTCTGCCAGACAGGACAGGGGGTAGATTCTTCACCTCTATTTCTCCTCTTCTGCAGCTGTAGTAATAGGTCTGACTTTTCTGCAGCACCTCAAGCTTGTTCTCATCCGTGAGCTTTCCCCATATGAATTCTGTGAATGTGTGTCCTTTCACTGAGAGGTCTCTGTGAGTCCAGAATTTACAGCTCAGTAATGGCTGGGCCAGGACTAAGTCCCATTTTGCTCAAGCTGTAAGCCTGTGATTTTCTTGTAAAGAATTACAGAATCCAAGGTAGCAAATACAGGTCAATACTTGGCCCCCTTCAAATGGCAGCTAGGGTCAAACTCATAGCAAGAACAATACTTGTTACAGATCTTGTTTGTTAATGGCCTACAGTGTCCAGACCCTTTACATTTGTTGGGCCAATGAGTGTTCATGACCACAGTGGAAGAGCAGGCACTGACACCCAGGGGTGTATCTTCCTCCAAAGGATGCTGTTCCTCTGTTTAAATGCTGCTTGCTGGCTCTTTCCACCCTGGAGGTGCCACTGATTTTAAAGAGCCATCATTGCTGCTCCTGAGGGTGGAAGAAGGAGACACAGAGAGCCAGGAAGGTCTTTACAAGTGTCACCTGTTGGTGACCGATAAGCTCAGCCAAATAGAGAAACGGCAGAGTCAACTGCAATGCTCTTCTAAAGGAGGGGTGAGTCAGCTCAGCAAAGGTGAATACGTGAAGGACAGAAGGTACCAAGAGGGATTTGAGTGTACGTCACGGGTCTCAGGGTGCTTGGCATACCTGTTCAGGAGTTGGCAGAAGACCCTTTATGAAGGGGGCTTTGATTTCCTCCAAGTCTCCCATGGTATCTGGCTGCTGACTCCATCTAAGTGTTGAGAGCACAGGGAGAGAATGAGTCAGCGACATAATAAAGCGCTGAAGGGCCCAGGCTTTGGAGTCTGAATTGAGTCCCAAATTGCTTGCTTCTTACTGACCCAGGCCTTCAAGCAATTCACTCTAAGTCTCTATTTCCTCTACTGTAAAATGAAGGGCTTATACACATACTGTTGTGCTTGTGCATACTCAGTGCCCTGGGATGTGAGAGATGCAGCCGGGCTTGCTGGTGAGAGCACAGCACGGGGTGGGGCTGCCTGGCTGTAATTCCTCATAACCTCACGCGGGAGCTGTGTGACCCTGGGCAAGCTGGTTCACTTCCAAGCCTTAGTTTCTTCCTCCATCACAGGGCACTATTGACATTTTGGACCAGATACTGTTTTGTCATGGGGCTATCTGGGGCATTGTAGGATGCTTCATAGCACCCTTCTGCCACTGCCAGTTGAGACCATCAAAAATGTCTCCAGACTTTTCCAGATGTTCCCTTGGAAGCAAATTCACCCACCCGTTGTTGTGAAACACCACTCTATAAGATGGGACTGAAAATAGTACCCAACTCATAGGATGGTTGTGAGGATTTTATAAGAGTTTCTGGAAGGGACTTTGCATTCTGTCTGGCACATAAAATATTATTATTATTATTATTATTATTATTATTATTGGAATGGAGTCTCACTCTGTTGCCCAGGCTGGAGTGCACAGTCTTGGCTCACTGCAACCTCCTGGGTTCAAGCGATTCTCCTGACCTCGTGATCCACCCACCTCAGCCTCCCAAAGTGCTGGGATTGGGCATGAGGTATGAGCCATGGCGCCCGGCCCCTAATTATTATTTTCAACAAATTTGTGTTGGTTGCACTGATTGTGTTAATTTTTGCCAAAGTCTCTATTGCAAGGAGAATCATGACCCAAGTCTCAGGGCGAAGGGTATTTTCACAAGGCTTTCCTTGGTGACTAACAGTTTGTTTCTGGAGGTAGGAGGAAGTTATGGAATCTGGAAAAAGCACTCTTGCACCCTGCTCAGTTATGGTCCTTGCCCCCAACACCAAGTTGTCTGGCAGTGGGCAGAGAGATGAGATCTCTCCCTCTGAGTTCAAGCCCACCTCTGCCAGGATGACAGCAACAGGGCACATTCAAAGCTCCAGGCCCCCAGAGAGCAATTCTGCTGTGGATATTAGACCCCGCTTGTGGCAGCCGCCAAGTCCTCAGCGACAGACATAGCAGGTGTTTTGTGTTTTGCTGGCCTGTCATGTAAACATACTTTGCGGTCTTCTTGCTTGTTTTAAAAAAGGCCTAAATGGTTTTGCAGCTTTGGTTGTGTGCTTGGAGCTGCATGCAGGACTGGGAGGAGATACATAGGGAACACAGCCCAAGTACGTCCGAGAAATGCCACGCCGGCATCATAATCAGCTGCTCACTCACTGAGCGCCAGCTACATCCAAGGTAATGGAGACAGATTAGCTGGGGACAAGACTCTTGCCTGTTTAGAGTTTAGAAGTGTTTAGAATCTAGGAGGGAAAGCAAAGCATGTATACAGTTAGTTACAAAGAAACTTGTAGTCCCTACCTTCAAACAAAGAGGGGAGCATTAGTGATAGACTCCACTGTCTAGTCTACATCGCTGGTTCCCCATCGTGGGTGCTTTTCTGGAGCTGTTTCATTTAATCCTCCCAGCCCCTCTGGAAGGTAGATATAAATAACTTCCATGCCATAGTTGGGGACCTTGAAGCTTCTGGTGATTAAGGAGCTTAAAGGGAAGAGATGACTCCTGGCTGGGTGGGTGAAAGGAAGTCAGAGTTTCTTTGTGGAGGATGTGGCAGGTGTGCCAGTGATTCGGGCAGGTAGAGCTGCAACTGCAGAGGGGGGAGGGGATGAAGAGCTCCCAGAG
Organism: Callithrix jacchus; assembly: GCF_049354715.1. Taxonomy (NCBI): domain Eukaryota; kingdom Metazoa; phylum Chordata; class Mammalia; order Primates; family Cebidae; genus Callithrix; species Callithrix jacchus. The sequence continues at coordinate 99,725,149 of NC_133511.1, read as the reverse complement.
GCTTCCAGACAGAGGGAACAGTGTGAGTGAAGACCTGGAAGCCAATGCGTGTATGTTGGAGAACAGCAAGTTCTCCTGCTTGGAGGGAAGGTTCAGATACATGACACGCAGGAACAGTGGAGATAACACAGGAAAAAGGAAAGCTTTCCCACATCTTTTATCCAGATGTTAAGAAGCCTGCCAGAGTGCAGGATGAGAGTTCTCCAAAACTTATTTTCATAATTCAGAAATTGAGTGTGTCTTCTCCCTAGCTCATCTTAACCACGGCCCCAGACCTCCATTACTCCTCTTGGTGATTGAAAACTTGACCTCAAAAATGCACTCATCTGCTGCCCTAGCAGTAAAAATAATAAAAGAAGACTTTAACCAAGCAAACTTGGGTTGAGAGGGGATGAAGAACAAGGCTTCTATCAAACCTTCTTTTCTTGTTGAATTTGGCTCTGACTTTGCATTTCTTCCATGGCCCTGAACACAGCACTTTAGGCCAAAGCAATCCTAGGACAGAATGAAGGTCGAGACTGGCAAACTTGTTAACTGAGGCCATGAGATTGACTCTTGCCAAAGCAGGACTCTAACTAGTGCAAGGAGAGAGCTGCATAAAGCAGGGTGAGATAAGATGGTCCCAGAACTTCTCTTTTGCTTTAAGTCTGACTAATATCTACAATATTCAATTTCCAGTTTATTATTTTGGACAACTAAGAGCTCAATTCTCAGAGATGCTTACAGTTTAATTCCTAGTTAATGTGTTTCCAGAGCATTGATAATAAAGATTTCAAGCATATTAAATGCTTAATATCATGGAACCACCTTAGAGCCAATTGTCATCTGAATTGGAGTCCCTAAGGTGCAGCTGAATTCTGCTGACAATAATAAAATGTGATAGGTCATCAATGGCTTAGCTAATAACTCGGGCATTGGTCTTTTTCCTGACTCCAGTGTTATGAAGGAATGTTCTTGTCACTTGACAAACGTAAAAAACATGAACATACTGCAAAAATATATACACAGTCATTTGTAGTTAGTGACTTGAGGCCCATGGTTTGGGTTCTTCCCCCCCCCCCCTTTGGTGTGAAGTATCACGCTGTCACCCAGGTTGGAGTGCAGTGGTGCAATTTTGGCTCACTGCAGCCTGTGTCTCCCAGGTTCAAGCGATTATCCTGCTTCACCCTCTCAAGTAGCTGGGATTATAGGTGTACCACCACACCTGGCTAATTTTTGTATTTTTAGTAGAGACAGGGTTTCACCACATTGGTCAGGCTGGTCTCAAACTCCTGGCCTCAAGTGATCCACCCGTCTCAGCCTCCCAAAGTGCTGGGATTACAGGGGTGAACCACTGTGCCTGGCCCATGGTTTGCTTTCTTAAAGTAAGCTCAGGAGAGTCAGGCCCATGATGGAAAAATTAAACAGGAAAACTAAAGTTGGAATTCTGGACATACAAGGTTAGAGTTGAGGAGACATTAAACTGGACCTCAAAGAGAGTGAAAGGGGCCTCTCAGTGCATGAAACCCTCCCTGCAGTGGAGGCCAAGCTTTTATTGAAAGCTTTGTAACTCTTTTTAGTCTGTACCTTTTAAAATATGAAAATTAGTATTTGCTGTGTGGGGAGCTATTAATAAAGAAGCCTGAGGCTCACCCACCAAGCGGGTGTATATCCACAAGCATCCAGAACAATCTAGTACAGAGAGATGAGGATTTGGGTCCAGAAAATTCTGGGGTGGAGCTTGCCCCCTTGGTGACCTGGAGTGAATCATTCCATCTCTTGGATCTCTGTTTCTTTATCCGTGGTGTGGAGAGGTGGACTATACTCCCCAGGGCCTTTCTGTCTCTGATAATGTTTCTAGACCCCACCTGGACACCGTGCAGTCATTTTCCTAAGGTCAAGCACTGTAATTGGTATCCTTGGGAAACAAACAGCCCAGGGTGGTACTGGATGAGCTCTCTGAAGACCTGGCTTGGTAATAGGGCCAGACACCATCTTTTTAATATTTAATATTAAAATTAACTGTGATGATTGTACTTAGGTTTTCCTGTGCCCCTTTCCCCAAAAAGATGAGTGCTACATGCTTCTGGCCGACCTCATGCTTCAGTGCTTGACAGCTGCACCCAGGCCCTGGCAGGCCGGCACTGTGGTGAGATCCAGCTTCGAGGTGACTTCATACAGCCTGTCCTTGAAGCCCGCCTACCCAGACTTGGGTATTTATAGCAGGGGAGCAGCTAGAAAAAAAAAAAATTAAATGTGCTACACCCTTCTTTATACGATCAGGGACAGAGACAGGCATTGTGAGGAATTTCGAAGGCAGAGCTGTATAATCCAGCAGGATATTTTTAAATGCTGTTTGTTGCAGTTGGCAGGGCCGGTGTTTCAAAGAGGAGGGAAAATGAGAGTAACTGAGGATGACAAGCTGCCAGGAATACTGAGGGCTGAGACACGGAGCTCCATGCTCCGAGGTATACAGGCTCTGAACCCTGCTCTACTTCACCATCACATAGCTTGAATGGGGCTATGGGCAGGTAGGATGAGAGGCTAGGGAAATGGGGTGGCTTGTCTGTCTCTTTTCCCTGTTGGCCCACCCACCTTCAAATCGCAAGTTGAAAATCAATGAAACCTTCTGGAGAGGCAGAACATATAGCAAAAAAAGAGTTGGTTTTGTGAAAGCCAGGGACCTGGTTGTTTCTTCTTCAACCCATCTCAGCATCTGGGTAATTAAAGTTCTACATGGGGACACAATTTGGAAGCAAGTTGCTTGCAGCTGTTCTTCTAGACGGAATCCTCTGAAGTACAAGCTGGGCAGGCCAGGACTATGCTGGGACCCAATTCAGTAGCAGGTGAGAAGTCTTCAGGGGTAGGGCTGCCTCTGAGAAGGCATCACAATGTCTCCCACCTGTCCAGTGGGTGCTTGTAAGGTATCCTAAGTAGTGTTTTTTACAACACTGGTCTTTGAGGAGACAAATGATGATGGTGGGGGTGGGAGCGTGAAGACTAGGTAGGGGAGAGGCCAGGAGTTCTGTTTGGGGTACATCCGTTTGTTCATCCAACAAATATCTGTTGAGGACTGTGTACTGGGCTCTGTGCCAGGAACTGGTGATGCAACAGATGAGTAAAAGGAGCCTGAAGGAGGGCAGGGTGCAGGCCCCGTGGATGATGAGGCAGAGCAAGGCGAATCACAAGGCCAGCCTGGCTGGAGAAGACAGGCTCCAGGCAGAGGGAATAGCAAGCGTTCCTGGTGGGTTCGAGGAGCACCAAGACGCTCCTTGCGTGTGGCTGGGGCAAGGGTGGTGGGAGATGTGGCTGGAGAGGAAGTGGTGGGGTGGTTAGTGGGTTAGGCCATCATGTAATGATTGGCTGGCTTTTAGTTCTGAGTAAGCTGGAAGGCATTGGAGGGACTTTTAAGCACAGTGACTTGATCTGATTTGTATTTCAGCAAGGTGACTCTCTGTTGTGTTGGAAATGGACTTTAGTATCAAGTGTGGAAGCAGCGAGACCAGCCACTGGCATTTGCCAACAGCTTGGATATGTGAGGTATGAGAGAGGAATCAAGGGTGACACCAGATTGCCATGGTCTGAGCAACTGGAAGGAGGGAGTGGCCATTGTCTGAAGTGGGAAAAGCTATGTACAGAAGAAGCAGGACTGCATCAAAGATCCCAGTGTGGTTTTGGCTGTCTGTTTCAAATCACATACAGATATCAAATAGGTTGGGCCAGGCACAGTGGCTCGGACCTGTAATCCTAGCACCTTGGGAGGCCAAGGGAGGTGGATCACTTGAGCTCAGGAGTTCAAGATCTGGCTGAGCAACACAATGAAACCCCATCTCTACAAAAAATACAAAAATTATCTGCATATAATGGTGTACATCTGTGGCCCTGGCTACTTCCAAGGCTGAAGTGGGAGGATTGCTTGAACCCAGGAGGCAGAGGTTGCAGTAAGCTGCGATCATACCACTGCACTCCAGCCTGGGCAACAGAGTGAGTGAGACCTTGTCTCCAAAAAAAAGGAGGTTGGCTGGGAGACAGGCCACCTTGAACTTCATTAGTCATATGATGGATTGAAATATTGCCCTTCTTTGCCCTTCCAGAGGGTGGGCTCAGTACAGCAGGGCTGCGTACAGATTCAGACAATAGAGATTTAATATTCAGTCTTATAATCTTTGGCTGATGGCCATAGAGCCCCTGAATTTTGCTTTCTAGCTTCTTTGTAGGCAGCCAGCCGCCTTTAATAAAGATCATCAACTCCGTTGTTTCCTGCCATCAAAATGGGGCCTGTTTAATTAGTCCAATTGTTCTGTGGATCATTGTGACTTTGTGTCTGTGTCCTTCAATTCTGGGAAAGCAAGACTCCATTTTTCAGGCAGCTTTGGATTCCTTGAGGTCAACTCTGGGTCAGAAATTTGGCCGAAAAAAGAACACTCTTAGATGATTTGAGAAGGCATGGGGGCTTGGAGTGGTGTCCAAATGGTTTGGGAGTGTCCAAGTGCCTGTTGGATGCTTTGACCTCTGCTGTTCAGAAGGGTCAGGGTGCATGGGGATGCTAAGAGATGGGGTCTGAAGGGCTTGCCACTGTCTGACTGCCAGCTGGATACCTACTATCTCTGCCCCTCAGTTTTCCTCTTCTGTTAAATAGGGTTGCCATAGTTCCTAGCTCATAGGGTTGTTGTTTCAGTGGTTTTCAATCCAAGATTCACGTTAGCATTACCTGGATAGCTTAAAAATAAAAGGGTGTGTGTGTGTGTGTGTGTGTGTGTGTGTGTGTGTGTGTGTGTGTCTGTGTGTCTGTGTCTGTCTGTCTTTCTTAAAGCCCTACCTCCAGAAATTCTGAAATAAATAGATAAATGGTCTGGCATGGGGCCCAGACCATGTGGGTAGTGTGTGCGCATGTGTGTGTGTCTGTCTGTCTGTCTGTCTTTCTTAAGGCCCTACCTCCAGAAATTCTGAAATAAATAGATAAATGGTCTGGCATGGGGCCCAGACCATGTGGGTAGTGTGTGTGCATGTGTGTCTGTCTGTCTGTCTGTCTGTCTGTCTTTCTTAAGGCCCTACCTCCAGAAATTCTGAAATAAATAGATAAATGGTCTGGCATGGGGCCCAGACCATGTGGGTAGTGTGTGTGCATGTGTGTCTGTCTGTCTGTCTGTCTGTCTTTCTTAAGGGCCTACCTCCAGAAATTCTGAAATAAATGGATAAATGGTCTGGCATGGGGCCCAGACCATGTGGGTAGTGTGTGCGCATGTGTGTCTGTCTGTCTGTCTGTCTGTCTTTCTTAAGGCCCTACCTCCAGAAATTCTGAAATAAATGGATAAATGGTCTGGCATGGGGCCCAGACCATGTGGGTAGTGTTCCTGGGAGAGCCTGGTACATGGTGAGCATGCAGGCGTTAGCTATTATTAGTGGTAAAAGTATCCTTGTTCTGGAGTGTATCTTTTCGCCCCACCCAGGATGGTGACTTTTCTTCACTTCACAGCCACCGCTGCTTTAACTCACTCATCTGGAGAGATCACCAAAGAACACTCTAGAAAAACTTTAATTGTTAGGTTTACTGGGAAAGGGCATGGCTAGATCTAAAATGGGAGCAACATAGTAGCCCAGAGTGGTGGCACACATCTCAGCTACTTGGGAGACCGAGGCAAGACGATCACTTGAACCGGGGAGGCAGAAGTTGCAGTAATCTGAGATTGTGCCACTGCGCTCCAGCCTGGGCGACAGAGTGAGACTCTGTTTCAAAAAACGAATAAATGTCAGAGTGAGACTCCATCTCAAAAAATGAATGGATGAATGAATAAATAAATTAATTTTTTTAAAAAAGGAGTGACACCATATGATGTTATTTTCCCCACTGGTAAATGAAGTGACTACTGTGATTCCCATCTTTAAGAGGAGGAAACAAAGGCACGGAGAGGTTCAGTAGCTTGCTCACGGTCACACAGGTAATAAGTTGTAGAGACTGTGATCAAACCTAGTCAGCCTTACCCCCGATTCTCTACTCTTTAACCATGTATGTTCCCTTCCCAGCCAGAGAAGCCAAGAGACTGAATTCTCAACTCTGATACCCAGCACAGACCTACCGTGGGTTGAACTTTTACAAAGCACCAGGCCCCAGCCCATGTGCTTCATGCATGTTATGTGATTCTTACCATCATATATACTCTTACTCTCATTTTGCAGCTGAAAATACTGAGGCTCAGGGAAGTTCAGGTGACATAGCTAGTCAGTGACACAGCCAGTCTCTTTGAGCTCTGAAGTCCTCATTTGCCCTGTGGTCTCCTCCTCCTGTCCTCAGGAGTGGTCTGGGTGGGAACGAAGCACATGCAGTGATTTCCTGAGTAAAGAAATGAATGGGTTGGCCCAAGAGGACAAGAGTAACTGAAGCGAGGCCAAAGCATCCCTTGCTGCATCTCAACAACTGAGCCATTAGGGGCCTGAAAATAGTAACATCTCCCAATGGGGTGGCCAGCCAGCTGGGTCTGAGACCTGCGGGGTAGGTATTTGTTTCTCTGTGTGTTTCAAGATAATACCCTGTGAAGCACATTGCTTCTTTTCTGTTAGTGTGAATGAAATTGCCTCTGAAAGGTTGTGTGTATTGGTTGCTTAAAATAGCTCAAGAGGAAGAATGTTTGGAAGCTGTTAGCTCCTTGAGTCTATTTCCTTGATTTATGATACTTTGGAGAGTGTGGGGCCTCTTCTTGGTTACCCTTCTGGTTTTTCCTTTCTACCATGTTTGAGTCCTTGTGTCATCATAAGCCAAAGGCATTTGTCACCAGAAAATGTGGCAACCTTTCCTAAGTAATTTAATGGGAGACCCTTTACATGTTTAATCTTTTTCTTTTAAAAGGAGGGGAAATGGGGAGAGGTCATTTGTTTTGGAAATGGCCATTTCTCTCTTCCAGCTGAAAACGTTTCAAGATCAGAGCAATGGCCTTTGCTTGGGAGTAAGAAAAATTTATTTTATTTTTCCGTTCACACTGAGGCCTGCCCTAGGAAGTCATGAGTTTTCTTAGAACTTCCATCTTGTGGTGCCCAGGAGACCTGACAAGCTGTGAGTGAGAGGAGCCACAGAGCTGCTCTGTTCAATACAGCAGCCACTTGCCACATATGGGTATTTAAATGTATTAAAATTCAATACGGTTAAAAAAATCATTTCCTCTGTCACACAAGTCACATTTCTTGTGCTCCCCATCATATGTGGCTTGTGGCTACCATATTGGACAGTGCAGCTATAGAACATCTCCATCATCACGGATAGTTCTGTGTAACAACACAGCCATTAGAGTGGGTCAGCGGTGGGTCACTTGGGGCCAGTTTTCTGGGTTCTCACAGGTCTAAAAATTTTAACCATTCCTCAGCTTCTCAGAAGCCCTCTATTTGCAGAAACAAGAAAATTCATGGAAGTAGAGATTAAGGCCATTGATTCTTGTGGCTCTAACCTCTGGACCCTTGACACAAGGTCAGGTTTTATGATTTCCAAGCTCTATAGCCTAGGGCAAGTCACTTAGCCCCTCTGAAATTGTTTCCTTGTTGGTGAAATGGTGTTTTAAAAAACCTCCCAGGGATGATGTAACTATTTAAACAAAATAGCAAAATGTATATAAAACAGTATAAGGCTTGACACATAGTAAGAACTTAGATGTGTTACAATGTTTTACCTGCATTTTCTCCTTTGAGCCACCAGTATCCTGCAGAGGTGGATACTGTTGCCAATTTCAAGATGATGGATCCGCTTTCAGAGTGCTATTGCTACCATCACTGCAACTGTTCCTGCTGTTTATATTCCTAGGATTGGGTTCTGCTTTTTTCCTCCAAGGCTCATCTTTCCTACTGAGCTTGTTGATTGGCCCCTTGTCATAAATCAGAGGATATATGTTTGTTTGAACTAGGAGCTCTTCTGAGCTTTCATTCAGGGACTGTTCCTTCCACCATGGGAGGTGAGCTCTTTTCAGAGATGTTTGCCTAAAGCTGTCCTGTTGGTATCTACTTGGAGAGCTGCCACCAGGAGAGCCACTGCCATGATCTGGGGCTTCTTGGAACTTGAGGTTAAGGTTTTTAGTGCTTCACATGCCCTGTGGTCCTTGGGCATCCTTCGCCATGAGGACTGAGCCTAACAGAGCCTTCATTGAGATCTTAGCCAGGGGTGGCTTTGGGAGGAGTATCTTTGAGAAGAGTAGGACTAAGAGAGGCCTCCCTTGAGCTGTAGAAAGAATCCTTCCTAATTGCGCCATTGCACTCCAGCCTGGGTAACAAGAGCGAAACTCCGTCTCAAAAAAAAAAAAAAAAAAAAAAAAGCATCCTTCCTAAAAGATATTTGGTCACACCTGAGTCCTGGGTTCACACTCCGCTCCTCACTTGGCTAGGTCATATAGCTAACTATTTAACTGCAATACCTTAGTTTTCTCATCTGCAAAACAGAGATTATTAAAACTTACCTGGCAGGCTGGTTGTGTGAATTAAACGAGATGATGCTAAGTAAAGCATTTAACCCAGCACATAGCAGGTAGGTATGAGCACGTACCACCAGATATGAGCTACTGTTGCCATCCTCATTGTTGCTTCCTAGCAATGGTATTTAGTGCACCTATTTTTTCATGTGTTGTTTGCGTTTTCTCCTTGAGAATGTATTATCTGTCTAGTCAGAAACAGTGACCCAGAAGGGGATTAGCATGTAAAGTGAGTGTCTAAGTTAAACTTGTATATTATGGACTCCATGTGGTCTGTTTCCTTCCTTCTTCCCTTCCCTTCTTCCTGTTTTTTTTTTTTTCTTTTCTTTTCTTTTCTTTTTTTAGGATGGTGAGGGCAGGGGTGGTAAAAAGCATGACTCTGTGCAGTTATCATTTCAGTACCCCATGAGGTGACCAGCCCACCGCCTTCCTGCTGGTTCAAGCTGTATAACAAGCACCACCCAGTCAAACAGTGTAATCAGAGCTGGATTATTTCTATAGGATTACTTTGTGGTGTGAAGTGCTGGTGTATTTATGCAATTGCCACTCATTTGCCAGCATCCAGAATGTGCTAAAGCTGCCACTGGTGATGAAACTGAAATAACTTGGAACCATATGTAGGAAATCCAGTAATTTTCATCACCATTGTTACAAGGGAGTTTAAACTGGAGGAATCCAAATGGCACCAAGAAATGATGATATCCCTATTTTCCAGGAACGGTTCTACTCAGGCACCAATCTCAAAGAGAAACTTCTAGGAGAAAACAGGAAGGACATGAGGCCAGGATATTGCATTATTGTGTTGCCACTGGGGTAACCGGGTCCCCACTGAGGGCCCTCCTAGGTGGACCACACCATCTTTTGTGAGGCTTCCCTGGCACTGACAGATCACTCGTGGTTAATGGGTAACTTGAACTCTTCTTGCCAAGTAGTTGCTTTGTTATCTGTGCTATGCTCTCCTTCCTTGTCAGCACAGCCCCTCAGACCTCAAAAGGATGAATTGTTGGCGGGACAGGGGGAGCACGTGGTGACCTGTAGCATGAGTCCACATACGTCTTCCCCTTTCCCTAAGTCACTCGTTGCCAGACCCTGGCTGGTTGCAGAAACATCTTGAGGCACTTTAAAAACTGATGTTCTGGATTGGGTGCAGTGGTTCACACCTATTATCCTACCCACTTTGTGAGGCCTAGGTGGAAGGATAACTTGTGGCCAGGCATTCAAGACCAGCCTGGTCAACATGATGAGAACCTGTCTCTCTATAAAAGTAATAGTAATAAATAAGTTTTAAAAATAAGGTTCATATTCTAGAACCCACCCTGAATCTATTAAGTGAAAACCTCTAAAAGTGGGGCTAGGACATCTGCTTTTATTTTATTTTGTTTAGAGAAGGACTTTCCCTCTGTCACCCAGGCTGGAGTACAGTGGGGTAATCTCAGCTCACTGCAACCCCCACCTCTGTTCAAGTGATTCTCTCACCTCAGCCTCCCAAGTAGCTGGGACTACAGGCACATACCACCGAAGCCAGGTAATTTTTTTTTTTTTTTTTTTTTTTGTATTTTTAGTAGATTTGGGGTTTCACTGTGTTGGCCAGGCTGGTCTCAAATTCCTGACCTCAAGTGATCCACCTGCCTCGGACTCCCCAAGTGCTAGGATTACAGGTGTGAGCCACCATGCCCAGCAAGGACATCTGTATTGTTATTAGTTTTAGAAGGAGTCTTGTTCTGTCACCCAGGCTGGAGTGCAGTGGTGCAATCTCAGCTCACTGCAACCTCCACCTCCTGAGTTCAAGCAATTCTCCTGGCTCAGCCTCCTGAGTAGCTAAGATTACAGGCATGCACCACCACATTCAGTTATTTTTGTACTTTTCATGGAGACAGGGTTTCACCACATTGGCCAGGCTGGTCTTGAACTCCTGACCTCAGGTGATCCACCCTCCTCAGCCTCCCAAAGTGCTGGGATTACAGGCATGAGCCACCACACCTGGCCGACATCTGTATTTTTAAAGCCACTCCTGTGGTGATTCCAGAAAAACGGTCAGGTTTGGGAATTCCAAACCTGGGAGGTGGGTTTTGTTCTGTGCTCCTCTGAGAGTATGTATGGGGCAAAGGACCCTCTTGAGGATGTACAGTTTGGGAAAGGCCAGGCAGAGAGTAGGCTGGTCTTTGAGGGTCTTCTCTGTGGGTGGTAAGATGGAGATCATGGTCAGGGTGATTTGAGTAGGGGGAGATGGGGGGGAGGTGTTAGACAACGTAACTGGTGTTTACTGGATGCTATCTTGTTTAATCTTTTCAACCAAATGTGATGAGTTGATGGTGGTAAAAATGCAGGTTGATATTTGTCAAATGCTACTCTGAGGTGAGCAGAACACTGGTAATTTGCATGCAGTAAGTATCCTGTGGAATCCCAGCTCACATTATTTATCCTCATTTTACAAATGAGGAAACTGAGGCCTTGAGAGAGTTGAAATGACGTGTTCAAGGTCATACATACACAATAAGCGGCAGAGCCAGTGTTTGAGATTAGTGCTGTCAGACTTCAAAGCCCATGTCTTCCATGCTGAAAGTTTAAATCGAAAGCATTAGGCTACTGGGTCAAATAAGAATCCTGCATTATAAGTACAGTGTCAGAATGTTTCCAGAAAGATGCTTGTGCCATCTTTCCTCAAGGTACTGCCCTTTGGCCCTTCCAATCCTGGCTTTGAGAACCTTGTTATTTCTCCAGGCTGAGAGCAGCAGCCAGTCAGCTGCGCCCATCCTTGAGCTATCTGTGTTTTGGTCTGCTGTTCCTCCTCCTCAGCCCCTGCCGCCTTCCCTATACAGCCCCTGTGTGCAACTCTTCTTCCCAGAGGCCCAGAATCAAGGCCTTTCTCAACAAATAAGCCAGGTTCTGGGAGTGCTGCAGTCACCACCCAGGTGTAAGCCTAGCACAGGCCTCCTCTTAGCCAACACTCATCCGAGTCTGCTCACTCCACTCAGATGGTTGTCCTCCTCGGTAAACTGAGAAGCAGTAGAGGCTTGTGATTGATGGTGTGGGTATGAAGCTGGACTACCTGGGTTCAAATCTTGGATCTACTTCTTCTTTAACAAATTACTTCATATCTCAGTGCCTCAGTTTACTTGTCTCTAAGATGGGGATAATACCACTTACCTCTCATATGATAGTTACAGACAAGATTAGATGAACTACACCTCCTAAAATGCTTGGAATAGGGCCTGGCACATGAGTCTCCAGTCAGTCAGTCATGATGGTGATGATGATAAAGTTGGGGGTTATCTTTGGCGACTCTTCCCTTGGCATGGAGAGGGAGCCCACCCATATGGAGTATCAACCCTGAGTCCCACAGTAGGGAATTAAGGGCCTGGGGGAAAAATCTGGGTTTAATTCCAGGTAAACTGCTTTTTTTTTTTTTCAGACAGGGTCTCCCTCTGTTATCCAGGCTGGAGTGTAGTGGCACAGTCATGGCTCACTACAACCTCAAACTTCTGGGCTCAAGTGATCTTCCCAGCTCAGCTTCCCAAATAGGTGGGACTACAGGCACAAATCACCATGCCCAGCTATTTTTTTAATTTTTTTATTTTTTATAGAGATAAGATCTCACCATGTTGACCAGGCTAGTCTTGAACTCTTGGCCTCGAGCAATCCTCCCACCTCAGCCTCCCAAAATGCTGTGCCTGGCCTGGCTGCTATTTTAATGTGATGCTGGGCAGGTACCTCAACCTGTTTGTTTTTTAATCTATAAACTGGTAATGACAGTAGTACCTGCCTTATGGTGTTGTAAAGGTGAAAAGCAAAAGTGTAAACAATGCTTCTTTTAAGGTGCATGGGCTCAGCTGACATTGAATGAATAGGAGGAAAAATATGAGTTGAATAAGTGAAAAAAATCAGCCCAAATGATTATATACAGCACAATAGAATTTAGATGAAAACAAATATGAAGATGTGCCGAAGGAGTACATTACTGGTACAGTAAATACCATACAAGAGAGAAAGTGAGGGGACAGGGAACATGGATAGTGGTTACGCCTCATGGGAAGAGGGACAGGGATGGATTAGGGGAGGGAGCTCATGGGGGTTAGATGCATGTAGATGGTTGCCAAGGCTCTAGCTTTTGTTTGGAAGTTGATTTCACATTATAACTAATTAAAAATGGTCATGAACCAAAGATTTTGATAAATCCAATTTGTGCACCTGAGGTTAAAAAATTAGTGGGTTCTCAGTTGGTGGTAGCTATTTATTATCCCATGAACCACCTGAACCATGCCACAGGCCACCATTCATACCCTTTCCAATTGCCTCTCATCTGTGCGAAATGCCCTGAGAACTGAGTTTTTTCTCCTCCAACCACAGTGGCTTTCATATGGGAAACACAGAACAGTGGGGATATTTAAGTTGCCTGGATTCTTAGGTTGGGGCAGGTCTGAGGCATAAGCTCCCATGTGTATCTAAAAAAGCTGAACAAAGACACGGTTGTTTTTGTCCTTGCTGTGCCAGATGTAAGGCGTTCATTAGAATCACCTTAAGAGCATTCATGTTAGCTAGGAGATTCTGTTTTCCAAGAGAAGGAAAGATTTGGGTTGGATCTGATAGTGTTTGCCTTGGTGTGATTTTAAACGTTTCTGGTGCCTTTGTCACCACTCGCATCATGACCTTTCCCTGTGGCTTTTTTTTTTTTTTCTTCCTGTGGCTTCCTTCCCTTAGTGGAAAGGGGAAGCACCAAGATGTTTGAGACACCTCAGTCATTTGCTTACTGATCCCCATATCTGGGTATAACGTATTCTCGAGTCCTGCTCCTGTCTCCTGAATTTGACAAAGTAGAGGAGCCGAGAACATAGGTTTTGGAATTTGTGAGACCTGGGTTCAATTTTGGGATCTTCACTGTGTGATCTGAGGTGGAGGCATTACCTGTTATTCCTTTATTTTATTATTTTTTATAAAGACAGGGTTTCACCATATTAGTCAGGCTGGTCTCAAACTCCTGACCTCAGGTGATCCACCTGCCTCAGCCTCCCAAAGTGCTGGGATTACAGGCATGAGCCACCACGCCTGGCGTTTTTTCTTTTTTTTTTTCTTACTTTTTTTTTTAATATATTTAATTTTTTGAGACAGTCTCACTCTGTCACCCAGGTTGGAGTGCAGTGGCACAATCTTGGTTCATTGCAGCTCTGCCTCCCAGGTTCAAGCGATTCTCCTGCCTCAGCCTCCCAAGTAGCTGGGATTACAGGTGAGTGCCACCACACCCAGCTAATTTATGTATTTTAAGTAAAGACAGGGTTTTGCCATGTTGGCCAGGCTGGTTTTGAACTAACCTCAAATGATCCGCCTGCCTCGGCCTCCCAAAGTACTGGAATTGCAGGCTTGTGCCACCATGCCTGGCCTGTTTTTATTTTCAGTTTTTGGGAATTTTGTTTGTTTTTGTTTTTGTTATTTATTTGTTTTGTTTTTCCTTCATTTTAGAATGAGGTTCATAAAGTCCAGAGTCTTAAATGCACAGCTTGATGAATTTTTACCCAGACATGCCCCTATGTAACTTACCCAGGTCAAGATCAAGATTTAAAACACAACTGCCTGGGAGACACCCTCATGGCCGTTCCTTGTTAGTGTCTACCCCCCTTAACTATTATTCTGACTCTTGCAACCTTCAGTTACTTTTGCCTGTTCTTGAACTTCAGGGGGTGGGAAAATTATTAAACTTTTCTGAGCCTCAGTTTATTTTTTAAAGTGGAAGTGTAGGTAGTACTTGTGCTATGGAGTCGAATTAGGAGAATCAACTGAGACAACACATGTAAAATCATTCAAGAAATATTTGTAAAACCCTTAACACTTAACAAAGTAAAGCTGTTTGTTTATGAATTGCCATTGTTGACCTCAAAGTCTTTGCCTGTTTCTCACCCAGACAAAGCAGCCATTTCGCCAGTGCTCACCATAATTCATGTTTCCTGCGCCCTCTGTTTCCTTCCATGTCCTGTGACTCCCTCAGCACACTTCAGAACACTCCCTGAACACGGTTCCATCAGTGGCTTTCAGGGCTTTCTTTTTTTACTGAAACCAGTTCTTCTTGCTTAATAACGCAGAGGAAATGGGCAGGAAAGCAGAGTTCTGCTGCCTTTGCCTCTTTTTTCAAAGAGCGTCTGTTTGCTCTATTAGCAAAATCAACAGAGGCACTGCTGGACAGCGGGCTAGGCTAGACCAGCTCCCCTAGGCTGGGGGGTGGTCCCTGCATGCTGAGTTTGCTGAGGACCAGGAGTGGGTCACTGTGTGCTTTCAGAAGCAGCAGCAGGAGCCAGTGTTTCTAGTTCCTCCTCAAAAAACCCAACCAAAATAGCTAGCCCTGTGATTGGCTAAAATTCTTCAATTATAATTTAATTCCTTTAGGTCAAGGGTGGATGGGGGCATAATACCCTGAGTGTGAGTGTGGGGGTTACAGTTTTGGAGGGAATAATTTGGCATGTAGGATTCCATTTGACTGTAGTCTGAATGATTAGTAGCATAGACTTTCCTTAAGGTAGGTCTTCATGGAGGAGAAGGGAGAACTGCAGTGGGTGGCGGTGAAGATGCAGGAGGCTGAGACAGGTGAGATGGTGAGTGCCCTGAATTTGTGAAGTGGTCTAGGGCTGGGTCTGCCTACAGCCTCATTGGATGCGTTTACAGATGCCTCCATTACGTCAAGTGTTGCATCAGGATAGAAGTGAAAATTTATAGTCCTACCCTTCAGGACCTCCGGGTCAGAGAGTAAGAATCAAGCAGGCAGTTGTAATACAGCCTATTGCATACTTTGCTGAAAAGACCATGGCCACAAAATCAAATTGGGGGGGCATGGAGTTGTTACATGCCCCCAATCTGATTTTGAGTCCCAGAGGTGGTCATTTGTGTTGAGATCTGAAAGATAAATAGAAGCTAGCTCACAGATCTGTAAAACATGTGATTCATACCACGGTATCCTTCGGACTCTCACCAGAAATACATTTCCAAGGATAACTTCTGCTCACTCCATAAATGAGGTTTGACTTTTACTGAACTACTTAACACTTTTGCTAGCGGCAAGGCTGAGTTTTTAAATTTTTCTTTTTCCAGCAGTCTTACAACCCTTCTACCCCTTGCAATGTAATGTTGAATACGTGGGTCTTCTGGCTCTGTCAAAGATTTTCATTTCCCTCTCAGGTGAGCAAAAGAGTCTGGAAGGGAAGATCTATTTATCAACTGAAGACTTTATTAGTATGAGTTTAGGAGTAAGAGAGTAACCTTGCTACAGAGCCAGAAGAGAGAGAGAGATGTTTGTCATGGAAGAGATACCGTCTTGGCATCCCTCACGTGGCCAGTCATGGTGTATGGGGCCAGCATGCCAAATTGCTCAGTTACCAGGGGACCCAGACTTAGACAGGAAATCATGGTAGGATGGGAAGGAGTCCAAAATACACATGGCTGGGATACAGTCAGAAAAGAGAGTAAGAGAACAGTGTATCTATTTTCCTGAAGTATTGCAACGTCAGATGGGGTGGTTTTTCCACGACTCCTTACTCCTTGCATTTTATGGTCCTGATTTTTCAAGCTTTAATTTTTTCCACGTTAAGCAATACTTATGTGAGTTGAAGTGACCCTTTTATATGTTTATGGTAAGCACTTCTTAGGCTTGTCGTCTATGCTTTTTAAAATGCCTCCAAACCAGAAAGGAGCCAAAGTCCCTTCAATCAGGAGGGCTTTATGCTTCAACACCTGGGAGGAATATCTTTTTGGTTTTACCACAGCTGTCTTTATCCTGCAAGCAGCCCATTTGAAACCCAGCACTCCCTCGTTTTATGGGATGTGCTCGTAGAACATAGGAGGGGTCCCCTGGAAGGCTGGATTTCTTGGAAATCTCTGCTGCCAAGCTCTGCAACTGAAATTTCTCATTCATGAAGAAGCACGTTTGCATCCTGCCTGTGAAGTTGTTAAATGAAACTGGAAAATCAGGAAGGGGATCTGACTTGTACTTTTGCAGATGTAACTCTGGAAAAGTTCTGAAGGGGTCTGACTGCACAGGAGCTTGGGAACAGTTCCTGGCCTCCAGCGGAACATTTACCAGGTCACTACTGATACCATTTTCCATGAACTGCCCTGACATATTTCTTGGGAGCATGCTGAACTGTTGATGAAATGACAGTTATAGCATCGGGTTCACACCTCTATGCCTCATTGACAGCTAACCCTCTCTGCTAAATTGGGTATAATTTATCAATTGAATTTATCTCATGAATTTATTTCCTTTGCCCCACATCATGATGTTATGACCATGGCCAGTTTAGGAATGAGAGGTGATGACAATAATCACTCACAGAGGTACAGTTTCTCATGGTTTTTACAAAGCACTTTCACGTTCTTTCTCATTTGATCTCACAGCTATGATAGCTACCATTTATTATGTCTTTCTATATGTCAGGCACCTTGCTAAACACTTTATAAATTTTACCCTATTTAATCCTTAAAATGACCCTGTGCAGCAATACTCTGATTTGTTCCCATTTTACAGAGAAGGACACTGTGGGTCAGAGAGATTAGGCCTTTTGCTCCAAATCCTAATCTCGGCTCTAGGGTAGAATAGGGATTTGAACCTAGATCTACCCAACTCAAAGCCCACATTTATCCAACTCAAAGCCCTAAATACCAGGCAATGCTACCTCCTATTTCCCCTGTGTTAGAGACAGAGGGCTTTGTTTTCCTATAGAAGAAAATGAAGTGCGGGAGGGTTCACATGGCCAAGGAGTGACCCAGCAGGGACTGGAAGTCTGAAGTCCTGTGAGATCAGTGCTTTATCATTACCCAAGACCTGTTTATCTAAGCAGTATTCCCAAAGCGAAGTCCCTGGCACTTTCTAGCCAGCAATCACTTGGTCAGGAATGGCCAGTCCTGAACACATATTTAAGCGCACAGTGATGGGAAGGAGTTCTGGGAATCCAGTGCATCATTCTCATTTTCTGAGTAATTTAAAGCTAAGGAACCATAAAGTTGCTTCTAAGTACACTTCTGTTTAACATTTCTGTGTCAGGGCTCTGCAGGCTACAGACACAGTTCAAACCATTTGAAGCAGAAGAAATATGCTGGCTTATTTAAAAGTCCCAAAGTAGGGTTGGCTTCAGGTACACATTGACTCAGATTCACTGGTACCTTGGGACCCCGTTTCTCTTGCTTACTCTTCCTTCCGGATTCTGCTCCTGGATTGGCTCCATTATCTGGCCACCTTTCTCCTGTGGTTGTAAACTGGCTACAGCAACCTCAGCTTTGAAGCTGAGTAGGAAAGGGGACAAGTTAGCTTCTTCTGATAGTTCAAAGATTCTGGACTTGAGTCTCATGGGCTCTGATGGGTCTGGCCTAGGTTATGTGCCCCGTCATTAAACCAGTCACTGAAGTCCATGGCCACATGCTCCACCCCATGCTGGGAGGGAAGGTTGGGAGCTCTCATGGGGTGAGAACCATAGGTGGGCTGTGGATAGAAGAGGAAGGTTGGCTGCTGTGGAGACAAGTTGCTGGGTGATCTGGGCAGGAGGATGGAGTGGGATATGGGATGGGAGATGGATCTGGAAGGACAAGTAGAATGGAAAAACCAATTTTCTAGATAAACACATTGCCACGTTAGGTAGGGCAAGGATAACTTCTTAATTTGGAGAGTTTTAACAGACCATTAATGAGAGTATCTTTTTCTTGTTGCTGTTAGAGCTTATTTGTTATATTCACTGACTTCAGTGTTTATTTGTTCTAATGAAACCTTTCCTCTCTAAAAGAGAAGCACTTCTTTAGAGTGTCTCTTAAATATTCAGATTACAGGTTTGAAAGAGAGAGCCATTTAGGTGCTGAATAGCTTGCAGGCTGGGTTTTTTTCTGTCTTGGTGGGATCTTAAATTGTGCCCATTGAATTAAAATGCTACTTCTCTTCTAGTCTATCTCTGACCCAGTGCCATCTTGACATGCTTGAAGTTTTAGTTAGACTGTTTGGTCTAAACTGAGTGTTGACAATTATTATAGAAAAGTTCATCTCATAGATTTTTGCTTTTAATAAGCTGCAGATGCAAATAGAAGGTGTGACCATATGAGAGGCCATGTGTTTTCAGGATTCTGGATGGCTAAGTGGCCAATTTGCTTTCCATTTCAGAACTAAACCAGACAAGGAGGGGTGTTATAAAATGTTCCTTTTGAAGTACCTACAGCTAACTAGATCCAGATAGTGCGAATATTGAGCCAACAAGCGTTCCCTGAATGCCTGCCCTGTGGCCGGCATCTCTAGAGGCATCATGGAGAATAAAAAGGTGGTTTCTGCTCTGGAGGAATGAATGATCCTGCTGCAGTAATAACAGAAACTGTTTATTCAGCAGTTACTAGCGCAGGTACCGTGCTAGGAATTTTGCATACGTTGTCTCGTTTAATCCTCATCACACCAGTAGAAGGGCAGATACTGTTCTCTTCAGTTTTCAGAGGAAGCAGCAGAGGCTTGGAGAGGTTAAGCAGCCTGCCCCAAGTCACCAAGCAAGTGAGCATCGAGGCAGCCTCACGCCAGGCTCTCTCCAGCTGCAAAGCCTGTGTCCCTCACTCCGATGCCGTGGATAGAGACTGTCATTGCAGGATTTCTCACAGTCAAAAAAGCCAATACTCCCTTGATAACAGATTTCATCACTCTTGAAACTGGAAGCCTGGGAAGAAGGAAGATTGCCTGAATGCCGAGGCCAGTGTCTTCCAGAAGGGAGGATACTGAGTGGGCCTCCTTCCAACCTGTCTGACCCACGTGATCTCTCCATCTGTCTGACTTTCACTGCCAATCCAGCCTGTCTGCAGCCCAGACAGCAGGGCCAAACCAAATCTTTATTCTGGAGTTGGACAGAGTCAGAGTTGCTTAGGGCTGTTGAGGCTGCCTTCATCTCAATATTTTCACACACTGGGCTAGATGATACATTTCAGAGTGCAGGCAGAATGAGGGTTGGAAGTGTTAAACAGCCAGCAAACAGTCGGGTCTGGGAGTGAGACGGCAGACAGAGTGTATTCTAACTGTGCACACGCGGCTGCTGGCTTGTTTAAACCAGATTCTGCCAAGGTCATAGAAGCAGAAAACATAATCCAGAACTCTTTCTCCCAGGCAGGATCATTTGGTTTCTGATGCTTTTTCTCTATAGTTTTCTTTTGGGAGAAACATATCTGGGAGAGGGGGAAGAGTAGAATAAGGGAATTTTCTTTTAATCCTTAACAACAGGCATATGGAGTCCCATTTATAGGACAATGCTATAGAGTTGAGAATGTACCCCCAAGGAAGGAGTATGTAATCCTGGGCTGGGGATGACTTTTTCCAACATGGTCCCTGACTCCTGTCACTTTTGGGGCTGCTTTCCTTCAAAAGCTAATTGAGAGTGGAAAGGAACCCTGACGAGTGAAGATTAACCAAATGTGCCTGAGGCCTGGGAGTAAGAGCCAGGCTGTGTTTCCCCTGCTACTGGGCCCTAAAGTGGCTGGGGGGTGGATTCCTAGGCTGGGACACAGAGGATCTTCCTGAATTGTTCCTACTCCTTTCCACCAGAAATACCACCTTCTTTGATGCTTTATATAAAAACTAGCATTGCAGTGTCCCTCTTTATCCCTAGTAATTTTCTTTGCTGTGAAGTCTACTTTATCTGACATTAATTAGAGCCATTCCAGCTTTCTTTTGATATGTTTGCATAATGTGTTTTTCCATACATTTAATTTTAACTAGCCTAAATCATATTCTTGTATACAGCAAATAGTCACATATTGTTGTTTATCTGTTCTTGTAATCCATTATCTCCTGTTTTTTAAAAAAATTATTTTATTTATTTTATTTTAGTTTTGAGACAGAGTCTTGCTTTGTCGCCCAGGCTGTAGTGTAGTGGCATAGTCTTGGCTCACTGCAACCTCCATCTCCTGGCTTCAAGCAGTTCTCCTATCTCAGCCTCCTGCGTAGCTGGGATTATAGGAACCTACCATGCTCAGCTAATTTTTGTGTTTTAGTAGAGACAGGGTTTCACTATGTTTCTCAGGCTGGTCTCAAACTCCTAACCTCAAATGATCTGCCTGCCTCAGCCTACCAAAGTGCTGGGACTATAGGCATGAGCCTCCGCACCCAGCCCTAATTAATTAGTATGTTTAGAACATTTACATTTAATCTTATTCTTTACATATTTGGATCTAGGTTCTGCCATTTTATTATTTGTTTCTGTTTCTTCTGTTTTTTTGCTCCTCTCTTTCCCTTCTCCTGTCTTTAGATTATTTAACCTTTGTTTTTCGAGACAGGGTCTCACTCTGACACCCAGCTGGAATGCAGTGGTGTGATCTCTGCTCACTGCAACCTCCGCCTCGCAGGCTCATGTGATTCCTGTATCTCAGCCTCCCAAGTATCTGGGACTATAGGCATGGGCCACCATACCCAACTAATTCTTGTATTAATATTTTTAATAGAGACACGGTCTAGCCATGTTGGCCAGGCTAGTCTCGAACTCTTGACTTCAAGTGATCCACCTTCCTCAGCCCTTTCAAAGTGTTGGGATTATAAGTTTGAGCCACTGTACCTGGCCAGAACATTTTCTAGTATTCTGTTTTAGTGTATCTATTATGTGTTTTAACTATATCTATGTGGGTTTTTGATGGGTGGTCTAAGGATTAAAAACTACATACTTAAGTTTCCACTGTCAACTTAGAATCAGTGTTTTCCTAGATGTTTAAGTGGAGTGTGTAGAAAGCTCATCACTATCCCTTTACCCTTTGTATGAAATCTAACATTGTAGGAGACAGTGCTAGCTTATCAGAGTACAGAGAGAGGAGAAAGACCTGGAAGGAATGAAGAGTTGGTTTTATTTCATTCATTCATTTAGTAAACATTTATCCTTTGCTTTTTTTTTTTTTTTTTTTTTCTTTTGAGACAGAGTCTCACTCTGTTGCCAAGGCTGGAGTACAGTGGTGTGATCTTGGCTCACTGCAACCTCACCTCCTGGATTCAAGCAATTCTCCCACCTCAGCCTCCTGAGTAGCTGGGATTATGGGCACGTGCCACCACGTCTGGCTAATTTTTGCATTTTCAGTAGAGACGAGGTTTCACTATGTTGGCCAGGCTGGTCTCAAATTCCTGGCTTCAATGATCTGTCCGCCTCAGTTTCCCAAAGTGCTGGGATTACAGGTGTGAGCCACTGCACCCGGCCTATCCAGCATTTGACCAGGCAGCAGAATCTCTTTTCTCCTGGGCTGGATAATCTACAGATCGGTATAGTAGTAAGAGTAGTAATAGTAATAGCTAACTTCATTAAGCACTTACTACGCGCCATGCACTGTTCTACTTTCTTACAGGCAGTATATTGCTATTTCAGCAATGCTATGGTGTTGGTGCTATGATTCTCTGCACCTTATAAGCGAGGAAACCAGGGAACAGAGAGCTTAACTTCCTAAGGTCACCTAGCCAGCAAATAGCAGAACTGTGGACTCACTGATTTTATCTCTGCATTGTCACAGGTCCTCCATGGTGAAAGAACACATACTGAAGGTACAGCACTGTTTCTGTCTTGGAGCACATTTATTCTTCACCACATTCAGACCTTCCTCTGATAGAGGTGACTG
This sequence comes from Callithrix jacchus, assembly GCF_049354715.1. NCBI lineage: Eukaryota > Metazoa > Chordata > Mammalia > Primates > Cebidae > Callithrix > Callithrix jacchus. The sequence goes on along the minus strand of NC_133511.1, from coordinate 99,703,151 downwards.
ATGGGTCATTTAAGAGGCTCTTTTTTCCTATCCTCCTGTAAATATTCATAGGATAACTTCTTTGTGCCAGGGATTATGCACGTAATACCAGAGCTCTGAAAATTTTGACTTTGAATCTGAAGCTCAACTGGAAAGTGTCTAGCTGCTTGGCTCACACCTGTAATCCCAGCACTTTGAGGGGGCCAAGGCAAGAGGATTGTTTGAAGCCAGGAGTTTGAGACCAGCCCAGGCAACATCAACAACAAAAAAGGACAAACCAAAAAAAAAGAACTGGAAAGCACTCTAACTGTGACCGCATCAGTGCACTTTTCGGATGTGGACTCTGAGGTGGAGAGAGGTGATGTAGCCTGCCACGGGCACTCTAGTAGAGGCTGAGCTTGGTTGGACATAGGCCCCTCACTCCTGCTTTGGTGTCTTTGTGCCTCTGTGTGCTCTCTTGGCAGAAGGATAGGGGAAGAGTAGCAGAGCTGGAAATTCTGATCTGTAACTGAACAGGGACAGCCAGCGGTCCCCACAGGGGAGCCCCTACTTGCATGCCAAACCTCAGAAGGCTTTGGCAGCTGGGCTGAGCTATTTAATAACCTTCTGGAGGCTGATCTGGTGGTCTGGCAGCATTACTGACCAATGCTGAAGTTTATTTGTAGGCTTGGGTTTTGCATTTCCTGAAGAGGCAGGAGTGGACCCCAGGAAGAACTGTTGGACTGGGTAACTCAGCCTAACTGGCACCTGTTTTTTAACAGCATGATTTATTGTGGGAATGACAGGTAGGTATCACCTCATGGACCAGGCCTGATCATTCATCACTGTCTGGAGCACTGTGATGAATTCGGGTTCAGAAGAAACGATTCAGAAATCCACTGGGGCCGGGTGCGGTGGCTCAAGCCTGTAATCCCAGCATTTTGGGAGGCCAAGGCAGGTGGATCACGAGGTTCAGAGATCGAGACCATCCTAGTCAACATGGTGAAACCCTGTCTCTACTAAAAATACAAAAAATTAGCTGGGCATGGTGGCGTGTGCCTGTAATCCCAGCTACTCAGGAGGCTGAGGCAGGAGAATTGTCTGAACCCAGGAGGCGGAGGTTGCAGTGAGCCGAGATTGCGCCATTGCACTCCAGCCTGGGTAACAAGAGCGAAACTCCATCTCAAAAAACAAGAAATCCATTGATGATGCCTATCATGGGCCCAGAAGTAGGGGCTGGAAACCCGTCTGGCAGGTATTTACTACTATTGTGAGGGTTATAGTAAGCCTGGGATTTTAATTGTAGCACGGTAATAATATCTGTGCTCTTAGGATTGTTGTGAGGACTAAATAAGAATGTATCTAAAGTGGCTGGGCATGGTGGCTCATGCCTGCAATCCAGGCACTTTGAGAGGCTGAGGCAGGCAGATCACTTGAGGTCAGGAGTTCGAGACCAGCCTGGCCGACATGGTGAAACTCTGTCTCTACTAAAAATACAAAACTTAGCCAGGTGTGGTGGCAGGCATCTGTAATCCCAGCTACTTGGGAGGCTAAGGCAGAATTGCTTGAATCCAGGAGGTGGAGGTTGCAGTGAGCCAAAATCACACCATGAAACTCTAGCCTGGGTGGCAGAGCAAGAGTCTATCTTAAAAAAAAAAAAAAAAGAAGAATTTATGATTTATGATATAAAGTGTTCCTTAGCTTGTAGTCATTCCACTTTGTGTTGGTGAGGGCTTTTCAGAAGAAAGAAAGTTCAGTTTATTTATTCAAATATTTTAGTGCCCTCCATATGCCTGGTGCTGATTTTGCCCTGGAGAAAGATTGTGCAAGCTATACTAGGTCACTATTCTCACAGAGATGGTTCTACATGGAAGAAATAAACAATAATTAGTAAATAAACAAGTAGGATGACTTCACATAGTGATAATAGCATTGAAGGACAACAAAAATTAGGCTAATACAATAGAGAAGGACTATGCAGGGGGAGGAAACCCCTGTGACAGGTTGGCATTTGAACAGAGAAGGAGCCAGTAGTGCAAAGATCTTGGAGAGAGGAGAAAAAATGTAAAAGACTGAAGGAGGAACAGGCTTCAGACACAGTGAGCTTGCAGAAGGCGGGCCTGAGATACCATGCCCTAGTTGCCAAATACTTTTAAATCTTTTATTATGAAAATTTAAAAACATTAAAAAAGTGTATTTGTGTAATAACCTCTGTATATCCTTCACATAGATTGAACTGTTAGCTCCGATTTGACTCTTGGTATCTGTGCCTCCCTTTTTTGGCTGTGTTTGGTTAAAGCAAATCCCGGAGATCATGATATTTTATCCCTAAATACTTCAGTATGTATCCTTTAAAAAAACAGCATTTGCGACCAGGCACAGTGACTCATGCCTGTAATCCCAGCACTTTGGGATTGCAGATCCAAGGCAGACAGATCACTTGAGGTCGGGAGTTTGAGACCAGCCTGGCCAACATGGTGAAACCCCTTCTCTACTAAAAATAGAAAAATTAGCCAGGCATGGTGGTGGGCACCTATAGTCCCAGCCACTCAGGAGGCTGAGGTATGAGAATCGCTTGAACCTGGGAGGCGGAGGTTGTAGTGAGTCGAGATCATGCCACTGCACTCCAGCCTGGGTGATAGAGTGAGAGTCAATCTCAAAAATAAATAAGCATTTGTTCCCACCTGGGCAACATGGTGAAACCTCATCTCTACAGAAAATGCAAAAAATTAGCTGGGTGGGGTGGTACGCACCTCTGGTCCCAGCTACTGTAGAGGGTGGTGAGGGGTTGGGGGGCTGAAGTGGGAGGATCACATAAGCCTAGGAGGCGGAAGTTGCTGTGAGCCAAGATTACACCATTACACTCCAACCTGGGTGACAGAGAGAGGAAAAAAAATATTTCCTTGCATGCAAATGTAATTTCTTACATTTAATTCTCACAATGCCATTGTCTTGATTAATAATTCTTTTTTCTCTGTTTTCTTTCTTTCTTCATTTATTTCATTGAGATGGAGTCTTGCTGTGTCACCCAGGCTGGAGTGCAGTGGCGCAATCTCAGCTCACTGCAACTTCTGCCCGGGTTCAAGTGGTTTTTTTTGCCTCAGCCTTCCAAGTGGCTGGGATTACAGGCACATGCCACCATGCCCAGGTCATCTTTGTATTTTTAGTGAAGATGGTTTAACTGTGTTGGCCAGACTGGTCTCAAACTCCTGACCACAAGTGATCTACCCGCGTCACCCTCCCAAAGTGTGATTAATAATTTCTTAACAAAACCTAGTACTTAGTCCATACTCAAATTTACCTGCTTGCCTCAAAAATATAAATGAGTTTGAATCAGGTTCCAAACAAGGTCTGTGTGTTGCATCTAGTTATTAACCCTCATGTGCTTTCATGATGTAAAAGGAATTTGACATCAGACCTACTTTATTTGGATGGGTTGTGCATGCCTTTCTGGCCAGATCTGTAGTTTAGATTGTTAGGAGCCCTGAAGGGCTATGAACCACTGTAGATACTGTTGGGTTATTTCCCAGAGGGACATTCAGAAACCCTCTGCCCTTCCTTCATTGTTGCTAACAAAGCTGTGGCTCTTCTGTTGTCAGAAGCAATGGGTGTATGAGTTTGGGCTTTCTCTGCTGGTCCAGAGGTGAGTCCCAACTGTCCTGAAGGCTGTCATGATTCCAGTCCCCTTGACAGTGATTGGCCTCAGCGTAGGCATGTGACCCAATTCAGGCCATCAGGGCCGGAGGGAAGGATGCCAGGTGGAGCTTCTGGAAAGCTTTCTTTTCCCTCGGTTTGGGGTCTTCTCTTGAGACTTTTGAATGGCATATGGGAATGTCATGTCTGGAGCTGTGGTAGCTGCCATCTCATGACTGCAGGAAAAATCAGGCAAAACCCACCATCTTGATGCAGGCTGAGGTGGGAGAAGGGAAATAACCTGGGTCCTTGATGACACTGTTGAGTCACAGAACCAACCAACCCTGAAACTACCCTCTCCAGGTCTTATAGGAGACAACACCCTGGCTGTTTAAGCCACTTTTTGTTGTTGGCTTTGCGTCCGGGTGCATCCCAGTGATACACACACCCAATTCACAAGCATCTTTCTGGATAAAGCAATATTGTCTCTAATAGATTTCATTTTCTTTGAGACAGAAAAGAAGTAACCTTTAAACTCTCCTTATTGTCTTGCTTAAACCATTGTTTTTATTTTTTCCAATTGGTTGGTGAATATTTCTTCTTTTTTCTATTGAGCTCCCGTTGAACATGGCACACTCTTATGAGTTGTCTAGAAACATTTAAGAAGCTCTGGCTTCTGTGGAATATGCAGCTGTTCATTCTCCCTTGCAATTACTTGACCCAAAGTAAATGGCAATTACTTGACCCACTTTAAATTGGGACAAAGTGAAACTTTGTGGAAGATCTTGTTGCACACTGGCTGAAAGAGAGATACAAATGGTATTGGGGAAGACTGGCAAGCTTGAATATGCTGCTTGCTAACCAGATGTAAGGCATTCCCAGCAGTGAACTGGGCTTGCCCAGGAGAGATAAAGTTAGTCTGGTATGTTCCGGAGAGTTCCGGAAATTACATTGCAGGCATATGCCTGCCTGTGGGGTAAGACTCAGTGAAGATTAGGTGAGAGAATGCAAGAGGCAGCCAGCCCACCCAATGGCATCTTGGGCTTCCAAGTTCTACTTTGCTTTGGAGAAGAGATTCTACTCTGGTGAGGTGTAGCCATCCAAGTGACTTTTGTCATACATTTCTGCACACCTGTAGAGGCACTGAAATGGTCTACAGCTGGAATGGCCTTTTCAGCTTGGAGATTGTCCAGAGATGAGGTTTTAATCATCAACTGGACTGCTTTGGCCACTGAGTACATTTTTAGGACCCTGCCTTCTGACTTTAATTCCCCAGAAATAGAAAATATTTAAATATTAGCCAGAGGGTAACATTATTAAGAAATAAAATCTGCTCTTTTCTCAAAAACCCCAGTGCTTTCCAAAGCCAGAACTAAATTCCTATTTGGGTCATCTGTGCACGTACTTGGGGGAGACATAAATCGTATACAGCTCTGTTAGCAGATCTCAGGGAGTGAGCTGTGTGTTAAGAATAAAAATAAAATTAAGTAATGTGTGCTAAGGGATTCATATGTCCAAGTACTGAACTAAATGCTTTATACCCACTAGCTTATTTTAATGTACCTGCTCTCTAAAAAGTGGCCAGGTACGGTGGTCACGCCTGTATTCCCAGCCCTTTGGAAGGCCGAGGTGGGTGGGTGGATCACCTGAGGTCAGGAGTTTGAGGCCGGGCACAGTGGCTCACACCTGTAATCCTAGTACTTTGGGAGGGTGAGGCAGGTGGATCACCTGAGGTCAGGAGTTTGAGACCAGCCTAGCCAACATGATGAACCCCCCGTCCAACCATCTCTACTAAAAATACAAAAACTAGGGCATGCTAGTGCATGCCTGTAGTCCCACCTACTCGGGAGGCTGTGGCAAGAGAATCACTTGAACTCGGGAGGCAGAGGTTGCAGGGAGCACAGATTGCACCACTGCACTCCAGCCTGGGTGACAGAGCAAGACTCCATAAAATAAATATAAAGGCCAGGCTTGGTGGCTCACGCCTATAATCCCAGCACTTTGGGAGGCCAAAGTGGGTAGATCACAAGGTCAGGAGTTTGAGACCAGCCTGGCCGACATGATGAAACCCCATTGCTACTAAAAATACAAAAATTAGCTGGGAGTGGTGGCGGGTGCCTGTAGTCCCAGCTACTCAGGAGGCTGAGGCAGGAGAATTGCTTGAACCCAGGAGGTGGAGGTTGCGGTGAGCCGAGATCGTGCCATTGCACTCCAGCCTGGGCAACAGAGTGAGGCTCTGCCTCAATCAATCAATCGGTCAATCAATAAAAGTTGTGGTGTCTCATTTTCCAGATGATAAAACAGAGGGTTGGAAGGGTTAAATAACTTACCAACAGTGTGAAGAGTGACAGCAAGAAGCTCATGCTCAGGTCTAGCTGACTCCACAGCCCGCCTTGGTAATGACTTAGAGGTGGCGGCACTGCATCTGCTTGGTGTATGTTGGCTGTCCTTCTCGTCCTTGGATTGGAGCTATCTGTCCTTGGCTTGGAGCTATCTCGCACTTAGGTTTGTCCTCCTTTGCTACCTAGATATTGGCCAGAGCAGGCATCAGCTGGTCCTGATGGGACCTGCCCTTTTATGATAAAGCCAGAAGAGACCCCAAAGCTTATTGGGGTCTCTTCTGACTTTATCATAAAGGGGCAGGTCTCTTCTTCACCTGACTGTAGAGTGACCACCTGAAGTCAATGGGATTGTGGGAAAGAAGGCCTGAGCCAAGGCTTCCTGTGTGTTAGATCCAAGAAGCATTTTATTTCATTTCATTGCCTTGCCCTGGGTCATCTGTTCTAGAGTTCGAGATGGTGTCTACTCCAATACTGTTCATATTACTACTCTGTGGGGCTGACAAGATGTTATACCCCAGCTGCAGGGGCCTTGGCCGTCATCCTTGCTAAGACAGTCCCAGTCTCTGGGTCCAGAATTTCTGGCTGGAAAGAGGTGCCTTTGACATTACAGCTGACTCAGGCTAATAACTGGGCAGTTCCTTTGAAAGGCATGCAAGCTTCCCTCCTTAGCCCTGAGATGACACTTCTTGGTATTTCTCCATTAAAACATCTTGTTTCTCCAAACAGTGGGGTTTATGGATTACTTGGACTAGTGATTAAGCTGCCCAAGGATGACCTGAGAGCAATATGCTGGATCCTTATCACATTATGGGTCCCCTTCCAACTCAGAACATTGAGTTCTGACTCCCCAGCTGGCATTAAATGGAAAATAATCCCCTGTACTCTTGGACTCTGTACTTACTGGCTGATTCACAGTCTAGTAAAACCACCTTCTTTCAACTGCCGAGAAATCTAAATTGGAATTTTGACGATGATGTCATTGTATATTTAGTAGCTGAGACTCAAGTCCATCCTGACCCTGCCACAAGCCAACTGAGTGTCCTTAGACCAGTCCCTTGGTCCCTCAGAGCCCATGCTTCCTCCTTGGGAAAGTGTTGGGCATGACTTTTCTAGATGGTCTCTGGGTTGCCTATAAAATAAGTCATTCCTTAGAATTATGTCTTTTACAATAACGTGGGTGGAGTTGGAGGCCATTATCCTAAGTGAACTAACTCTGAAGCAGAAAATCAAATATCACATATTTTCACTAATAAATGGGAGCTATACAATGGGTATGCACAGACATAAACATGCTAAAAACAGACACTGGGAACTACAGAAAGGGGGACCAGGCACAGTGACTCATACCTGTAAATCCTAGCACTTTGGGAATCTGAGGTGGATAGATCACCAGAGGTCTGGAGTTTGAGACCAGCCTGGCCAATGTGGTGAAACCCTGTCTCTTCTAAAAATACAAAAAAATTAGCTGGGCAGTCCCAGCTATTCGGGAGGCTGAGGCAGGAGAATTGCTTGAACCTGTGAGCTGGAGGTTGCAGTGAGCCAAGATTGCACCACTGCATTCCATCCAGCCTGGGCAACAGAACGAGACTATGTCTCAACAACAACAACAAAAAACGGCAGAAAGGGGGCATGGGGAGGGCAGGAGTAGGGGTGAGGGTTGAAAAATTTCCTGTTAGGTACAGTGTTCAATATTTGAATATAGGTATGCTAGAAGCCCAGTCCCCACCATTATGTGTGTAATACCCATGTAACAAACATGCACATGTATTCCCAAATCTGAAATAAGTAAGCCATTCTTTATCTTTTTTTGTTTTTTCTTTTTGAGACAGGGTTTTGCTCTGTCGCCCAGGCTGGAATGTGGTGACACTATCTTGGCGCACTGCAACCTCCGCCTCCCAGGCTCAAGTGATTCTCCCACCTCAGCCTCTCCAGTAGCTGGGACTACAGGCACCAACTAATTTCTGTATTTTTTATAGAGATGGAGTCTTGTCATGTTACCCAGGCTGGTCTTGAACTCCTGTACTCATGCAATTCTCCTGCCTCAGCCTCCCAGACTGCTGGGATTATAGGTATAAGCCACCATGCCTGGTCCATTCTTAATTTTGTTGACCAAGGGTTTCTCTTATTATTCCTCATTGCACTTCTATCGCCAGCACCTCCTTTGGAGCAGTCTGTGGGCTGAGTGCAATCAAGGAAGAAATACAAGAAGAGGAAGAGGAGACAAACCCCAGCTCCCTTGTGCAGGAAGATTATAGTTCTTCAAGGGTAGAAAACCTGTAAACAGTATACTAATGATTATGATGAGGATCTGAACAGAGGGCAGTGGAATCAGAGGGCAGGATTGCCTAAGCCAGGCTCATCAGGCACGTCTAGAATATAAACAGATGACACTGGTGACGTGTTTAACTTACCCAAGACAGGTCATGTTTTTATTAAACATCTAGAAACCTATCCCGTGAAGTACCAGGGGTTCTTGTGTGTGTCTCTGGCTGGCATTGTTCAGTTCTGCTGGTTTTATAGTCAGTTGCCTATGAGCATAGCAGAATCAAACAGGCTCTGTGCCTCTCTCGCCCTGAGTACCCGAGGCACAGTAGTTTTGAAGCAGACACTGATGGGGCCAGAATGTTTTGTCCAGATCTTTCTGTTCTTTCCCATGTACCTCCCCGGGCTTCCCCAGTGAGGTCATTTGTGTGTCCAGGGTAAGAGCTGCATCACAAGGTTCCCACATATCTTCTGCGCCACCTCTGTCTGGGGCACACACAAGTCCTTTGTATACCCTTAAGGTAGTCAGTTAGGACAGGCCCAGCCAGGCTTTGTTTATTCTTGGAAACTGTGTGTGCAGTTGTTATTGTTGCAGTTTTTATCACATTCAAATACACACTGTTTTTAAAAAAAAACAAAAACATATTCTGGGGCTCATAGATTATCTGTAAAACTGAGCTTCAACAGCACCAGTGGCAACGGTAACTTGGCCTTGCTATTTCCACTGCTCAGCCTGGTAGTTGATGATGAAACATTTGCGGCAAACACATGTTTGCACTCGGTCATTGACAAGCCTGTGGGTTTTGGGGGAGCAAAAGAGCAGAGTGCAGGAGACGATCCAGTGAGTTATCTTTTACCTCCCACAGGAGCAGAAGGCTCAGCCCATCTGCTCTGATTATAGTCAGAGCTGGGCTGCACCTGAAGTTGGGTTTAGAATGAAATCGTTGTTGAAACCTGCTGTGAGGAGTTCTTGTCTATCCAGAGAAACCCAGTTTGCTGATGGTTGAAAGAAAGGATGTGACTTTCATAGTGTCCATGTGATCAATGCCACTGTGATGGCTGGAATCTGGGACTGTCCACAAAACACAGTCTCACGTTAGGTGCCATCAGTGAAGGCTGTCTCCCCTCCTCCTTGCCAGGGATAGGGGGTCTGGAATGTGAGTTTCCTTGCTGCAGAGTGAGTGAAGCAGAGGAATATTGGCATTTTTAGCCTTGTTGTAGCAAGCGTGGCCACTTGGCCCCAAAGTTAGTTCTTGTCATGTCAAGTGTTGGGTGAAATAAAGCAAAACTTTTTTTTTCTTCTCTTTTTTTTTTGAGACGAAGTTTCACTCTTTGTATACCCTTAATGTAGTCAGTTAGGACAGGCCCAGCCAGGCTTTGTTTATTCTTGGAAACTGTGTTCCAGCCTAGGCTGGAGTGCAATGGCACAGTATCAGCTCACTGCAACCTCCACCTCCTGGGTTCAAGCCATTCTCCTGCCTCAGCCCCCTGAGTAGCTGCGATTACAGGTGCCCGCCACCATGCTCAGCTCATTTTTTTTGTAGTTTTGGTAGAGACGGGGTTTCATCACGTTGGTCAGGCTGGTCTGGAACATCTGACCTCAGGTGATCCGCCCACCTTGGCCTCCCAAAGTGCTGGGATTACAGGCATGAGCCAGTGCTCCTGGCCTCTTTTCTTCTTAACATTTTAACTGCAAACATTTAATCGGCAGTTTGACAATGACTGGATAGGAATTGCTGCATAAGCTCACCTTGAAGAAGTTATGCTAAGCCACCTCCGATTTCTCCCCTGTGAGGGGTAGATACCCAGCACCTGGCTGGCACAGGGGTTGGGAATTCTGTCTGTGTGTCAGAAGCACTGAGCTCCTACCATGAAAGGCAGCCGGAAACCCAGAGGGTGGCTGCTCGTCTCATTTCTAATAGGAAAGGGGAAATTAAATTTAAGGAGACCTGTGCATTTCAGAACTATACTCACCACAGAAAAGCCTCCAGGCCACGGCCAGCCAGAATGTGCCCTTCTCTCCCTGCCTGTGTCTGCTCAGGGCCAAGGGTAAGCCATGATTGGGGTGGGGGAGGAGGCATGGAGGAGACAGGCACTGGATGCCAGGAGAGGAGAATGGGAACCCAGAACACACCCCTGGATTCGACCTAATTGTTTCCATTCCTCCTCATGAATGATTGGGGCCTGTACTCCCCAAAGCTTTTTAGCTGCCCAAATACAGCTTTCCTTTGTCTCAAAACTCTTCCAAAGATGTGCTTCTAAATCCCAGAGAGCCAAGCCCCAGACCCCTCAGAGCCGGCGTCAGGACTGACCCGGACGCAAGTTATTTCAAATAGACTCGTTTCTCCCCATCAGCTGAAACCAGTCAGCCTGAACTGGGCATGTTTATTCAGTGAAATCCAGGAACCTCAGTGCCCTGGTTTTAATCAGGAGACTTGCTCTGTGATAATTGGGGCTCTTTGACCGAGGGTCTGGTCCCGGTTAGGTTTCCAAATGCCAGGCGAGCTTGTTTTCACAGTGTCTGCGCTCACGTGGCCTCATGCAAATGCACACTGTCCAGAAGGCAGGCTTGCAGGAGTGCAGACCTCTTTTTAATATGGAATTTTGAGCTCTTTTGGTGGGTATTTTTCCAGTCTTTGTATTTTTGAAAGGAGGGTAAGATAATCTGCATTGGCCTTTCTGGAGAAGTCATTTGGTGAGTTGGGCTGGAGCTTGGCAACATGGAAACCATTAGGGCCATCATGGAGGCTGACTGTACCTTGTAAGTGCAGCATCACCCTCAGCCTCTCAAGAGCGGGGTGAGCCTCAGGGACACACAGCCTGTGCTGTCACACAGGGCCTCCCACTCAGAAGGGCTCCACGTTTGGCTTAATGAGCAGCTATCACAGCCTTGAAATTATTAATTTTTGAACAAGGAGCCTCCCATTTTCATTTTGATCTGGACCCTGAAAATGATGTAGCCAGTCCTTTTAAGAGGATCCAGGCACCAGCGTCAGATACCTGGGAAGGTTGAGCTCTGCCACTCACTAGTCATGAGTCCTTGGTCTGAGGGGACACTGACCTCCTAGCCTCAGTGTACTTGTCTCAAAGGAGAACAACCAGCACCTCTCCCTTGCAGCTGTGTGTAGAGAAAAAAAGATCCTTCCCCTCTGGCACTTAGCATAGGTATGTCACATAGTAGGTCCTTAAAGCACACACATCTATTTGGCTTTTCTAGTCATTCCTTTCTTCGTGCAACAAATACTATTGAAGGTGGACTACATGCCAAGTGCCGGCTCAGACTTGGAATACGGAAACCCTAGCAAGAAAAATAGACCTGGTCCCTGCCCTCATCGAGGTTAGAGTCTAATCTCAGAGCAGCTTAGTAAACAGGCTGCAGAAGCCTCTGCTTTGTCTCAGCATCTCCAGAAAGAACAGTCTCAAGTCTGGTGAGACCAGTTGGAAGATCTCTAGGGCAGGCAACATGGCCATCTGCCCAGTCTTCCACATGGCCCTGGAGGGTTTTGGGGTGCTGGAGATCAGGGAATTAAAGCCTCATGCATGGGAGTATCTCAGGTAATATTTTCCCTCATCAATCTGTGGCCAGCCTCAGCCCCTCCCCTTTGCTGTTATAAATTTGGGGACCTCAAGCCCCCTCGGTTTCCAGAACATGTTTATCCATTTACCACATAACAGGCAGCACCCACACCCTAGCACTGTGTGAGAGCCGAGTTGTGCCCTCCAACCTGCCCCACCTTGGAGGAGAGCTCGGCCTTAATGTCAGCAGTGCTAGAGGAAGTCCCTTGCTGAGGACAGTGGGGAAGGCTTTTACACAGAGAATCTATGATTTCTTGTTACTCATTATAAAGGTGGTAATAAATAGTAGTAGTAATAGCTGGACATAATGTGTGTGTGTTCAGCAACAGGCACTGAGTGCTTTGCACAGATCTACTCGTTTCTCCATATAGTTGCAAAGTCCTATTGTAACCTCTATTTTACAGATGAAGAAACTGAGGCAGGTGCGCTCTCCCAGTGGCATCTCTCCCACTATCATGGCATGGCTGATATCACCATCTACATGAAGTGTGTGTTGTAAGGACTCCATCTCTCAGGGCATTTGAGATATTCTCTAAGACATCCTCCTTGTCTGATGGCCTGGGTTATAGTGACTGGGCTGTATATGAGGCCAGTAGAGCCTGGGCCCCACGGGCTATGAGTTGGCACTCTCTGGGGGGCCTGCTGGGGTGCTGGCTTGCCTTCTGAGCCAGGTGGCTTATAAGGAGCTATCATATACTTCAAAGAATGTGGTCAGACCACATCCTACCTGGGAAACAGCTGAGGTGTGCAGGACCAGGCCAGTGGGATGCTCTGTCCGTCCGAGCGCTAGCCCTTCAGAGCCAGTGCCAGAGCATTTGGGGTATCTGGTCATTCTGTTTGTTACTCCTCTTTCCACTGCCAGCTGCTCTCCAGCTGTTGACCTAATTCCAGGGAAGGTTCCAGAACCCCTTGAGCAAGAAAATGCAATGGGTTCCTGTATAAATTGTTCCACTGACAGTGAGCTATTGTTAACTATTTCAGTTCCTGGACCATCTCTAAATCAAGAATATAGATTTAATTTTAGTGCATGGAGTTTCACTTGCTAAGAAATGGGGACTTTTCTGTTGTTTTTTTTAACCCAAAACTCCTGAGAATATACCAAGTAATGTTTGTTTGTTTTTTAAGAACATGGGTTTTAGAATCATTTAGGCCTGTGTTTCAGGACCCAGTTCCACCACTTGCTAGCTTTATAACTTAACACAAGTTACTCCTTCTGAGGCGGTTTCTCCTGTAAAATGAGAATGGTAGCCAGCACAGTGACATGTGCCTATAATCCCAGCACTTTGGGAGGCTGAAGTGAGAGGCTTGCCTGAGCCCAGGAGGTCAAGGCTGCAGTGAGCCATGATTGCACCCCTGCACTCCAGCCTGGGTGACAGAGTGAGACCCTGTCTCAAAAAAAAGAATAGCAGAATCTGGCCGGGTGTGGTGGCTCAAGCCTGTAATTCCAGCACTTTGGGAGGCCGAGGCAGGTGGATCACGAGGTCAAGAGATCAAGACCATCCTGGTCGACATGGTGAAACCCCGTCTCTACTAAAAATACAAAAAATTAGCTGGGCATGGTGGTGCATGCCTGTAATCTCAGCTACTCAGGAGGCTGAGGCAGGAGAATTGCCTCAACCCAGGAAGCGGAGGTTGCGGTGAGCCGAGATTGCACCATTGCACTCCAGCCTGGGTAATGAGAGCGAAACTCTGTCTCAAAAAAAAAAAAAAAAAAAAAAAAAGGAGTAGCAGAATCTAATACACAGCATTGTTCAGGGGAGTATGTTTATTTACTCTTAGACCAGTTAAGAGATGAAAGAAAAATGGAAACTCTGAGGATTGCAAACCAATTTGACCCTGGAAACAGTTTAGAGAATAACCTTTTTGATCCAGAAATAATAAAGTGCTGAATGCTCTCCTGGGCACAAAAGCCAGAAACTGGGTTCTGATGCTATGTCTCTCTGTCAAGCCCTGTGGAATGCCCAGCAATGTGCTGTCATCTTGTTTATCCCTTATAATCCTCAGGGCGACCCCCAACAGCAGTCACCACCCGCAGTTTACAGTGCAGAAAACTCACCCAATTTGAGCCTAAATCTTTTTGCCCTAAGTCCAGCATTGCTTGCCTCTGAAGTGAATGGACATGTGTTTTTCTGGGATTCAGCGGTTAATCAAAAAGGGACTGTTTAAGGGTATCTGGAGATGCTGTGTCAGGTTGAAGATGCCCTCTTCCAGGCAGAACCACCTGCTGTTCCATTGGCTTTCTCTCTCCTTTTTCTAAGACAGAGTCTTGCTCTGTTGCCCAGGCTGGAGTGCATTGGTGCTGTCTTGCAATCTCGGCTTACTGCAACCTCCACCTCCCGGGTTCAAATAATTCTCCTGCCTCAGCCTCCTAAGTAGCTGGGATTACAGGCATGCACCACCATGCCCTACAAATCTTTGTAGTTTTAGTAGACACAGGGTTTTTCACCGTGTTGACCAGGCTAGTCTCGAACTCCTGACCTCAGATGATCTGCCCACCTCAGCCTCCCAAAGTGCTGGGATTATAGGCATGAGCCACCGCCCTCAGCCCCCATTGGCTTTCTCTGAGTGAACAGGTAATTAGAAGTCCTCCTCCAGCAGAGTGGTATTTGATTGCTCACTTGTATCACTTCTCAAAAGAGAAAACGTGTAATAATTACCCTAGGGCAGAATGCTAGTAACCGGGTCTGGGCTTAAATAAGTGCCTCTCAATGTAAGTGGACACCTTCTTTTCAAAAAAGATTTTATACTTGGCCCTGGAGAACAACCTCAGCTTATCTCTGAAAGTAATGTATTTTCTCTCTCTCTCTCTCTCACTCTCTCTCTCTCTCTCTCTCTCTCTCTCTCTCTCTCTCTCTCAATATTAGGACTGGCTTTGGAATTTCTATTTAGGTGAGGCGCTGTGCTCTAATCTGGTTTCGGGAGTGGCTGAGGGACCAGTTTGAAGCATCCTTTGTGCTGCAGGATAAGATGTTTTCAGAGCGAGCTTATTTGGATTGGTTTGGAGCTGAAGGTAGTGAAGAGGGCAGCTGAGGCCTATCCCAGGCACTCTGGTGTTCTCAGGACTAAACATCACCTTCGGTATTTTTAGATTTCTCTGCAGCAGATAAATTTAGAAGCACTTACGGTGTGCTTTTCTGGGTCTGCCGCATGGAACTGTCGTGCTCCTGTCCAGCTTCACCTCACAGGTGGCTGCTTTTAGGGGGCCAGACAGCCCTTCCGGGGCCTGACAAGTCAGGGTGTGTGTGAGGCCTGTCAGGGTCCACTGGAAAGATGCAGCGTCCTGGAGCCAGTGAAAGCCAGAGCGCTGAGGAGCCACCTCTTCTCCCAAGACCAGGAAGGGCAGAAACTGAGGGCAGTGGAAGGGATCAGGCTGTGCATAGTGCCCCCTCAAAATGGAGAAATGACATCTCTGTGGTTTCCCCAGGACCAGCACCATAAGTCTCACTGGTATCTTTCATCAGGATTCTGGCTGAAGAAAGGGACCACTGGGGAAATTGCTTCCCTTCCAAAACAGCACAAATGCACACATTTGCTCTCACAGCTGTTTTTGAATGTGTCTTGTGGGGAGCCATGCAAGGGACTGAGGATATGCAGGTGACCATCAGTGGATTAGTGGGGCGGATGCACATTAAACAGCATAACCTCCATACAGCCCACCCAGGGAGGAGAACCATGTGCCTTCTGAAACGGGTCGTGACCCAGTTGCGTAGGAGGACTTGACTAGTAGAGGGGAGGGTGCTGGGGGGTGAGAGAGGTGCAGGGGAAGAGAATGTGTAAGGGCCCTGAGGCTGAAAAGAACATGAACTTAAAGGCTGGACTGATGCCGCGGAGGTTGATGTGGTCAGAACTGTGCTCTGAAAGGAGGGCTTGCTCTGGCTGGAGGGATGGGTGCCTGAGGAGGAGACCCGTAAGGGTGCCATGGAGTACTCCAGGGGAGAGGAAGGCGAGCTTGGGGACATGAGGGTGGCAGTGGAGAAAAGCAGCAGTGACAGATTTGGAAGTTGATTTGAAATTGGGAGGGTTGCAGGAAGGGGTAGGTGAATCAGGACTCACATTTCTGGCACAGCAGGTTAGATGCTGGAGCTTTAATTGAGAGAGGGAAGGACACAGGACAAGGGCCAAGTTTGGGGTATCTGTGAAATAATAAAGTGGTAAAGTAAAAATGGATCTGAAGATAAGGATTTGAAAGTCATCTGCTTATGGAGGAGAGATTACTTCTTGAGTTTTCCTGGGCTGTCAGCTCTTTCCTCCCTGAGCTCATGCCATTGATGAGCAAGAGACATACATACTGTATCCCTCTCCCTTTTAGAGGCAGCACAGTTGCTCAATGTAATAGAAGATGCTATCACTGAATCTCAATGTCAAGGTCAAGCCCAAATGATCGTTAGGCTACTGTCAGGAGCAATCCGGGTTTCCTGATCCCTGAAGTTAATACAGTTAAGGAAAAGAATCCAAAATTACAAATGCATAATGAGATATAAAGGTGAATATTTATTTAAAATGAGAAAAAATTTTAAAGCTGATACATATCACAAATCAATAACTTGAACTGCCTGACACACCTTGGCAATACTGTTTTTCCCTTCCTCTTTTTGTTTTTGACTCGGACCACCTCTTCCTATGACAATGATTCTGTACTACTTTCTAAAGGATGATTCAGTCTTCCCTTTAAAATGGTTAACCAAAAGTTTGTTTTTCTTTTCTCCAGTGGTTTTGAAAATGTTCTTTTAACCTCATAACTCATTATTGGTGATGTCAAGTAAGGATTGTTGTCCAATTTGGGGAAATCGTGGCCACGTTTCTTTCATTTCTGAGCAGTGAGATTTGGAAGCACTTCCCACAAGCCTAACTTCTGACTCTGTCCGTCATGAGTTTCTTTTCTTCTCTGCTCCTGCCTCTGGCGCTGAGCACAGTAATGCCCGTTCATATCTTGATATAACCTCTGGCCCCGCACCCTTGTGTCATATATAACACATTTGTAATAGGAGTCCTTTAGGATATCATTGGTATAAGGGATTGTTAGTGATGTATTAACTCTATGTGGACATGACTGCTAACCACTGAACCCAGCTGACTGTATCACCAGCTCAATTTCCTTCAACAGGGTCCCCAAAATGTGCACCCAAAGCATGAGGACATGTGGTCAGTTGGAGTGGAAAGAGACAGTGGTATCAACTGACGGTGGTTAATCTTACTTTGGCAAATTTTGTAAAAATACACGTCCATGTGAACACATTGCCAGGCCCCCTCCAGAAGTTTTGGAAGCAACCTGTACAAATAGGGGCTGCTTCTTTGGCTTCATAGTAAATCTGCTTCTGCTGAAATCTCAGCCTATCAGACCATAGAGGCACGAACCATTCGGGATTGTAGCACATTCTTGCCTTGTAAGTGCCAAAACGTTGCCATTGCAATAAAACTTAAACTCTTTGAGACCAAAGCATTTGAAAAGCGTTCCACTTAGTTTCCTGTTTCCTTCCTTCCTTCCTTCTTTTCTTTTCTTTTCTTTTCTTTCAAGATGGAGTTTTACTCTTGTCTCCCAAGGTGGAGTGCAATGGCATGATCTCAGCCCATTGCAACCTCCACCTCCTGGGTTCCAACAATTCTCCTGCCTTAGCCTCCTGAGTAGCTGGGATTACAGGTATCTGCCACCAGGCCCAGCCAATTTTTGCATTTTTAGTAGAGACAGGATTTCACCATGTTAGCCGGGCTGGTCTCAAACTCCTGATCTCAGATGATCCACCTGCCTCAGCTTCCCAAAGTACTGGAATTATAGGTATGAGCCACTGTGCCCAGCAGTAACAGCAAGTGAGCTGAGCATATGTGCCTATATTCTTGATAATTCAAGATCCATGAGTAGTCTTACAGTGTTTGTGCCTTCAGGTAGTGACCCCAAGATGTGATCGAATGTTGGTCCTAATATTAAGTGGCCCCACAGTACAGTGTCAAATTTTTTTGCCTGCTTTTTGTATTGTAAACTTTTAAGCCCTTCTAACGCTGTTAACTGTCATTTCTTGCTGCTTCGAACAAGCTGTGGCCTGAGAAACAAAATCAGCTAGCTTTCTTCAATCTGTGGGCTGTTTTGGGTACTTGGTATGTGTCAGGTGATGGGCTTGAAATGTACTTATAGTAGCAATGACTAATAATCACAAACATCCATTGAGTGCTTGCCCTGCATCCGGTATTCTAAGCTCATCACATGTGTCCGTGCATGTAATCCTCACAGTAACCTAGGAGATGGGCACTACTGTTGTTATCCCCATTTTGCAGATGAGGATGTCCAGACACAGAGAAGTGAAATAACTTGTCCATGGTCACAGAGCAAGAGGAAGCAGGGCTAGGATTTGATCACAGGCAGTCTGGCCCCAGAGCCACACTCTTAACCACTGAGCCCCATGGCTTTTTAATGTGTGTAATCTCTCATCTCACAAAAACCTCAAAGAAAGTGAAAAGATTGTATCTTTAGAAACGAAATGGAGGCTCAGAAAAGTTGAGTAACTTGCCCAAAGGATCCTGATTCCAAAAAATTCACCTTTTGATTCCACCATGCTGTGACTTAAGAGAGTCATCTAACTATGGGGCCAGACTCAAGCCATTAATATAAGAATCAGACTAAGAGAGCACAATCTGTGTCCCCAAGGAAATAGCGCTTTGGAAGATGTGTGAAAGGAAAGAATCTGTGGTGTCCTTTCTTGGGAGAGCCATGAACAGGGTCCCTGGCATTTCTGTTGACTGTTCAAACTCTTTCCCTCATTTCCTGCTCATTGACTGCATTCTGGATGGTGGAGACTGCTGAAGAGCTCGTGCTGGGTGTGTGAGGGGGGTGTGAGCTCTTGAGCTCTCCAAGCATTTTAGGATGTAGTGGTAATACGGGTTATGCATATGAGGAGGTGAGGGAAGATGTAGGGCTCAACATGTGATCTCATTGGTAGAACATGGCTGGTCACTTCTCGGTTCTGATCTCACAGGTGTTTTAGAGAAGTGATGTAATTGTTCTGGACTCCTCCTTCTTGTGACCTAGCAACCTGTTACCTTCTGGGAGCATTGGTTGCTGTTGAACAGTCCTCACAATACCAGGAGGGAGGGCTCTCACCCACAGCAGCACAGGCCTGCAGGACCCTCGGTGACTTGGGTTGTCCTTATGACCTAGGATACTGGGATCTAACAGAGGAATTAATTCATGGAGACACTCAGGGAAGTCTACCCCACACTCAGTGACCCCGTACTGAGTCTTCTTGAAGTCTGTCTGCTTTCCTTTTTTTTTTTTTTTTTTTTTTTTAAGCTCTCCTGACATGCTGATAGCTGTCATTGCTTGCTATGGCTGGAAAACCAGTAAGCAAGTTTCACTTCAGCCCAGAGGCATCTTTAAATACCTGCTATGCGTTGAACTCATCAGAACTTTCACACAGCAGAATTTCCCAAATGACTTCTTTGAAGAATTTATAATAATTGTCTATAAAAAGGAAAAGATGATAAAGAAAGTGGTGTACCTTCTAGCCTTTCTTTTCTATGTTTTATTTATTTATTTATTTATTTATTTATTTATTTATTTATTTATTTATTTATTGAGACAGAATCTCACTCTGTCACCCAGGCTGGAATGCAGTGATACAGTCATGGCTCACTGCAGCTTCACAGTCCTGGGCTCAAGCCATCCTCCCACCTCAGGCTCCCGGGTAGCTGGGACTACTGGCATGCAATACCACATCCAGTTTGGAATGTCTTTTTAAAATACAACTTTCCAGTCTGGGTGCGGTGGCTAATGCCTATAATCCCAACATTTTGGGAGGCCGAGGTGGGCGGATCATATTAGGTCAGGAATTCGAGACCAGCCTGACCAACATGGAGAAACCCCATCTCTACTAAAAATATGAAAATTAACCAGTCATGGTTGTGCATGCCTGTAATCCCAGCTAGTCAGAAGGCTGAGGCAGAAGAATCGCTGGAACCCAGGAAGCGGAGGTTGCAGTGAGTCAAGATCATGCCACTGAATTCCAGCCTGGCTGGGTGACAGAGCAAGACTCCATCTCAAAAAAAGAAAAACTTTCTAGCTGTCAGGTGGGAGCCTTTACTTCAAGCTTTGTTCTCCCCTGTTGGGTCTGCAGTGTTGTATATGGAGAAAATGAGTTTAGAGTCATGGTGCTGAGACCTTGTAAATACCTAACTGTATTCTTAGAGAATATGACTGTTAATGTCCTATTCTTAGAGAATGGACTTTGGTATATGTTAGAATTTTTTTTTTATATGAACAAATGAATTGAACCCAAATTATATCATTTCATTTAGTTGACGTTTGGCTGACTTTTAATATTATTAAAAGTGAATATAATGATATGGAATGATACCTAGGTAACATTACTGTGTCAGTATTAACTTTCTTTTTTTTGTTGTTGTTCTTTTTTTTTCTTTTACTATAACAAACAGGAATTCCCCATAGTAAGTATTAACTTTCTTGAGAATGGCAATGTGATATAGAAGAATGTCTTTTTCTTAGGTGACACATGTTAAAATATTGATAGAGGAAGCCACGTGTTTGCAACTTTCAAATTATTCAGAAAATAAAAGATGTTATTGGTGAGTCTAGATA
This sequence comes from Callithrix jacchus, assembly GCF_049354715.1. NCBI lineage: Eukaryota > Metazoa > Chordata > Mammalia > Primates > Cebidae > Callithrix > Callithrix jacchus. The sequence continues at coordinate 99,682,796 of NC_133511.1, read as the reverse complement.
ATGCATTTATTGCATTGTCCTTCTTGTTTCTTTAAGTTTTGATATGTTCAGAATGAAGGTTTAGAGGAAGGAAAAAGTAAAATTCTATTCCATTGTCCTCTTTTAACTCTCTCTCTGAAGGTGGAAATCATCTTGAATGAAATATATTAAGATATCAGATCTTTTGCCTCTGGTTCTCTTACTCTACACATTTCCTGCCAAGCTCAAAGCCACCAGTAGAATGTTTCTACAACGTGCAAGATGGTTTTCTGCCAGGAAGGCGAAACCTCAACAATTGCTCTGTTGACTGGATATTTCAGTTTTCTGGAAGGCCCATGTGGTGTTACTGCCCCTCTGGTGATGCCTTCATGCATCGTGAATGTTTCAAACGGCAAGATTTTCCTCTTTGAGGGGAGAAATGTGCCAGGTATCAGGACAAATGTGTGCCTATGGCAGCAAGCCTGTCCCATAAGGCCATTGCCATTTACACACTTAGGGAAACACTGCCAAGCATACGGCCTGTGCAAGCTCTCTCAGGCATGTGCTGTTTAGGGTGGAGACCTAGCTTAATGTTTTGATTTCAAGCTGGGGATGCATGCGCCTCTTTTAGATCAAGTGTGCCAATGTGGGGTCTTTATTCAGAGCCCATGTTTTCTTTCGCCTGAGATGTGTGCCCTGATGTGGAAGCTGCTAGCCCACATAGAAGCAGGCACTACTCTGAGGACTATTACTTGCTTAGGTGTTAGGCTTGGATGTCAGCACAAATTACATGTGGCCAAATCGCTCCTGAAAACACCTTGATTGGTCTGTAAATTACAGACATGCACGTGGGAACTGAGGCTAGCAGAGGGAACACATGTTCACTCTGGGTCTATGCCCTTGGAAGAGAGTGGCAGCCAAAATCCCTATGCCGTGCCAGCCAGGGCCACTGTGGCTTTTGGTGGGTGAAGAGCCCTCTGCAGTGGACTTCCCAAGTTTGAATCCTGGCCCCACCTTCCTATCTATATGTCCATGGACAAACTACTTGACTTCTTTAATTTCTCCCTCTCCCTGCCTCTCTCCTTCCCTCCCCTCCTTCTCCTCCTCTTCTCTTTTCTCATGGGGCTTGTCTCCCCGCATTGCCCAGGCTGGTCTCAAATTCTTGGGCTCAAGCAATCCACCCGTGTTGGCTTCCTGAAGTGTTGGATTCAAGGCGTGAGCCCCTGTACCCAGCCTCTGTGTCTGTTTTCGTTTGTGAAATGGGAATGATACTTACCTCATGGGTTATTAGGAAGATTAAATGCATTTATTTGTAGGAAGCACTTGTAACAGTATTGGTACATAATTAATACGATAACTGCTGGGTGCAGTGGCTTACACCTGTAATTCCAGCCCTTAGGGAGGCAGAGGCAGGAGAATAGCTTGAGCTCAGAAGTTCAAGACCTGCCTGGGCAATATAGTGAGACCCTATTCTCCACAAAAGGAAAAAATAAAGACAAAAAAAATACAACAACCTTTTATCCACAGAGCATATGTTGGCCCTCTGGTGGATGCAGCAGGACTGAGCCCTAGATATACCATGTTTTGTTCTGTACCCTAATGGGCAGATAGCATATACAGCATAGACCAGCTGCTCAAAGGAATGATTCAGTCCTGGATACCACAGAGCAGGAAAGGGCAAGATTTCACCATGCTACTCAGAGTGGCACTCAATTTAAAACTTAGGAGTTGTTTATTTCTGTATATTTCCCATTTAATATTTTCAGACCATGGTTGACCTCAGGTAACTCAAACCACAGAAAGTACACATAGTTCAGGCCAGACGCAGTGGCTTACGCCTGTAATCCCAGCACTTTGGGAGGCCGAGGCAGATCGATTACCTGAGGTCAGGAGTTTGAGACCAGCTTGGCCAACATGGTGAAATCCTTGTCTCTACTAAAAATATGAAAATTAGCTGGGCATGGAGGCAGGCGTCTGTAAACCCAGCTACTCAGGAGGCTGAGGTGGGAGAATTGCTTGAGCCTGAGAGACAGAGGTTGCAGTGAGCTGAGATTGTACCACCACTGAACTCCAGCCTGACATACAGAGCGAGACTCTGTCTCCAAAGAATTAAGTACCCATAGTTCTTTGTGGATGGGGGGACAGCTGTATAAGTATTTACTTTTTTTTTTTTCATTTAAGTTAAATGTATTCAAAGTGTAGCTCTATGTAAAGCCTAAAAAGCGTGCATTAGAATTGGCAGTTAAAGAAGAAAACATTGGATTTCTTCCTCCTGTGGGCAGAAGCCTTTACGTGATGCCGTGATGCTGTTCTTGTGTTCCTTGCAATTGATTAAGAGTGCCTTAGATGTGGGGAAGCTGTTTCTGATCCTCTTATCAGAGTGTAAAGTAAAACATGCTTGACTGGTTAATAAAAACGGAAGACAGAGCCAGAAAACATTTGTAGGCTGTGCGATAGGCGGCCTGGAATTACAGCTGGTGGCTAGTGGGCTGGCCCATGGTTGGGCGCTGCTCTCGGAAGTGCTCAGCACAGGAAGTGACCTTTATACCTCTTCCTAGCTTTTCTGTGGCTCTTTCTCTTGACCAATGAAGTGAGCTGACCACTGCCATCTTCCTAAGTACCATAAATCCAACAGCAGCATGGCAAGCGGGAGATGCTAATTGTGCAGTCTATTTGGTGCCTACCTGAGAAAGTGTTCTGTGGCCTCTGCCTAAAATCAAAGGCCTGAAGAACAGGAATGTTGAGAAGGAAAGCCATCAGGAGTAAATCTGCCAGAGCCAGGAAATTGGGTTGGAGGTGGCTTATCAGGTCCTTATCTTAACCCTGTCCTCCCAGTGAAGTACCAGCTACCCTAGATATAGATCTGGTTCCCATTTACAACTGGGGACTTTGCAGCCCCAGACCCCTGAGTAGCTCACAATCCACTGGTAAATCTAGGTAATTAACTAAAATGCTAAGAATGCCCAGCTGCTCTTCTGACTGGGTCTTTGGTTATGTCACCTAAGCCTAATACCTCTCACAAGCTCTAAAGAGGTTGTGGTTCGGAGGGAATGAGGCTCCTTAGCCTTAGCTGATCACTGCAATATCTTGTTTTGCTTGCTGCCCTTGAGACATTTTTTAAAGCCACAAACACTGACTCATTCAAGGGCCACAGCCTCAGTGACCAACAAACTGTTAAGAGAAATAGCTGGCCCAGGTCACCCCTTGATTTCAGGTCTTGGCAACCTTTCCGGCTGCAGCTCAAGCCCCTCTGTGGCCTAGGGAATGAGCGGGCCTTCTCATACCAGAGGCTCAGGGCAGGAATTCCAGCTCTCAAGTTTCCCAAGTAGAGTATTCCTTGATGAATTTGAATCTGGCCAGTCATGGGGTTCAGATAGGAAGAGGTAAGAGTTTAATTTTAGTAGTGATGCTGGGGAGAGATTAAAATCCTGTCTGCATATCATCTGAGAATGGTTAAATAAATCATAGCACTTGGATGTGGTGAAACGTATGCAGCCCTCATTAAACATTACATCTTTGAAGGATATGTAATAGCATAGGAAAATGCTCATGAAATATCCAGTTGTGGTAGGGAAGAGGGTGGAGACAAGAAATTATACTGTGCTGTGGTTCAGTTCTGTAAAAGCACATACACGTATGTGAGGTGTAGAAATACAGCGAGGTCTTACCTAGTGACTATCTTGGGGATATGTGCACATGTGATTTTTATCTCTATGTATTTTCTAATATTTGCTAAATGTTATACCCTGACATGTATCATGTTTGTGATGTTTCTTTTTTTTTTTGACACTGGATCTCACTCTATTGCCCAGGCTAGAGTGCAGTGGCACCATCTTGGCCTCACTGCAGCCTCAACCTCTGGGCTCAAGCAATCCTTTTGCTTCAGTCTCCCAAGTAGCTAGAACAACAGACGTACATCACGACACCTGGCTAATTTTTGTATTTTTTGTAGAGATGCAGTTTTGTCCTGTTGCCCAGGCTGGTCTCAAACTCCCAGGCTCAAGCTATTCTCCCGCCTTGGCCTCCCAAGGTGTTGGGATTACAGACACAAGCTGCTGCGTCTTGCCTATATTATGTGTTTAAATGTTTTATAGTGTTAACCCTCCTGTAGCAAGAGAAAACGGAAGTGTTCTGAATACTCAAAGGTGGATCCGTCTCTGGGCCACAGGCAGAGGGAGATGCTAAAACGTGTTATTCAGAGAACAAAATTCTATGGCATGTCCCTATTCTCTTCTTTCAGTGTTGAGGCTAGGCTTTCATGCTTTGTTGGTAGATCTGATTGCCCCAATTTATGTAAGCTCATTGTTTATGCTAGCTTTTTGTTTGGCAGGAAAATTACACATTCATTGATTTAGATTTTTTTTTTTGAAGTCTTGATTATAGTCAAGTGATCATTTGAAATATCTAGTTCAAGTAAACAGGGTCTTATCTGCTATCCCAGTATCTGGAAATACAATTTTTTTTCTTTAATTCATTTGATGGCAAGATGATGTTATTTGAAAAACACTAACTATGGGAAAGAAGGAAGAGATGTTTAGAAGCATGTGGGCAGCTCCCTTCTCTGTCTTCCTTCCTAACTGCAAGTGACCCAGGTGAACCAAGATGCTGTCAGAGGCCTTCAAGGCTGAAAGGCCATTTTCTGTAACAGCTTTGGGGTTGGAAGGCTGACCAGCCACGGAAACATCTGGCAATCAGACAGAAAGACATGAGACCACAAAGACGTAGATAAAGCTTCTTATCCTCTGCTTCCCCCAGCCTCCTCATTAATAGCAAAGATTAAAGAAAATTATATCTACCCACGGTAACTAGATGGATTCTCCTCTGCCCTCCGCACCAGCCTCCCAATAAATTGGGTGGATGGATGTATAAGTAAAGTGAACCCAACTGGAAAGTGGTCTATGATTCACTTTCATTTCGTGAAAAACAAAGGCAAAATGCAGAGCAAAGGAAGGAAAACAAAAGGGGGAGCATTTACAGTCCTTAGTCGGTTGCTCCAACCTAAAACCCCCTCTCATTGGTTATCTTTATGGAGTACCAAGACTTTCAGCACCTCCCCCACCCCCCATTTTCTTTTTTTAAAAGAACAGAAGATGAAAACGCTATGAGATGTATGAGCTCTGATTATGCCCAATTACATTTGGCAAGCCTAAGACAAAAATTAATGGGACCAGATTATTCTTCTGCGTGAGATGTAGTATTGCCCAGCCTAACTATTTTAGCTCTTGCCATGCCGTAGATCGTCAAACAAATTAATAGCATGCTAATGGGTGCCTTTCAGGCTTCTCGTTTATATTAATGAGTTCCACTCCATCCGATAACCAGTGATTTATAGCACTGGAACTTGCAGCCTGGCTGTAAAGATTGTCTTTTGTCACTCTTTCTGGGGTGGAGCAGCCAGCCTAACAAGCTAAATGGTAGGGTTTTGTAATTGAATTCTAAAATGTGAAACGCCTGATGTGGGAACATTTCATTCTGATCATGGCTTTGGAAATTGAAAGGCCTTCAGTATGTCTCCCACTACCCAATGCTGAATGCAGTCTGATTTGGGTTTCCACAACTTGTGAAGCAAGGGTGTGACAAGATTCTTAATGGAGGGTATTCATGCTGAGCTAGCATAGCAGTTAGATTCAGCGGGCTGTAAAATAGCTCCTCTAAAGAAAACAATATATTCTTAAGGACCATAAAAGAGACCCCTTCCTCACCTTGAAGGTATTCCCACCCCTCACCTTCCCCCAACCAAGCATAGGAGGCAGAGAGCTCTGACTCTGTGCCAGGCACTGTGCTAACTTCTTTATTCTTGACTCATTCAGTCCTTTGTATGCCTTTATGAAGGGGGAAGCATGATTCCCATTTTACAGAGATGAAACTGGAGCACAAAGAGATGAAGTAGCTGACCGTGTTCTGAGAGCTGCTAAGTGGCGGAGCAAGGTTGCCAACACAGGCAACACTCTGCTCCTGTCCAGCTCACCCGCTGCTTCTGGCTTTGCAGCCCTCTTATTTCCAATATAAGAGCAGTGTAGATTGGGAGCCCCAGATGAGCAAACTCCAAATTCCTCGGCTACGAAGGCCTGGAGAGTAGTTGCTGTCAGTTGAGCCTGGGAAGAGAAAAGCTGGTTAACAAATGGAAAAGTCCATCCCCCTGAAGGTTTCAGTGAGGGTTCATGTGCTGGTCTAAAATGTCCCATCAGGAGTGGTAGGCTGGCAGGCTCCTAATGGAGCAGGATGGGCCCAGCTACCACCTCCAGCAGCCTGCAGCCTCCCTGGGCTTTGCAAACAACCGCCCTCATTGTTTTCTGGGAGGAGTATGCTACCATGACTTTCCAAACACACAGTTCCTCCAAATAAGGGAACCTGATACCTTTGGCGATCTTGGCTTAAACATCAGAGGAACGTCTTGCTTAAATGATTATTTTTTTTTAAACATCAATTTGGGTTTCATTTTCTTTGGTCCATGACCATCGTGTATAGCCATGTCCTAGAAATGATCCAAAGACAGCTTATTTTTCATAAGCAACAGTCTGGAAATTTAATTGATATGCCATTCCTGCCTCCTAGTCCAAACCCCTGCCCAGTCTATCCTTTTTACCTACTCTGACTTTGATTCTTTTAGTTCTTCCTATTTTACAATCACCAGCCCTTCCAGAAAAACATCTGCTAAAAAGATCCACTCCCTGCAGTGGGAATTAAGTACATATTTTAACTTCAGACAATTTTACTTAATGTTTTCTACATTGCATGGAGCACAGAATTAATGCAGACGTCCCTGAAAAGCTCCTATGAAACCTTAAGCTGTGTCTTCAATCACTCAAACTGTTCAAGGGCTGGAATTTGAAAGAGGGTGAGGAAATACCAAGAATGAAATTAGATAAGGGATCTTTATTAATTTGAACATCTATTCAGGCCCAGTTGTACATAGGAAACACTGAACTCTTTTGCTTTGCTGTTCGCAAATCCACCAGTTTTCTATGAGAAGATCACAATTAAAATGACTTAAAAGTAATTGGTTTAGGCCGGGTGTGGTGGCTCACACCTGTAATCACAGCACTTTGGGAGGCCAAGGCGGGCAGATCACTTGAGACAGGGAGTTTGAGACCAGCCTGGCCAACATGGCAAAACCCTATCCCTACTAAAATACAAAAATTAGCTGGGCATGGTGGCCAACACCTGTAGTCCCAGCTACTGGGGAGGCTGAGGCACAAGAATCATTGAACCCATGAGGTGGAGGTTGCAGTGAGCCTGAGATCATGCCACTGCACTACAGCCTGGGCAACAGAGTTAGACTATCTCAAAAAAAAAAAAAAAATTTTTTTTTTTTTTTTATTTACAAGAAAAAAAAAAAGTGATTGGTTTAAAAAAAGAGAAAAGAAACAAGATCATTCCCCCACCCCCACCGCAGGTTTCTTTCGGTAATTTTTTGTATTTTAAAATTAGAAATTAGTGCCTTAGTTTAATGCTAAGGCTACGCCATGAATGATTGATTCTGGTTGGTAATTGGCAATGAAACGTGGACATGTATTTTGTGGTGTGTATTGGAGTAGTTGACAGCCAAGAGTCCTGGGTTCTGGTTTCATTTCATACTCACCATGTGAGATCTTGGGCAAGTCAAGAGTGTCTTAGTCTGTTTATGCTCTTGTAACAGAACACCTGAGACTGAGTAACTTATTTAAAAACAAAACAAACAGACATGTATTTCTCACCTTTCAGGAGGCTAGGAATTCCAAGATCAAGGTGCCAGCATGGTCAGTTGTCTGGTGAGGTCTGCACCCTCCAGAGGGGATTTATACTGTGTTCCAATATGGTAGAGGCAGAAAGGCAAGATAGCGGAATGGCCCTGGGAAGACTCTTTTGTAACGGCCTTAATCCCATTCACAAGGGAGGAGCTTTCATGGCCTAATCACCTCTTAAAGGCCCCACCCCTTAATACCATCACATCGGCAACAGCTGAATTTTGGGTTTTTCTTTTCTTTTCTTTCTCTCTCTCTCTTTTTTTTTTTTTTTTGTGTGTGATGAAGTGTTGCTCTTGTTGCCCTGGCTGGAGTGCAATGGCGCGATCTCGCCTCACTGCAATCTCTGCCTCCTGGGTTCAAGCAAGTCTCCTGCCTCAGTCTCTTGAGTAGCTGGGATTACAGGCATGCGCCACCACCACATCCAGCTAATATTGTATTTTTAGTAGAAACAGGGTTTCACCGCATTGGTCAGGCTGGTCTCAAACTCCTGACCTCAGGTGATCTACCCACCTCAGCCTACCAAAGTGTTGGGATTATAGGAGTGAGCCACCAGGCCCAGCCAACACCTGAATTTTGAAAGGGACACATTAAAATCATAGCACTGAGTCTGAGCAAGATAAAAATTGGATAGATTAAAATTGGTTAAAAATTGGATAGATTGTCCGGTTATATCCAGCTTGGAAATCCTCCAGTAGAGATATGTTTTCATTTCAAGATATTCTATGTAAAAGCAAATTAGAAGAAGTTCACCAGAATTTGTCTGGCATTCTTTAAGTTAACCACTTAAAAAATATGTAGTTGAGAAGACTGGAAAGAGAGCAAGCTCTGGGTACAAAGACTAAAGAGAAGCAGAGGACCTTTAAGGAAAAGCAAATCGTTCATAAATCCATGGAACACCTACTGTGTGCCAGGTACCGGGCTAGGAAGTGGGGATATAAAATGAATATGCACAGAAAGCGCCAAGACTCAATCTAGATTTCCGTCATGAAGTACTTTTAAAAGATGTTTCCTTTGCATGGTGAGTCCTTTTCTGGCTGTGCTGTATGTATAAATAAAAGCCTAGCAGCCAGGTGCAGTGGCTCCAGCCTGTAATCCCAGCACTCTGGAAGGCTGAGGCTAGTGGGTCATGAGGTCAAGAAATCAAGACCCCACTGGCGAACATAGTGAACACCCCCCCCACAATCTCTACTAAAAATATAAACATTATCTGGGCGTGGTGGCTTACGCCTGTAGTCCCAGCTACTCAGGAGGCTGAAGCAGGAGAATCACTTGAACCCAGGAGGTGGAGGTTGCAGTGAGCTGAGATCACACCACTGCACTCCAGCCTGGCAACAGAGTGAGATTCCATCTCAATCAATCAATCAGTCAATGCCTAGCTTATTGAAAGTCTTCTTAAAACTCATGAATGGGATGGGTGGTAAATTTCTCTAGGTCTTTGAGGAAGTCACAGATCAGAGTTGTCTAGAGGTCGGGACTTTTTAAAGCAAAACCTTTCCTTCTCCATCCTGCCATTACTGAATCCTAGAGGACATCCCTGTCCCTATAGCCTTCTCCAGCTGTGGTTATTTATTTCTGCAAGGTCTAGATGTAGGTCAGGATCCCCCTTATTTCCATTTCCAGACCATTTCTCTGTTTACTTCTTTTTTAAAAATTGTTTTATTTTAAGCATACAGCATTTCAGATTATGCCACCTGCTGTCTCTCCTTATTTCAGTGGTGTGCAGGTCTTAGATTCCCATCCCTGTCCCTTCCTGGAAGATGCTGGCCTCTCTCACTGCATTGCTCTGCACAACTCCTACCTCATTCTTGGCAATGTCAACATCCACAGAGCACACTGGCCTTGTGATTCCTTGACCTACTAAATTCCAATGCCCGTGTCCTTTATCTGACTTCAGCTACCTGCCCTCAGGGTTATACCTTGGGCTTTGTGGCCAGTAACTGCATCATCTCTGAAATTATCTTTTTAAGCTTCCTTCTCTCTGACTACTATTTCCATCTTTCCAGCTTAATTTTCTTGGTCCTAACACTCTTGTGGGACCTTCCACTGTCCATGAACTCTCCCATCCTCCTCCTTTCTTCCTCCCCTCCTTAGATTTTATGCCCGTCACACAGCCTTGCCTTTCACTGTCTCTCACCCTTCCTGGAAAATCCTAACCCTGGTTAGACCCAACTCTGCCCTCTACCTGCTGGCACTGAGGCAGCTCGGTGTGGGTGGAGAATATGCACACATCATGCTGATTGGAGTCACTTTATTTTTATTTACTTCTTTAGAGACAAGGTCTTGCTCTGTCACCCAGGCTGGAGTACAGTGGCATGATCATAGCTTCCTGCAGCCTTGATCTTGTGGCTTCAAGCAGTACTCCTGCTTTAGCCTCCTAAGTAGCTGGGACTACAGCTACTTGACATAATCTCAGATGTAGAGAATGTTGCAAGAATAAAACAAAATTTCCATGCTTCATTCACCCAGATCCCCAAGTATTAACATTTTACCCAGTTTGCCTTACCCTTACCCAGTGTCTCTCACAGGTGTGTGTGTGTCCACACATGCTGATTCTTTTCTGTATCTCGGAAGGGCATCTCGGCAGCATTTGACACAGCTGGGCACTCATTCCTTCCTGGAACAGTTCCTGCACTTGGTGTCTGGGGCATCACACCCTTGATTCTCATCTTTCCTCAATGGCGGCTCCTCAGCCACTTTTGAGGGTTCTTCCTTCTCCTGAGGGTTGAGAGACCTCTCTAGGCCCAGCCTTGGGCCTCTCTACCCTGGGCCTCTTCATCGGCTCCAGTTCCCTAGGTGACCCCATCTGGCTCTGAGAGTCACATCGCAGGCACTACCAGCCTGGACGCTGCCCTCAGCCCTGACTCTCCTCCAGCCTCCTCATGTCCCATCAGGTGTCCCCTGCCCAGAGTTGTAGTCCTAGTCTCACCTCCCCTGCTTCTCTCCCAGGTGCCACACACCCCCAACATCAGTAAATGGCACAATTTATAGTTACTCTGCTGAAAACCTAGCAGTTACCCTCGATTCCTCTTTCTTACACACCATATCCAGTTTGTGAGCCAGTCTGTCAACTGCTCTCCAAAAACACTCTGCTTCCACTGCTGTTGCTCTAGTCTGAGTCCCCAGCCCTCACTCTTCCACTGCACCCTTGACCTCCTAACCTGTCTCCTTGACCCCACTCTTGCTCCGCAAAACCAGAGCCAGGTTTTAAAAGTTCAACTCTTACCATGCCAATGGTTTATTACACTAAGAATAACATCTAAAGCCCTTCCACCATGGACCAAGTCATTTGTGATTGGATCCCCCACCTTCCTCAGTGACTCCTTTATTACCACCCCTTGGGGGTTTGTACCTGCTGTTACCTTCACCCAGATGCCCCCATCACAGGCTCCTTGACTTAGTGCAAGTCTCTGCTTCATTGCTACCTCCTCCAAGAAGCCTTCCCTGACCTCCCTATGAGGGAGTTCCACTCCCCTGTCCTCCTTCCCCATTTGCTTTCATGGCTTGACTTTTCTTCCTATCAACAACTTCTGTCTGCCATACACGTATTTCCTTTTTTTTTTTTTAAGACGGAATCTTGCTCTGTCACCCAGGGTGGAGTGCAGTGGTGCGATCCTGGCTCACTGCAAGCTCCGCCTCCCGGGTTCAGGTGATTCTCCTGCCTCAGCCTCCCGAGTAGCTGGGATTACAGGCATGAGCCACTATGCCCAGCCCATGTATTATCATATTGTCTGTCTTCCGCCCACTAGAATATAAGGTCCTTAAGGCAGGACTTTGTTCTGTTTCATATCAAGTAAGTACCTTGGCACATAAGTATTCCATAATAAATATTTGTTACATGGACAAACCAGTGGGCAAGGGCGAGATGACTGACTGGATTCCGACCACAGCAGAGACCAGTGGCCCTGGCCAGGCTGCCATCTTCACACACCATGACTAAAAGAACCCAAGGAAAACTAGCTGTTTTCAGGCTAAAGCCAACTTTTCACCACTTTGCAAAGTAGGAAGGATCATCTTTGTGCCATAAGGCATGCAGCTTCTGCAGCTGTTTCAGAGGTTTCCGAGTGAGTCTTTGCCAAATCATTCCCAGTCCTCTCAGAGAACACTGTGGCTTTTCCTTCCCTCGTCACCAGGGAGGGAGTGGGGTTATAGAATGAACAGAAGGAACGCAGTCTTGGATCCAGTAGACTTAGGCCAGTGTCTCAAGCAGAATGAAATACACTGTATGCTTGACTTAAGGTCTATTTAGATTTGCTCCTCCCCTCCCCCATTTCAGTGGATCTCAAAAATATATCGGCTAGGGTCGGGACTTGGCAAATTAGTACATATGGCTTATGTTTTAAATGTGTAAATCAGATGAGTTCAGGCTCCTAGTGCATTCGTTTAAGTGATACCTTTGTATTATTGGTGTAAGCCACTTCAAAAGCCTTAAATAAAAACCCTTATTGGCTATAAGCAGCGATGTTTCAGACCCTTTTGCCCAACTAAAAGCAGCCCATTTATGTTAAATTGTTAAATTAGTAACAAAATAAATAAATAAATGTATTGGGCCGGGTGTGGTGGCTCATGCCTGTAATCCCAGCACTTTGGGAGGCTGAGGCAGGTGGATCACCTGAGGTCAGGAGCTCGAGACCAGCCTGGCCGACAAAGTAGAACCTCTCTCTACTAAAAATACAAAAATTAGCAAGATGTGGTGGTGCATGCTTGTAGTCCCAGCTATTCAGGAGGCTGAGGCAGGAGAATCGCTTGAACCCAGGAGGCAGAGAGCCAAGACTGCGCCATTGCACTCCAACGTGGGCAACAAGAGTGAAACTCCATCTCACAATAAACAAACAAACAAATAAATAAACATATTGGTTGTAGGGATAGTTTTCAGTCATGTGCCCCACTCCTGAGAACACTGCGCCACCTCTGTTCTACTCCGTGATCTTGGAGAATAGAACTGTCAGTTTTACAGCCCATGTGTTCTGCTGATGGAGGGGTCTTCAGCTTTCCGTCCTCCATATTGGGAATGTGCTTACAGATCCCTTCATCCCAGTGTGGAAGGCTGGCCAGAAAGCGAAAACTGGCCCCCTTGGGATGAAGACATCAAAGCTGGTTCTGATCCAATTAGAAAAAGATACTATTGTCCCCTTAATTCCCGAAGTTATCAGGCTGTTATGAACACTTAGCCAGTTTCCTTGGGGATTGCTATGGCATTGACTTAGATCTGAAGCTCATTGATATTCACACATAATGACAGACCCCATTCCCCCATATGAGCAGGGTGCCTGGGAAGCCTGGGAGCCACTTGCTCTGTTTCCACTGGCAGATGAAGGTTTTCAGGATTTGCACAGTGGCTGTAAAATGCTATTTTCCCTCAGTTGGTCTTAAATGAATGTTAGTCTCTTGTGTCTCAGAAAGAAGAATGCGAACACTTTATTGGGAAAATAATTTATAACTGTTTCCATTTATAGCACTTCAGAGAATGAACATGAGAAATAGTTTAAGCTGGTAATTTTAGCTATTAGTCCTGGTTGTGGAATTCCCGGAGACACTTACCCATCTGTGTTCAAGACAAAATGATTCTCTCCTCTGCAACATACACTTTTCTTTGGTTCCTTGGTGTTTCTTCTTCTGGTCTTTCTTTTTTTCTCTCTCTCTTTCTCTTCCTTCCTTCCTTTCCTTTCCTTTTCTCTTTTCTTTTCTTTCTTTTCGTTCAGTGGGGATCTTGCTATGTTGCCCAGGCTAGTCTTGAATTCCTGGCCTCAAGCAATCCTCCCACTTCGGCCTCCCGAAGTGCTGGGATTACAGGCATGAGCCACAGCACCCAGCACTGTGGTTTTTCTTGAAGTCATCTGCCCTGATGTCTAGATGATTTTCATATCTGCCATATGTAGTTAATGAGCTTCTTAAACGATCTGCTATCTTTGATTACTATCACGTATTACAGAGAAGAACCACACATTTAATGTTTAGTAAGTATTTTCCTGGGGTTACTGGCATTGTCACAGACTGCTGAGGTGGGGGAAGAATTAGATACAAGCTTGGCAAAAGAAACTTTTGGCCTTCTCTGCTCCCCCACCACAATGTAAACCTTGAATTCAAGTAAGGGTCTCGAAAATGCAAATTATCCATGGGATCACGCAAGGGAAGATAGCTACTTTAACACAAATGTAATCTAGAAAGACACGCGCTGGGTCCTGTTTCTTCTATATTTCATCATTTGATTATTTCCGTTTCTGTCATGATTTTTTCCATGTCCAAAATTCCATCCTAAAGCCAATACAACTGATTTACTGCAATTTAGGAATCGCTCTCAAATGTCTTCAGGTACCAGGCCATTTATCTATGTTAATTTGTGGTGAAGCAATCAGGAATAGTATAAGACAACAGGGAAGAGTGAGGACCATAGTTACAGGCCTCGCCTAAAAGCTACTCAAATATAAACCTTAAGGTTTATTACGAAAAGGCTGTGTGGGTCAACCAACACACATCTGATTAGGTCCAGGAGCTGGTTCTTTCTGGAATACTCTTTGCTTAGAGGATGTGTTTTTACCATCTCTCATGATTTGGTTACCTGTCCCCTGGCCTCCTTTGTTCTGACCTGAGGGTCTTATGCTCAGGGCAAGACCCACTCTGTCCAGCCTGCCCGGGAGGGTGTCTCCTGCATTGACTGAACTCCAGAAGAAGCCATTTGGTTGGGAAGGAAAACTTGGGTCAGGGTAGCTTCAAGTTATGGCCTGAGCAGAGTTGGTTTGTGGCTCATGAAAAATGCCATGAGTTTCCTTCTTATGGTCCTGGAGTCAAGCCTGGGTAAATTCCAACTCTGCTGCTTACAGCTTTAGGAGGCAAATTGCTTGGCCTCTCTAAGCCTCATTTTCTGCCTTCGAGAATGGGATGATGATAATTGGGTTGTCATGAGGTTAAATAAAACAGTGTAGGTCAAGCACTTAGCACAGTGCCCAGTGCATAGTAAGCACATTAACATTAACCGTGGCTGATGGGACTTAGAGACTTTGAAGATGTGCCATGGCAAACTCCTGAAATTAATTGCAAAATGTTGTGTTGATGCGTACTTCGTTTCTTCTTGCTGTGTTACCCTTCATCAGCTTCTAAATATGGACCAAGATAGAATAGGAACTTTGACATTAAGGGAAGCTGTGTAAGTTGTTACAGTTCTCAGATGTTTGAGAATTGAAAAGCGGGTCCTCCTGGACCTAGAAGTACAAGAGTTGTGTTAGATCAGCTCTTGCTGCCCCTGTCAGAACTTAACTGATCATAGATTTATGTTATTGACACGCTTTTCTTTAAGGGCAGAGGCAGTTTTTCAGGCAGTGCCCATGCCAGAATTGAAAAAGCAGATTCTCATTTAAAAAACATGTCTCAGTGAGAGCAGCCAAGTTGCTGGTCTCCATTGGAAGGCAGAGGTAGGGACTGGGAGTGTGTGATTAATAAACCCAGAGGGACTATGAAGGTCACTGCTGATGTTATGACCAGATGCTGGAACATCCACAGGAAGGCTATGCTTCGTGTCAGGGCCATAGAGCAGAGCATTTCCATGTATATTCTGCCACAGCCCCTATACCTTCCTTGTGCACCCGGGAGTGATTTCTGCAGCAACCCAGAAGCCTGGCCTGTAAGAGAGTGACCTTGGAAACGTGGCTGAGAGTCATCCTTCATTGTCATCTCCCTGTGGGCCTGTGAGCTCCCTGACCACCCGCTCCCACCCCTACCCTCCTCCTGGGCCAAAAATGACCAAGAGACTAATAAGGCAGTGGAAGACTCACACTCTGTTCTGGGCTCTGTCTGCTCTGTTACAATTTTTTCAGACCTGATTTAAAGTGCTCAGAAAACTTGGAAGAGGCGCATGGCTTCTAGGAGAACTGGCTACTGGAAATCTTTGATAGTTCTTGTATTTAGGATAACTCTGAAGAGTGACCTCATCTTTTGTTTGCTTTCTTTGTTTATGCAATGGAGTGGTTTTAGGTGATTGAATAGAAATTGGTGAAGAAAGGTTAGATGGATTTAAAAAAATCTGTAGAAGAATAGGCAGATAGCTAAATATGTGCTAAGACAAGTGTAGCAAAATGTAAATGATAGACTGTAGTCTAAATGGTGGTTATAAAGGTGTTCACTAATAAGCTTTTGACTTACTGGCTTTTTTCTGGAGTATGTAAAAAGAAATGCTTTCAACTTTCCTGTATGTCTGAAATTTTTCATAATAAAATGTTAGGGGAAGTGAGTTGAATTATCTTTAAAAATAAAACAGATAATGGCAAGAGAAAATTTTCATGGGTTTGGGATTCAACACACCACCCCTGGCCCCATTATTATCCCCATTTTGTTTAAGTTCTCGTTTCCTCATGGTTTATTCATTTGGTCTTGAGCATCTATGGCTATCATGTTCTAAGTGATGTGGATGCGATGGTGGAGCAAGGTGGGTCGCTCACTGTGGAGTGCACATCCTTTCACTTTTCTGGGGGGGAGGGGCAGTTAAGCAATAGTGAGATGTTCTGTAAAAAGGAAAAACAATGGCTGGGCATGGTAGCTCAAGCCTGTAATCATCCCAGCACTTTGGGAGACTGAGTTGGACGGATCTCAGAGATGAGGAGTTCAAGACTAGCCTGGCTAACATGGTGAATCCCCGCCTCTACTAAAAATATAAAAATTAGCTGGACATGGTGGTGGGCTAACCCCAGCTACTCAGGAGGCTGAGACAGGAGAGAACAATTGCTTGAACCTGGGAGGTGGAGGTTGCAATGAGATGAGACTGTGCCATTGCACTCCAGCCTGGGTGACAGAGCAGCACTCTGTCTCAAAAAAAAAAAAAACAGAGAAAAAAGGAATAAAACATGGAAATAGAGTGAGGAGAGGGTTGAGCTGCCTTATAGAGAGGGCTGAGGAAAGGCCTCCAAGGTAATAGAAGGGGGCCCTTGAAGTCAAGTAATACATGGGGAAATCCTAGCTTGTGAGAAAGGCTCTCTATGTCATGCAGAAAACTGTCTTCAAAAATTGGAAGAATTCTGAAGAAGTGGCTCTATTTGGTGACTAGAACCAATTGCTCATTCATAGTTGCAGAATTGCCCCAGACATATGAAGAGATCTATTCTTTTTTTTAAGGCAGGGTCTTGATCTGTCACCCAGGCTGGAGTGCAGTGGTGTTATCTCAGCTCACTGCAGCCTCTACCTTCCGGGTTCAAGTGATTCTTCCACCTCAGTGTCCCAAGTAGCTGGGACTACAGGCGCACATCACCATGCCTGCTAATTTTTGTATTTTTAGTAGAGCCATGGTTTGCCATGTTAACCAGGTTGGTCTCAAATTCCTGGCCTCAAGTGATTCACCCACCTTGGTCACCCAAAATGCTAGGGTTACAAGCATGAGCCACCACACGAAGCCAAGAGATCTATTCTTTTGCCGCATATATTTTTTAAATTATCATACAGTACATTTGACTTTTAGGGGTGTGTGTACAGTCCTGTGAGTCTTTTTATTTTTATGTTTTGGAAAGATGGGGCCTCACTATGTTACCCAGGCTGGTCTTGAACTCCTGGGTTCAAGCAATCCTCCCACCTCAGCCTCCCAAAGTGCTGGGATTGATTACAGGCATGAGCCATGACAGCACCCGGCCCAAGTCCTATGAGTTAACACGTGTATACATTTGTGAAGCCACCACCACGATGAGCATGCAGAACAGTTCCATCCATCCCTCCAGAGCTCGCTCTTGCTAGGCTGGATAGTCGCACCATTCCCTCCCCTAGTCCCTGACAGCCAGCAATCTGTTCTCCATGATGGTAGTTCTGTCTTGTGTGAATATCATATAAACAGAGTCATACAGTATGGAAGCTTTTGAGACTGGCTTCTTTCACTCAGCATAATGTCCATGAATATGTTTCTATGCCTCCAAGGGGAGACATGTTGAGAGTCATAGCTAAAAGGCTTTCGTTTTGCTGGAAGTGATGGTAGGGTCAGAAACAGCGTGAAAATTCTGATAGATGGTGAGAACCAAAAACAGGAATGAGAGATCTAGAGGTGGACGCTGGAAGAAGGATGTTGGGGAAGGAACCTAGGCACGGAAAGGGGAATCTTTTCAAAAATATTTTGATAAAGTAGGGTCTCATCATGATGCCCAGGCTGGTTTTGAACTGGCTCCAAATAATTCTCCTGCCATTGCCTCTCAAAGTGCTGGGATTAGGCCAGGCATGGTGACTCACGCCTGTAATCCTGCACTTTGGGAGGCCAAGGTAGGCGGATCATGAGGTCAGGCGTTCAAGACCAGCCTGACCAACATGGTGAAACCCTGTCTCTACTAAAAATACAAAAATTAGCTGGGTGTGGTGGTGCATGCCTGTAATCCAGCTACAGGAGGCTGAGGCAGGAGAATCGCTTGAACCTGGGAGGCGGATGATGTGGTGAGCTGAGATCGTGCCACTGCACTCCAGCCTGGGCAACAAGAGTGAAACTCTGTCTCAAAAAAAAAAAAAAAGGTGCTAGGATTACAGGTGTGAGCCACCACATCTAACCTAAAATTTTTATTTACCGATTTTTTTTTTTGAGACAGCTTCTTTCTATGTTACCCAAGCTGGCCTCAAACTCCTGGGCTCAGGCAGTCGTCCCACCTCTGCCTCCCAAGTTTTCTTCTGTAAATGTGCAGTGTAAATCTTTTTTTTCCCCCCAACTGTAGTATTGGGTCACTGAGTTGAATTTATTTGGGCCATGTACCAAGAGGCTCTTGTTCCAAGGTGCATGTGGGCCCAGGACAGAGGCTGCCCATCAAGTTTAGACCATCCCAGTTACAGATACAAGATGCAGGAGGGCAACTTTTAGCTTAGTCAAAGAAGAAACAAAGGCGTAAAAGGCTGATAGAGGTGGTTGTCTCCCAGTAACCTGGGTATCTGTTCCCAAAAAGCAGTCAGAAGCGCCCAGTCAATTCAGATGCCATAGAGGCCCATGCTGGCAGAAGGGTTGGAGAGCGCTACCCAGCTCTGAAAAAGACTGATATCCCTGAGTGAATCTAGCTCTAGGGAAGAGCAGCAGGCCCCTGTGTTCCCAGCTATAGTATCTTAAGGATGAACCCTCACCAGGCCTCCCTAAGATTGCATGTATAGAATGGCCTGTAAACTACAAACCTTTTGAGGTGTTTTTATTATTACTGTCCATTTCTGCACCTTGGTGGTTAAGAGGCCTGCAAGATAATTAAAAGGGGAGGGGAGGCCCCCCTGTTTTCTGTTTGCAGGGATGCATTGCCATGTTACTCTGGTTACCGCCAGAGCAAAGCACACACCAGGTCCTGCTACATAATGATGAATCCCCAGGGACCCCCGATAGTGATCGATAGCACCCGCCTAGCTCTGGGGCTTGCATAATGAGCTGCATAGCCCTGCCAGAGTCATCAGCTAGCCTCAGGGAAACTTCCCCTCCCCCACTGTCCACTTGTTCAGCAAAGGTCCCCCTCCCCACCCGTCCCCTCAGTTGGGTTTCCCTTTGATTGGCAGAGGCCCCGTGATTTCCGCCTAGATTGCCTGACAGCCTCTCCGCCTGGTCTAATTATGCCAGGGCTGCTCTCGGGCCACAGTGACCCCAGGAAGGCTTTATCAGATTGTCCAACTGACCATGACCAGATCTCTAGCACCTGCCTCTTTTGCTGCTGAGGATGCAAGGTGTTTATACACAGCGGAGCTGGCATCTGATTGACTGGCCAGGGTCCTGGGCTGAGGACAGCCAGTTCGAGTGTCAGTGATGAAAAATGGAGTTTGCCTCTCCACCCGGCCTTATTAACACCCCTCCGGGTCCAGGCGATATCAGGTGGGATGTGTGCAGGCACACGGCCTGCTGCCAGTGTTCAGGGCATCGGGACAGATTTCTGGCTGCAGCGCTGGACTTGGGTCCATCTCTTACCATTTTAATTTACTTACAAATATTTATTTACTTTATGAATGTATCTACATATTTTTAAGCCCTCTGCTTTCTCCATCTGTCTTGTCACAGTCACCCATTCCCTGCTTTTTCTTCAGTAGTCACTGACTCACCCTAAGTATGATCTCCTCGCCTTTCTTCTACCTTCACAGCTTTTCTTCCAGCGCCAGCTTTCATGGAAGCCAGTCAATAATTACTCTTCACAGGCTGATTTATTAATGTGATTAAAGTTCTGTTTCTAAATAGAATCTTTGGAGCTGCCTGCCTTTTCCAGGTACCCAAGGGTGATTCTAGTTATACAAAGAGGTCCTGTAAGGCAGCTCAGACACTGGGACCAATCCTTCTGGTCTCTGTGGCATATGGCCCATTTTGATAAGAACATTAAATCATCCAGATCCTTTAGGGCTTCATGGGGGTCATTTGCTCATTCATCACCAGTGGCCTGAGAAGCTAAAGGTTTCCCAAAGCTGAGCCATCTCTGCCCTACAGGATGATGTGACACGGCCCGTTCTCTTAGTTCAGCTCAGCATCCCTGGGCTGAGCCCAGGTCTTCTATCTGAGATGTGGATTGAGCCTCACTGCTCAGAGTGAGGTCTCTGCACCAGCAGCATCGGCATTACCTGGGGGCTTGTTAGAAATCTGAAGCCCCACCACAGACCTCCTGTATCAGAGCCCTGTTTGGACAAGATCCCAGGGATTCATGTGTGTGGCACAGTTTCAGATTCTCTGTACCTGGACCTTATAAATCCAGGTAGGGAAGCCTTCCTT
The DNA here is from genome assembly GCF_049354715.1 of Callithrix jacchus. NCBI lineage: Eukaryota > Metazoa > Chordata > Mammalia > Primates > Cebidae > Callithrix > Callithrix jacchus. The sequence goes on along the minus strand of NC_133511.1, from coordinate 99,662,450 downwards.
TAGATTTGCCAAGAAGCCAGAGAACTCAGCAACTTACTTCCATAGAACCGGCTAGTGAGGCATTCTTCCTTCCTTCTGGCTTTAGAAGGGATCTTATTAGGAGATAAGAAAACCAGTTGGAAGCCTGGTTGCTGAGGGTAGGGACCAAATGTGGCCCCTGAGACTAAGTTTCCTGGCAGCTGCTTCTCCTTATTTTAGGGGAAATATTTTGCAGTTGAAAGACCACTTACAAAAAATAAGTGCCCTCAAGGGTCACCCTGTGATGATACCCTCTATGCTGGCTGACATTTAGTTGTAATATTCTGTCCTGACCCATGCTTTAAATTGCCTTTGATTAAATTTGGAACTTTGAAGCTCCGGTTTATGGGATGCTGTTTTTTCTTAATATATATTTTGATACTTGCTAAATGCACATATGCTGCTTTTTTAATCAAGACTTTTTTACAGGCTGGGTATGGTGGCTCACACCTGTAATCCCAACACTTTAGGAGGCTAAGGCTGTCAGATCACTTGAGGTCAGGAGTTCGGACCAGCCTGGCCAACATGGTGAAACCCCGTCTCTAATAAAAATATGAAAATTAGCTGAGCGTGGTGGCGCACACCTGTAATCCCAGCTACTCAGGAGGTTGAGACATGAGAATTCTTGTACCTGGGAGTAGTGAGCTGAGATCATGCCACTGCACTCCAGCCTGTGCGACAGCACAAGACTCCATCTCAAAAAAAAAAAAAAAGACTTTTTTACAAGTTCTATGCATTTAACATGGACACACTTAAAAAATATGGATCATGAAAAGTACATTACAAGGCTGGGCATGGTGGTTCACACTTGTAATCCCAGCACTTTGGGGGGCCGAGGCAGGTGGATCACCTGAGGTCAGAAGTTTGAGACCAGTCTGACCAACATGGAGAAACCCTGTCTCTACTAAAAATACAAAATTAGCTGGGCATGATGGTGCATGCCTGTAGTCCCAGCTACTCGGGAGACTGAGGCAGGAGAATCCCTCAGTCTTGAGGGATTGCGGTGAGCTGAGATTTTGCCTTTGCACTCCAGCCTGGACAACAAGAGCAGAATTCCATCTAAAAAAAAAATTACATTACATTAATCTATAATCTCACTGCTTGGAGTTTGTGTCAAGATGTTGATAGTACATAGAGATATTTTCTTTACAAAAATATGATCTCACTTCAATGCTATTTTAAAACCTGTTCTTCTCTCAATGTTTTATAAATATCTTTCCAAATCAATAAATACAACTCTTCTACATGTTCATTTTTAATGCCTTAGAAAGTATTTCACTGTATGAAATGTTCTATAATGTTACAATGGTCTGAAGGTTTGTGTCCCTCTCTACCCCATATTCATATGTTGAAACCCAATCTCCAATGGGATTGTATTAGGAAGTGGGGACCTTTGGGAAGAGGCCCCAGAGAGCTGCCGTGGCTCTTCCATCATGTGAGGACACAGCAATAAAGTGCCATCTGTGAACCAGAGAGCAGGCCCTCACCAGAAACTAATCTCCCTTGATCTTATACTTCCCAGTCTCCAGAGCCATGAGAAATAAATTTCTGTTGTTTCTCTTTTTTTTATTTTGGCTCAATCTCGGCTCACTGCAACCTCCACCTCCTGGGCTCAAGCAATTCTTCTGCCTCAGCCTCCCAAGTAGCTGGGACTACAGGCATGTGCCACCACATCCAGCTAATTTTTTGTATTTTTAGTAGAGATAGGGTTTCACCATATTGGCCAGGCTGGTCTCAAACTCATGACCTCATGATCCACCTGCCTCGGCCTCCCAAAGTGCTGGGATTACAGGGGTGAGCCATTGCGCCCGGCCCAATTTCTGTTGTTTCTAAGCGACCTACATTATGGTATTTTGCTAGAGCAGCTCAAATGAACTAAGATATACAGATAATGGATTTATGTAATCCATCACATTCACTAGGCATTTTGATTACTTTATTTGTCCTCTGTTATATTAGTACTGCTGTGAACTTCATCTGTGCTAAAACATTTGCATATGGTCTCAATAACTTGTTTAGGATAATTTTTTGAATAATATAAAAGTGCAACATTTGAATAAGAGAAGAGGCACAGTGTTCCAAGAGCTAGAAGGTGAAGGTAAGCCTTGCTTCCATCCTGTGTTATAGCTTCGTGTCTATGAATAGCAACTTCAGATGAATAAGCTGTCAACATGTGGCACAGCTTCCTGGTGGCAAATGGCTCTTAGGAATCATCTGGATTTTCTGAAGAAAACAAATCATCTGGGTTCTGGCCCTCATTGCCCTGCCTAGCGGGAGTCCCCAAAGGGCTGTGCTACAATTTCAGAGCATGGTTGGCACAGCGTTGGTGATGGTTACAGGATTGTCTAGACAAGAGGGCCCAGGGGAGGCACAGAGGCTCTGTTAGTGGGTGGAAGGGATGATGCTGTGCGTACATATTGAGCCACACCCTGGATTTCAGTAGGAGCCAGAACAATTCTGATGCTTGAGTGTGGGCAGCTATGCTAAACAGGGAACCCGGGGTTGTTTCAAGCCAGTACAGAGCTAGGAGCTGGGGATCTAAGATCGGAGCGGACACATACGGAGAAGCAGATAGTGGAACCAGGATCAACTCTCTGAGTGGGAAGGTCTTAGAGAACCCTTGCTAGGTGTTCACCAAGATGATGTGCACACCTGAGCACTGGATGGAGGTACATGTTCCTGGGCCAGAACGGACCATACTGGGGGTGCTGCTTGCTGAGACAGTGGTTTGGGTGGAGGTTCCCATTCCTGGAATGCCTAGAACTTTGCTGCTTGGCTCAGTATGTTCTGGGCTCCCCCTTTTAAGGCAACTATGACCAATTTCAATACCATCACTTCCTCCTAGCTTAAAACAATCTCTCCTGCTTTGCTCTATCTGAGCCAGTCAGGCAGCTTCCCATTTTCTTCATTATACTGCGGGTAGTTCTATACATGTCTTAGGAAAAGCAGTATGGTGTGAGGAAAGCACCAAGGATTTTGAGTCCACTGCATTTTCACATAATGTTCTGGCTCCTCCAATTACTGCATCACCCTTGGGTAAGCTAATTAAGTTCTCTAGCCTGAGCATTCACATTTATTAAACAGGGATTAGATACCTACCTCGAAGGGTGGTTGTAAGGATTAGAAGTAATGACACATAAAGCACCCCTCCCACCCCTTAGTGTCTGTCCAGATGGCAGGTGTTGAGATTGTCCATTATTACTGAGGACTTCATGTGGTCTAGTCTATAAGGGTTAACAGGTAATTGTGGCAGATCCTCCAGACATGCTCATTATGTTAGCAGTAGGGGCCGTGAGGTCAAAAGGCTTAGGACAGCTATCCTGCCTCCCAGACCTGGGAGTGAAAGAGAGAGAAAGAGGGACCCCAGGCAGTTGTCAGAGCTAGAAAGGTGCTGAGTCACCACAGGCGTCAGAGGAGGACTTTCTGAATGGGTACAGTGAGGACTGGGTGGTGATCTCTCCTTAAACCTACCTGTTGGGGACCAAACCAGTGCAGCAGGCAGGTAGCAGAAGCATGGCCTGGAAACCTGGGCCAGCCTCACTGTCCAGACTCATTCCTTCCCTTCTTTGCGATGCTGTGCTGTGTAGTGGTAAAGCCTGCACAGGCTGGGTCCCATCCTAGCTCCATTCTTCCTGTTTGTGTGACCTCAGGCAAGCCCCCAACCGCCTTGTGACTCATTGTTCTCATCTGTACAATGGGGATTATAGCACCTATCACATAGGGTCCTTGTGAGGATTAAAGGTTTATTTATGAAAAGCATTTAGAGGCTGGGTGCTGTGGCTCATGCCTGTAATCCCAGTACAGTGGGAGGCTGAGGTGAATGGATCACCTGAGGTCAGGAGTTGATCAGCCTGGCCAACATGGTGAAACCCCATCTCTACTAAAAATACAAGATTGGCCAAGTGTGGTGGTGCACATCTGTAGTCCCAGCTACTTGGGAGGCTGAGGTAAAAGAATTGCTTGAACCCAGGAGGCTGAAGTTACAGTGAGCTAAGATTACCCCATTGGCACTCTAGCCTGGGCAACAAGAGCAAAACTCCATCTCTAAAAAAAAGGAAGAAAGAAAAGCATTTAGATTAGTCACTGGCTATAAAAGGTATTTTCCCTATAAGTGTTAGTGAGTGCCTTCTAGAGTTTAGATCTTATGTCTTGAAACTTTCATATTAATATCTGATTTCTTCTTGAGAGTAGAATCCCTGTCTGGTCAACTTAACCTCCACCGTACACGGTATAAAGCCAAGGATTCATAAATAAGTATCAGACAGATAAGTTGGGGAAGCTCAGGCTATGACGCCAAATCTGAGTTCAGTTCTGGCTTTGCCCCTAACTGTCTCTGGATCTTTGACTTCTCTGGCCTCATTATCCTCGTCTGTCTAATGGAATAAAATAGTAGGCTCCTTATAGAGTTATTGTGAGGACTAAAGTAAAAAATAGACCAGGCAGAGTGGCTCACTCCTATAATCCCAGCACTTTGGGAGGCTGAGGCAGAAGGATAGCTTGAGCCCAGGAGTTCAAGACCAGCCTGGGCAAAATAGTGAGACCCCATCTCTATTTTAAAAAAATAAATACAAATATATAAAGAACACATTGCAAAGCATGTGGCAGTAGTGAGCTTTCAGGAACTGGTGGTGCTAAGAAATAAATAGTACCTTGGTAATGCTCATTCTCTCTCATTCACGGACTAGATAGTTCATGCATTTTCTGGGGTTTCATTTTGAAGAGGATGGTTTGTTTCTGCTTAGTTTTCCCCAGTGACTGAGAACCCCAGGAAGAAAACAGAACACCTGTGCATACACACCACACCCATGGAGCTGCATTTCTGCATGTACTTTTCCCAGGCCATTATCAGACATTACACGGCCCCAGGGGTTAACTGTGGTCTTCAGAGGCCATTGCACTTCCACAGTGGCTGGGATCTTTGGGCACTTTCACAGCCTGTTTATGGGCAGCCTGACTTGGAGCACATCTCTTAAGTGTTTTCCAAGTTGGCATTGAGTCTCTCTGACTTGGAAATGCCAGCATCCAGCTTTGTGCGTGCAGTGATTTAGCTCTTATGAAGGCGCCAGTGAAATGCCCACTCCTACCCCGGTCTTGGACATTTTGGAGACCTGGAAAGAAGTAAGCAGTGTTACTGACAAGCTCAGGCCCTGCAGGGGACTGTGGGAAGTTAGAGAGGCATGACTCTGTGCCTTGTACCCCCACAAGGACTCGTGGCAATGCTCAGCCATTCCCTCAGTGCATCAAAATGGAGGCCAGCACATTGTATAGCCTGTTTCTCTATCAAAGATTAGGGTGATAATTAACCAGAGGAATTAGAGTCTAGTAATCCCCAAAGTGGCTCTCAGAAAACTATGAAGATATAACACAGGAAAAGGTTCCATGGCCAAATATGTTTGGAAAATGCAATGCACTGTCTTGGCATTTTATAATATACAATTTGCATATTCAAGGCCCTGAGAAATCCTGCAGTAAGGGAACAAACTTAACCTCATTCAATCCAGCAGCACCCAAATCAGATTCCCATGAGCACTTTTTTCCCTTTAACATCCCCAGGAGCTAGGAAAAACATTGAAGAAATTCTAGATTTTCTAATTATCCCCAACACTTATTTTTATGTTTTTACCTTTTATTTTATTTTATTTTTTTTAGTTATTTTGTATTATATCCTGCTCCTTCTGTAGATCCCAAAAGTTTGCAACAAGTGATATGTGAATATTAAGAAAGGAGAATCTGGGCTGGGCATGATGGCTTATGCCTGTAATCCCAGTACTTTAGGAGGCCAAGGCGGGTGGATAGCAAGGTCTGGAGTTCAAGACCAGCCTGGCCAACATGGCAAAACCCTGTCTCTACTAAAAATGCAAAAATTAGCTCGCATGGTGTCCGGCGTCTGTAATCCCAGCTACTCAGGAGGCTGAGGCAGGAGAATCACTTGAACCCAGGAGGCAGAGATTGCAGTAAACTGAGATTATGCCATTGCACTTCTATCTGGGTGACAAGAGCAAGACTCCTTATTAAAAAAAAAAAAAAAAAAAAAGAATCTGTTTTTGTTTTGTTTTTGAGACAGTCTCGCTCTGTCACCAAGGCTGGAGTGCAGTGCTCACTGCAACCTCCACCTCCTGGGTTTAAGCAATTCTCCTGCCTCAGCCTCCCAAGTAGCTGGGATTACAGGTGTGCTGGTGCACACCTGTATAATTTTTATATTTTTAGTAGAGGCAGGGTTTCACCATACTGGCTGGGCTGGTCTGGAACTCCTGACCTCAAGTCATCTGCCCACTTTGGCCTCCCAAAGTGCTGGGATTACAGACATGAGTCACCATACCTGGCAAAATCTGTTATTTTGTTTTGTTTTCAATAGGACATTTCAGAAATAAAATGAAAAGTATTTGATAATGTCTTTCATGTCCACTCACTTTTAGATCTTATCGTGAAGAATTCCAGGTCTCGCCGATCCACTACCCTCTTGAAATATCAGGGTCATGACATGCTAAAAGATGCCTCCAGGGGCTAAGATCTGAACTTGAGTAACAAAGGTAAAATTTGAAATTTCAAAGATGTTCATTATGATTAACATCTTCGTTAATCCTAGATTAACTGAGTTAACTTAGTTATCTAAATTAGTTAACCATAGATTAACTGGGGTTACTTCCAAATACTTTCATTTGAGCCTGTAAATACATACTTCTGGCCAGGCGTGGTAGCTCATGCATGTAATCCCAGCACTTTGGGAGGCCAAGGCAGGTGGATCTCCTGAGGTGAGGAGTTCAAGACTAGCCCAGTCAACATAGTGAAACTCGTTTCTACTAAAAATACAAAAATTAGTGGGGAGTGATGGCGGACGCATGTAATCCCAACAGACAAAGCATGGCAACTCACTTCTATAATCCCAGCACTTTGGGAGGCTGAGGCAGAAGAATGGCTTGAGCCTGGGAGTTCAAACCAGCCTGGGAAACATAGGAAGACCCCATCTCTATTTTAAAAAATAAATATATAAAGAACACATTGCAAAGCATGTAGCAGTAGTGAACTTTCAGGAACTGGTGGTGCTAATGAATAAATAGCACCTTGGTAATGCTCGTTCTGTCTTATTCATGAATTGGATAGTTCATGCATTTGCTGAGGTTTCACTTTCAGGAAGATGGTTTGTTTCTGCAAACCATCACTTGAACCCGGGAGGTGGAGGTTCTAGTGAGCCGATATCGTGCCCCTGCACTCCAGCCTGGGCAACAGAGCAAGACTCCATCTCAAATACATACATACATACATACATACATACATACATACATACATACGTCTCAGCCAAGTGGGCACGTACTGTTCTGCTAAAGGATGGAGACATGGACCTGCGGGTCCACGTTCTCCTGGATCTGAGAGGTGATTAGGTCGTGTCTGAAGCATTCGTGCCAGCTAAACAAGGAACAGTGGATTGGCGGCATGCCTTGTTTATTATTGTAGTCCCCTAGTTGTCCATCCCTCTCTCCCCTTGTCTTCTGTTACCTGTCAAGCAAATTTGATTTGACGTTCTGGCATTCGAGATTTGTCAACTATTGTAACCCTAAGCAGTACTAATATTGAAACCCATACTTCAAATGTATGTAATCCAGATGTGCATGCCAATGAAGCAGAGGTGAAATGGCAGGCCCGAGTTGGGGAGGGATGGGCCGGGTGGGGAGTGTGTGTGGGGAAGAATTCTGTGGCTCTATATTTTTTCCTATACTTGGCATGTATATAGCCAAGTAGGATTTTGTGAATTAATATTTGCCCTTAAGAATAGTGATTGGATTATAAAGTATAGCTTCAAGTAAGTACCAGTATTGGTTTTATTTGTAGCCAAGAATAACTGATTAAGTTTTGAGGAGAAGGAAGGCAATCTACTTTGAGTGCTTTTTATTTTATTTTATTTTATTTTATTTTATTTTTAAGGCTAGTCAAGTGAAGCAGTGGGAGTGGATTTGAGTGCTTTTTAAAACTTTTACATTGCTTAGGGCCCTTCAACAGTGTGGTCTTGGGACTTGTTAGTCACACAAAATCAGAACTTTTTTAACAAACCAAGAAGCACGGGTGAATCAGGATTTGTGCCATGGCTCTCTAATGTTGAATTTTTTTCTATTTGAGCATATCATTAAAAGTCCCCCCCTAAGAAACAAAGACTGCGACCCCTGAGTTGTCAGTTCAAAGCCCACCCACACTGGTAATACCCAAATGCCATTTCTATTTTCTGAGAGCTCAGTGGGTACATGGATGGAATGTGAAAAGGTCTGTGTTCAGGTATTTGCCAGTGGCCTTGCTTGGAGTGTCTCTACCCTTAGCAATGGCCGTGCTGTGTCACTTTTGTCAAGACAGCTGTCTTCTTGGGCCATGACCTCTTCCACCTGTGGGATCATGGGACTATGTCCAGCAGACCCAATGAGAACAGTGCAAGTGCTTTATCTCATAGGGAGTTCTGAGTAAAAAATTGTTGTGTTCTTGACATGAAAGGTTGGTAGAGCATATTATTATTCCTTAGTGTTCTGTGCATAATTAACAACCACGCTTAACTAGACCTGGTAGCCCAGGGAAACTGGTCAGACCAGCTAGTGAAAGTAGGTTGAAAATAATCTCGAGGTAAGCACGGAGTCAGGATCCACATGAGTGGAGGTGACTGATGGTAGATGAGGGTGCTCATAAAAACCGTGGTAACAGTTGGTACCAGTGTCATCTGTGGCTGTGTCTAGGCTGCATATCAAGGGTCAGCTTGCTGCTTCAGCCCCCTGTTAGGGCAGGATACAAAAAAAAGGAGCCCTGTGATCAGGGGAGGCATGTGGCATGCCTGGTCCCCCGTTTCCCCTGCCCTAAACATCTCTGGAGAAAGTCAAGTGTGTGTGGTTTCCACAGCAGGGTTAGATGTTTTTTGGGGTGGGAGGGGCATTTACTTTCTTTTCTTCTGCCATCATTAATAGGGCTCATTCCAGGAGGGGAGGGGGATGGTGCCTGTAACTCAGACTCCCCAGCACGGCCTTGGCCTGTGGGCTCCAGCCCTGTCCTGAGTCAGGGCTTGCGTAAGGAATGCTGCCATGGACCCAAGCCAAATAGATTTCAAATGATGGAATCTGATGTTTCCTGTTGGGTTTGAGGACAGGGAATCAATGTGGTGTGGGCTTAGGCCCCCAAGGTTTAATTTAGAGATAGGGTATAGGGAGCCCAATGAGGACTCTTGAGGCAGCTTTGCCAGCATGGAGCCCAGGTGAGTCACTACCACCTCAGAAGCATCCTTCAGAGGCCAGGATCCAGGCCTCAGGCAGGAGTCAGAGCATCCAGGCTGCTGGTCGGGTCATCTCTGCTGACGTCACCGCCCCCACTTGGTCTGGAATGCCTGGCAGCCTCTGCCTGAAGATGAGAGCTGGCTGGAAGTGGAAAAGCAGGAAACGTTTCCAGATTGGGAACTCAAGGCACGTTTGCGCAATACTGCACTCAGCCAAGCCTGTGTGGCTCCCGCATGCCAAATAGGATCCCAGGTCTGAAACGGGGTCCACAGAACCGTTGGTGTGACCTCATACCTCCCACCCAGAAGCAATGACATCTCGGCCAACAAAAAAATGACCTGTACTTTTTGTTTCCTTTTTAATGTTATCCAGCTGAGGTGTGCCTTAAATATGTATGTATGTATGTATGTGTACATATGTGTGTGTATATATATCCCCCATTCCAATCCACTACTTAATGCAGGGATGCAAAGATCATATTAGAAGGGCTATAACCAGAAATGAGCCAACTAAAGGAATCATAGCATTAATAAAGGGCAAACTCAGAGTCCAGGTGAGAGGAACTGCAGTGTCTGGGTAGGGCGTGCTGCCTGCTGGTTTAAAGCTCCAACGTGGAGGCCCATCAGCCTGGGTTTGACTCCTTGCTTTGTGGCTTCCTAGCTGTAACCTTGGCTTCTGTCGTCTGCCGTTCTTTTACTTATTGTAAGATAGAGTGATCGTGCCACATCATGAATTAGTCTGACTTGAGTGCACTTCACACAAAGTAAGCGCTTAGTAAGTGGTAGCTGTTATCATGGTTAAATATCATTATTTTTGAGGCAGGGTCTCGCTTGTTATCATAATTATTGTTATTCCATCTCTCCAGCCTGTTTTAGAGTGATGCCCATGACGCAGCCAGAGGTGTCTGAGTTCTTTTCACTTTTCGAGATCACTGCCCCAATACTCGTGCATAAGGGGATGTGCGGTTTTAGGAACTTTGACCTTGAAACCGGACCATGTAGTCACTGTCACTTCTCTCTGGGAGGCTGTTGTCAGATCAGGCCCTGTTCCATCTCTCTCCTCAGAGGTCTGTCAGTGTTACTCAGCCATGAAGCCCATCAAAGGGACCACGGTTAGAAGGAGGAGGAGTCTTTAAGAGGAAGACGGCCTGCTTGGGATGCTGTTGATTTCTATGTGTTTGCTCAGCAAGCATAGATGCTGTTGGCTTTGTCTGATGGACAAGTGAGTAGAACCAGCCCGCTGTGTCCCTTCTGCATCCACTGCCAGCTTTCTCTCTGAAGCAGCAAACCTGGAGTCAGTTCAGGTTCCGCAATAGAGAGACCCTGGGCCTTCCAAGAGCAGGCCTGGACAGCCTGGAGTTTTCTCTCAAAATTGTAACATGAGTTTATTCCAAAACAAAACAACAAAAGCAGACCCCTGGTGTATCCTTGGCTCACTTCCATAAAGTATCACAACCGTTAACCAAAGGAAAAGAAGGCCTGAGCCCCATGACGGAAGTCAGGTCAAGATTTTCCTCACTGCCCTCCCCTTCTGGGATCCAGGAATAGTAAAAATAGTAAACATAATAATAGTTACAAATAATAAAATAAAATAAAAATAAAGCTTAATATTATGGAATATTTGCTATGTGTCAGGACTATTTAAGTACTTTATATATATATATTATTTACTCCTCCCTGCCCTACAGAAAAGGCAATAATTGTTGTTCCCCTTTTACAGTTAAGGGGACTAGGGCACAGAGTAGTTATGTAACTTGCTTAAGGTCACACAGCTAGCAATGGCCATGCCAGTTTTCGAACCCAGAGAATCTGGAATTAGAGGCTGCACACTTAACCATAGCTCTATACTGCCTTTCCTGATAGTTATCAAGTTGTTATAATTATAAAAATAAACCATATATATGATAAAATGACGTAGAACTATATGTACACATTGTTCCAATGTGTATAGCTTTTTTCTTTCCTTTTTTACTTTTTTTTTGTTTTAAGTGGTAAGATCTAAGTGTAGCTTATGGCTTTTTAAGTTTCGCTATTACACTCTAACTGTGTGGGATTTAACCATCTGGGGGAACAGGCAAAGAATACACAGGGCCTTTCTGTATTTTTTTTTCTGTAGCTTCCTGTGAATCTATAATTATTTACAAATAAGAGGTCAAAACAAAGGCAAGCCACAGTCAACAGTATATTGAATTCTTATTGTATGCCAAGCACCGTGACAAACATTTGATGTTATTTTATTACTCGTAACAGCAACCCAGTAAGATGTGGGTACTATTATTACCGTTAGTTATAGATGAGGAAACTGAGGCTTGGCAAGGTTATTAAGTTAGATACCATCAATAGGAAGTGGTAGGACCACTGGGTAGTACCCAGCTAGATTTATTATAAACATCAAATGAGAAAAAGCACCTGGTATATGGATGCTCTGTAAATGTTGATTTCCATGTGTTTGCTCAGCAAGCATAGAGCCCTGCTAGGTGCCACACACAGTCTAGCATTAGCCAGTCTGAGCATCTGCTGGTTTGGACCACAAGATGCTAGGGATATAAGGACAGGTTCAACATGTTTCCACCATCAGGGAGCATGTAGTGACTTCCATGGTTCCAAAGGCAAGTTTTATATATGTATGTATGTATGTATGTATGTATGTATGTATGTATGTATTTGAGATAGAGTCTCACTCTGTCACCCAAGCTAGAGTGCAGTGGCACGATCACAGCTATTCAGCGTCAACCTTCTGGACCCAAGCAATCCTCCCACCTCAGCCTCCCAAGAAGCTGGGACCACAGGTGTGTGCCACCATACCCAGCTAATTATTTTTTGTAGAGATGGATTCTCCCTATGTTGCCCAGGCTAGTCTAGAACTCCTGGGCTCAATGAATCTTCCCATCTTGGCCTTCCAAAGTGCTGGGATTACAGGCGTAAGCCACCATACCTGGCCTAGTTGTGTGTATTTAGAGTATGAACCCAGAGGAAGTACCCTCCTACCTCAGATCTCCCTCCCCTGGTGCTGGAGTCTGGATGGTTGGACCCAAGCCAGGCACCTTCCTGGGACTCAAGGACACAGTGAGGGTTTGGAATAGGGAGCATTATCAATCACCATGTTGGATGGCATCAGTGATTATTATCTTCATTTCCATCAGAGGCGTCTTGTGAAAGGGTATCGTCAAGTTCAATTTAGTCTGAATCAGGACATGGCAAGGACTTATTTTCTATTTCTGCCCCGGGCTGAACCTGTCTTGAATAATTCAGTGTTCATCATCTACTTCCAAACACCAAGCTTCCCTCACCTCCCTGCCACCTCCCATCCCTATACTGCTTTATCCAGGGCCATGGGGCTGCTTGTCGTTCCCTGTCTTGTCTTCATCAAAACCCCACCCATCTCCACTTCTGGTTGCTAGTAAATGAGTGTTTTCAGGAAAGAGAATTAGCTTTGTGTATATTTATTATATTATAGTTATATATTATATACAAGGCGGTATCAGTTGCCTAAAGTCAAGAGGCAGCCCTCTGGGCAGAAGGCTGCACACAGTAGCCTAGGGACATCTTTTAACCTATCACTTTTTAAATAAACAGAACGAAGAAAACCCAAAGATGATATGCTATCATCTAAAACTTGGGAGAGTCCCCAATCTGGCAACAGCTGGCTAGAGCTGAGTAGCATCTGTCTCCTCAAGATAGGCAAATGCTGTCCCCATTCCCCAAACTCCACTGGTTTACCTTGAATGCCTGGCTCCCAAGAGCATCTAGTTGTCCACCTCTGACGTGGAAGAAGGAAAGCCCTCAGGCTGGGCATGGTGGCTCACACCTGTAATCCCAGCACTTTGGGAAGATGAGACGGGCAGATCACCTGAGGTCAGAAGTTCCAGAGCAGCCTGGCCAACATGGTGAAACCCTATCTCTACTAAAAATACAAAAATTAGCCAGGCGTGGTGGCAGGCACTTGTAATCCCAGCTACCGCAGTGACCCACAACAAATCTGCCTTAAACTCAGGAGGCTAAAGCAGGAGAATAGTTTGAACCCAGGAGGCGGAGGTTGCAGTGAGCTGAGATTGTGACACTGCACTCCAGTCTGGGCAACAGAACGAGACTCCATCTCAAAAAACAAAAACAGAAAAGGAAGGAAAACCATCTACAGTGGTGGAAGAGATTAGACACTTTAGAAGCTATGTGGGCCATGTTTGGTCCTGAAACCCTGCAGGAAGCTGCCCACCTACCCTTCCGAGGCCAGTTGTTAGACCTAGTCCACTTGATCGGGAGCTGGGATTCTAGAAGAGAATTCTCAGCCCTTCATCAACACCCTGACTGTGGCAGGATTTCTGAAAGCACCATCTGGGGAATGACATTCTGACTTGGGTTGTTGTGCATCCGTGCAGGAAGCATCCATGGGAAAGGAGCTGGTCTGGAGTGTTTTGGGGTAATGGGTCACCAGATAAGGAACCAGAAGACGTCAGTTTCAGTCTGGCTATACCACTTGCTAAGTGGGCGTTTCACTTGTTTTTCTTATCAGTAAAATGGGGATAATGTCCACTGTGCCTACCAACAGGGTGGATGAGAGAATCAAGTCACATGATTGTAGGAGAATGTTACAAATTGTGGAGTTGTATTAAAAAAATTAGGTGGTATGCTAGGTGCGGTGGCTCATACCTATAATCCCAGCACTTTGGGAGGTCGAGGCGGGTGGATCACCTGAGGCCAGGAGTTTGAGACCAGCCTGACCAACATTATAAAATACTCTACTAAATACAAAAATTAGTTGGGTGTGGTGGTGCATGCCTGTAATCCCAGCTACTTGGGACACTGAGGCAGAAGAATCACTTGAACCTGGGAGGCAGAGGTTGCAGTGAGCCAAGATTGCACCATTGTACTTCCAGCCTGGGCAACAAGAACAAAACTCCATCTCAAAAAAAAAAAAGAAAAGAAAAGAAAAAAAATTAGGTGGTATGACAGCTATGGGAGGCTGTGGAAGCACACACAACCTCTCTGAGTGTGGAAATCAGGAGGTGACAAGCCAGGGCCAGTAGGCCAAATCCCATCCACTGAGAATGGCTTTTATGCTTTGAAATGGTTGAAAGATAATCAAAAGATAAATGATGTTCTGTGGCACATGGAATTTGCATGAAGTTTAAAGTTCTGTGTCTGTACATGAAGAAGGCTCGTTGGGGCACAGCCTCGCCATTTGGTTGAGAGTTGTCTGGCTGCTCTTGCTCTCCAACAGACAAGGTGGGGAGTTGTGACTGAGACCACATGGGCCACAAAGCATAAAGTATTTTCTATCTGACCCTGAGAGAAAGCCTGCCAAGCTCTGGCCTGGGTCATGGAGGGGCAGTGGCCCAATCCCCCCGCTTCTTTTCTTTTGTTTCTTCTGCCACCCAGATACAGGTGCTACTGCAAATGGGTGGCCCAAGGAATACTTTCAGATCCCAGACCACAGAGGCAAATCTGCAGTGACCCACAGCAAATCTGCCCTAAGCAACAAAGCCAGGAATTTCTCCCAGTTTGATTCCTGTGGAGTGTTTCCATCCTCTGTGCTCCGGCTTAGAGGCACTTCCTGATGAAAACCACAGCATTTTTTTTGTAAAACCAATCCCCCTTTTAGCAACAAGTACAAAAAGAGAAGGGGCTGTTCCTGTCACAGTGAACATTTCTCCATCGTGTCCACCACCACAGGGGCCTGGTCAGTGGTGCTTCCTCTCCTTGGCCACGCACTGGCAAGAAACACAAAGGGCAGCTGCTGCCCTGATAAAGGCTGTGGGGGTGGCGTCAGTGCTGAATCATGTCCCTCAAAAGAAGTGTTGAAGGCTCAACCCCCAGGACCTCAGAATGTCACCTTATTTGGAAACAAGTACGTGCGGATGTAGTTAGTTAAGATGAGGACCTACTGGGGTAGGGTGGGCCCCCCATCCAACATGCCTGGTGTCCTTACAGTAAGAGGGACATCTGAATACAAGGTCAGGCACACGCGGAGGATGCATGGGATGTGGAAATCTGCGTCTAGCAGATGACCCTGAAAATCTACCCAGGTCTCAGAGGAAGCATGGCCCTGCCAACATGTTGATTGCAGACTTCTTGCCTCTAGGAGTGTAGCAGAATAAAGTTATGCTGTTTAAAGCCTCCCAGTTTGAGCAGGGAGCGGTGGCTCACACTTGTAACCCCAGCACTTTGGGAGGCTGAGGCAGGTGGATTACATGAGGTCAGGAGTTCGAAGCCAGCCTGGCCAACGTAGTGAAACCCTGTCTCTACTAAAAAAAAATACAAAAAATTAGCTGGGCATGGTGGCAGAGGCCTGTAATCCCAGCTATTAGGGAGGCTGAGGCAGGAGAATTGTTTAAACCCAGGAGGCAGAGGTTGCAGTGAGCTGAGACCACTCCATTGCACTCCAACCTGGGCAACAAGAGTGAAACTGTCTCAAAAAAAGAAGCCTCCCACTTCATGGTACTTTGTTACAGAAGCCCTAGGAAACTCATGCAGTGGCTGGCCCACCCTGCTGGTGCAGCATTCCAATACTTTTCCAGTGCCTGGCATTATCCCTGTTCTGCAAATAAGGCAGTAAAGACACGGCAAGTTCCAGTGACCTTCCTGAGGTTTTGGCTAGTGGCACAGCAGGATTCAAACCTAGGCCTTCTGCTGCGATGGATGATCTGGAAATGACCTCCAGCCTTTCCCCATCCTTAGCATCACTAGCAGGTTCTCATCCTGATGGCAGCTTCATGTTCCTTATTCCAGGAGCTCTGAAGAAAATATTTTTTTATTGTGGGCATCTGAACTTACTTGAGATCTCACATATGTAAAGGGAAAAAAATCAGGCCAGACACAGTGGCTCTTGCTTGTAATCCCAGCACTTTGGGAACCCAAGAGAACCTAAGACGGGTGGATCACTTTGAGCTCAGGAGTTCAAGACCAGTCTGGGCAACATGGTGAAAACCCATTTCTCCAAAAAAATTAAAAAAATTAGCCAAGTATGGTGGTTGGCACCTATAGTACCAGCTACTCAGGAGGCTGAGGCTGGAGAATCACTTCAGCCCAGAAAGCAGAGGTTGTAATGAGCTGAGATCAAGCCACTGCATTCCAGCCTTGACAACAGAGCCAGACCCTATCTTAAAAAAAAAAAAAAGAAAAGAAATCTTAAAAAAAAAAAATAGGGAGTATGCTTCAATAAAAATTGAAGAGTGAAGTATCATTTCCTTAGCCACTTGCAGTATATCTAGAGAATGCACTTAAGTGATCCTTGGGGAGGTACCCCAAATAAAACCCCCATGTGCAAGGCAGTCTAATAAGGGAAGTCTCCAGTGCCCTCCTGGAAAGCGTAAGAACACTGATACTTCCTTCTCAGATAGCACCTTGTTGGCCAAGCCCTTGTATAACAGACATAAATTAAATCCTCACTGAAAACTGGAGATAGTACACTTTCCCCCGCTAGGGTGATTCCTTTTCAAACTTCTAGCTCACCCACTGCAGAAGAAACTCAGGTTGCAAGTAAAATCTTACCATTCAAAGTCTAGGATGTTTTTTGTTTTAAAGATTGCCTTTTTTCTGTGTTACAAGTATTTTCAAACACGCAGACACATATTCGGGGCCCAGGTTTAGGGTTTCTAAACTACAGGGATAGAAATGTGGGAAGGGGGAGCAGGGAGTGATGCCATAAGGGTGGGGAAGAGGCCAGGGTTGGGGTCCAGTAAAGAGAATGCCAGGTGCTTTCAGAAAGTCAGACAGATTGAGCTCACCCAGTGGGGTGTTCCTGGCCAGTTGAGTCTGTCCCTGTTTGCCATGATGACCCAGGTTTCTCCATGGAATTCCACCAGCGTTGGCTTGCTCTTCTGAGGGCTGCCGCCTCTCGGGCACCCAGGAGTTGAATGCCTGGCCACAGCTACAGAGGACTTAACTGTTGTGACACATGGCTGGCAGCGTCTGATGTACATGCCTGGTTGCTGCCAATAAAGAGAACTGTTTCTTTCTCTGAACAGTGTGCATTTACATTGAGGGCATTTTCCTCTCCTACCTCCACCAGCACTTCCTCCCACCTCACTCCACCCGACACAAAAAGGAAAAAGCTTTTGGGGAATTTGTTTTGAGTGGGCTCGCTCAGAATGAGCTTTATGTTTATTTTCCGAGTGGCCTCTGGACTGTTGTGTCCATTTATCATGCCTCTCCTCCCTCCCCTCCCGCCCTCTGGCCCCCATCTCTCCTCTACTCTGAAAACCTAAACTTCATCAAACTGTTCCTAACGACTACCACATGTCTACAGAGGGCATGGGGGTGGGGGAGGGGGATCTGGGAAATGAAGAAACCCTCCAAGGAGCACAGTAGCGTATTAAAATTCAATGGCTTAGTCATCAGAATTTTCAGCCCAAGCACCGAAGAAAAATAAATGAATGTTCTGTAACAGTCTTGTGGCTCTCGGAGGAAGGGGGTGGCAGGGAGGGAGGGGAGGGGAGATGTTGTGGTTTTTAGATAGAGGAGTCCATGCTGTAGAGAACAATTAGGGCCTTTGCTCAGAAATAACAAGACACACTACTGTTTTCCTGCTTGCTGGAGGAGTGCATAGTGTCGGGGATATAAGGGATTGGTCTGATCGACCAGCTCTGTTCATGGATGAGGAAACGGAGGCCAGGGATGTGACTTCTCTAGAGTCTTATAAGTAGAGGCCAGGTGCTGTGGCTTATGCCTGTAAATTTGGGAGGCTGAGGTGGGAAGAACGCTTGAGCCCAGGAGCTCAAGACCAGCCTGGGAAACATAACGAGACCCCATACCTCAAAAAAATTTTTTTTAATTATCAAGGCACGGTGGCGTGTGCCTGGAGTCCCAGCTACTTTAGAGGCTGAGGTGGGAGGATTGCTTGAGTGCAGGAGTTTGAGGTTATGATGAGCTATGATTGCACAACTGCACTCCAGCCTGGGTGACGGAGTGAGACCCTGTCTCTAAATAAGTACATGAATAATAAAAATGAATTCGTGGCAGAGATGGGACTGGATCCCCTCAATCAACCTTTCCTCCTGACTCAGGCAGATCTGCTTGGAGTTTCTGGGTATTTTATAGGGGTTTTTGTTTTTGCTCTTTTGAGGCAGAGTTTCACTCTTGTTGCCCAGGCTGGAGTGCAATGGTGCGATCTCGGCTCACCACAACCTCCGCCTCCCAGGTTCAAGCGATTCTCCTGCCACAGCCTCCCAAGTAGCTAGGATTACAGGCATGCACCACTATGCTCAGCTAATTTTGTATTTTTAGTAGAGATGGGGTTTCACCATATTGGTCAGGCTGGTCTCAAACTCCCGACTTCAGGTGATCCGCCCACTTCAGCCTCCCAAAGCACTGGAATTACAGGAGTGAGCCACCGCACCAGCCGGTTCTGATGGGTTTTAAGAGCATCAGCTCTTGGGCTGAGAACTGCCATGGTGTTCCCAAGGTACCAGAGAACTCACCCCATTGAGAGTACCTGCTTTAGTGACATTGCAGCAATGCTGGTGGGCCTTTCTCCATCTGTCCTCTCCCCCACCTAGGCCGGTGAGAGGGCCTGGGTGTTTGCGAGTTGCCTTGTACGCTCAGGCTTCCAGGACTCGAAGGCCTGCCTCTGGAGCTTGTTGCTTTGGTTCTATTTTTCCTGGTATCCCTGCACCTTCCTTAGAAGAACAGACCAGACTGCCCTTTCCTTTGTTTGTTTTTAGATGAAGCAACTGAGTCATGAGGAAGTGAGAGGACCTGGTCAAGTCCTGAGTTGATAGCTGTGCAATTCACATCTCCCCTTTCCCTGCCCTCCACGCTGATTAAGATATCCCCTTCTGGTGACCAAGGACATTGAATGGGGGAGATATTGTGAAATCTTTGAGCTAGAAGAAGTTTTAGAGGACAATGAAGCCAAGCGCCTGTTCTGAGGATGAGGAAGTGGGGCCAGGATGAGGAGGGGTCTGGCCAGGGCCAGCAGGCAGCACAGGCGTGGGCAGGCAGACGTGGCATTCACCCTGGACTAGCTGTGGGACAGACTTTGAACAGCTTAGTGTTCCAGGAGGGACTGAGGTGTGGCCAGTCCTTGCCACCCACCGCTGGTCTCAGAACAGGGAGAGTATTGTAGTTGACTATTATATTGGCTTGGAGTCTCCATTTGGGTTTCTTTGATCAGCTTGGAAGAAAACTGAAAGAAAAAAGTAGACAAAGTAACCACCCAACGCAACTAAATTGTTGGCAAAAAGTCAAACAAAATCAGATTTTCTGAGCAAGTTTGAAAGGTCTCCCTCGAGTAGCTGGGCAAATTCCCGTGGATCTGAGCCATGAAGCGCCATTTCCAAAGGCATCAATCTATTCTTGCTTCCTCTGTGTTATGGCAGAAACATTGGCTGTATCCAGGCCCCCAACTGTTCTTCTTCCTGTCCACAGCACAGGACACATTGCCATGTGCCTGATGCCCTGCCATTAAATCGTAGGGGTGGTGTGAATTGAAGAGCCCATCTCACAGAGGAAGAAACTGAGGCCAAGAGAGCTAGGGAGACCCTGCTTTGAACTCTCAGCCTTGAGCCTGTTCACTGTACTCCCTATTTAGTGCTTCCTTCCAAGCTGCTTCTAGAAGAATAGATGTGTTTGGAGACTCTCCTGATGGCCCCAAAACTCTCTCCTTTTTTCTCTTGCTGGAGAAGGCTGGTAATAAGGCCCGTGTTACTTCCCTTAGAGAAAACATTGGGAAACTTACCCGGGAAGACCACTGATCTCACAGCGCAAGGCCAGCCAAACGTCAGACTCCATAAAGACGTCAGCATGTTAAGGAGAAACGCCTGGGCCCTCAGCACTCACACACACCAGCCTTGTTAGCAGATGGGTTTATGTTCTGCCTCCCATACCCCAAATTGCAACCTCCCTAGCAGATGTCAAGGGGTGGGGGCGCCTAGGGTCAG
This sequence comes from Callithrix jacchus, assembly GCF_049354715.1. Classification (NCBI taxonomy): domain Eukaryota; kingdom Metazoa; phylum Chordata; class Mammalia; order Primates; family Cebidae; genus Callithrix; species Callithrix jacchus. The sequence goes on along the minus strand of NC_133511.1, from coordinate 99,642,317 downwards.
GCCTGAGGACAGTGCTGTGCATGCCTAATGGGTCTCGTTTTGTGGACTAGGAGATAAGGCTCCTGGGGATAGATTGGCCCATTCATCCTTGTTTTCCTACTGTGCCTAGAATTGAGCTCTCTCCCCAGTGGGTACCTACAACATGCCTGGGGAATGAGCCCTGTGCTGATAATAGAAACTCCTAACCCACTGCTGCACCTGGCTGGCTTTCCAACCTCTGCAAGAATGAGTCAGCCACCTTCAGGAGAGCCTCAGGGAAGAGCCTAGAGCTTCCAATCCAGATTAGCTTTGGCTACCTGGGCCTCTGACAAGTGAGGGTAAAAGAAAGGAATGCCTGAGCAGACCTGTGTTTATAAGCATAAGGGAGGGGGCTGCACTCAGAGGTATGCTAATTAAAAGCTGAGAACCTGCAAAAGCACTTAGGTTTAAACCCTACCTCCTCTCTACATCCGCCCTGCCTTATCCTGCTGGTTGCTTTTTTCATAATAAAAAGCCAGTTTTATTTCCCCCACAGAGACTTTGTTAATAAATTTCTAACCAGAACCTAAAGTTAGGGAGTTTGGAAGGGGGAGCCTGTCCCTCATGCAAGCACATGCACACACACGGACTCTCACATGTAAGACCAAACACTGCAGGGCTCCTCTCTCTGTCCCCCCCAACCCCCACCAAAAGCAGCATTTCTCCAGAGACAGATCCCTAACCTCAGTGCATCCAAGTTCCAAAGGGCCTAATGAAAAGCAGAGCCACAACCAAAGCATTTCTGATGCTAACCCAGTCCCCGGCGTCCTTGAGCATCAGGGCCCTGGGCTGTGAGTGAGCTCAGTTCAAAACAAATCTGGGGCCCATTATCTCCCTGGCCTAATTTTGTCTCCTGTGGCTGCCCTATTAGTCCTTTCCTGGCATTCTGACATGTTCTGTCGGGTCCTTCTCCTCTGTCCAATTTCTAAGACAGTGTTTAGGCAGCTTGAAGTAGAGTGCAGTGCTGGGTACTGACCCCCTGGGCACCTGAGAGTTTGCAGGTGAAAATCGCCTGCAAGAGGTGGCAGGAAGTAGGATGGTGTTGATCTGGCAAGTTCTGGTGGAAGCCCTTGAGAAAACAGTATTGCATTATTGTCACCATTAATAATGGCCCTTTATTTGAGCTTTGCTAGGACAATGCTCTAAACAAAGCTGAGAGGAAGAAACGGTCCCTGATGTGGGGCCTTGTAATTTATCAAGGCTAATGGAGGAAGAAAAGTCTGCTGGAAAGAGATTGTGGGGGAGGGCTGGGGATAGATTTGATCGTTGCTGGAGGTGTAATTGGATGATACCCACAGCCTAGCTAGCTATGCATCCCCATTTGCTTTGTTGCAACAGAACTGTGTTTTCAGCCCCTCCTTTGTCTTGTCTGTTCCACTAGATCTGAGTCTCTTGAAGGCAGATTGAGGTCTAAGTCCTGGATCTGACATAGCACCATGATCTCAAATGGGTTCCTTTGCTTCTGAGCCTCAGATTCCTCCTCAGCAGAAGAGGCACCTAGGTTGGAAATTATGAGAGTCCAAGCCCCTTAAATTGTTAAAGGAATAACAGCTGCCAAAAATAGACGACAAGAGTATTGAGGAAAGAGGACTTGCTAGAAGCATCTTTGCGTTCCTTAGAGAGAGGATCCAAATGCCATGCTTGGACCTAACTGAGGCCACCATTTACTGAGGGTTCACCGTGTGCCAAGAACCAAACCTGTTGCATCTCTGGACATCATTTACTTCTCTATTAAAGAACGGTTACAAGAATGATTGCCGCCTTGTCCGCATGAGATGTGAGTTGGCGTTGTTTTTTTGTTGGGTGGAGACTCACTGTACCAAGGGTATGGTGGTATTTCAGGGCTGGAAGGCCTCTATGAAAACCAGCATCCCACCCTGCCAAGTCAGAGGTCCTGCTGTCCTCCAGAAACGCTGGCAGCCAGGAGCTGCAGCTGTGTTGCAACAAGTCTGATTTAATTTGGGGGGTGGTACAGAGACAGCACTGTGGTGTTTGTTAAAAGCCAGAAGAATACAGCTTATTCACCAAACTGTGAAACTGGCTATGCCTTGGGTGGGGGAAGCCAGGGGAAATTGTGTGATATCGCTTTTAAAAGAGTAAAAATGCCGATGATTATAAATTTACTATAATGCCCATTATTGCATGAGGTCTAAGTGGATTAACTCATTACAGTGAAGTCAGCATCAGGTTTTCTTAAGGCCTCTTCCCTTCTAGAGTTTATAATTCTATTCTTATCTCTCTATTAATTTATAGGGTAGGATGCCAATCATCATTTGTCCTTCAGAATCCTTGTTATCACCCCCTTGGTTCCTCAGAACTAAAAATCAGGCCAAAAAAAAAGTACTTTTTAATATAATACAATTGGAATAAACCCAAAAATGTTGGTAAATAGGATTTCTATAAGCTAAATTTTCTTTCAAATGCCTGAGAAAAACAGACTACCTTGAGGAATCCTGTTGTCAATAGTTTTGTCAAGTGAGGACATGTTCACATATTTGCCTTCGAGGTAGCCCAGGTCTTTCCTGTCCACAGCTGTGACACTGTGCACTCAGACTGCTATGTCGGTCACTCTAGCAGCATTTCTGTTTTCACGTTAACTCATATCCTTTCCTATAAAACCTTCCAGTTTATTAAACCTAGGTGAGCGTGATTGAGAGAGAGATGGAAGTGCCTTACAAAGTGTCATTGTTTTTTCTTTTTGTTTTTGAGATGGAGTCTTGCTCTGTCACCCAGGCTGGAGTGCAGTGGTATGAACTCAGCTCACCACAACCTCCACCTCCCAAGTTCAAGCAGTTCTGCCACCTCTGCCTCCCTAGTAGCTGGGATTACAGGCGCCCACCACCACACCCAGCTAAGTTTTTGTACTTTAGTAGAGACAGGGTTTCACCATGTTGACCAGCTGGTCTCAAACTCCTGGCCTCAGGTGATCTGCCCTCCCAAAGGGCTGGGATTACACGTGTGAGCACCACTACGCCCAGCTTTACAAAGTGTCGTTTACATGTAAGAATGCTATCTACTCCACAGGACAAGGATGTGTGACTGTACAGTAGGGTGGAAGAAAACCTGGAATGGAAATGGAGTCTCAGTTTGCCCTCAGCTCTGCCCTCGCCTTTTGCATGACCCTGGGCAGGACACTGAGTCTCCATGGGCTTCCATATTTGCATCTGTAAAATGAGGGATACCAATTGGATGCCTTAAGAAAACCTGTGAGATAAGTGTTTCAGAATTCTTCCAACAGGGCAATCCTGGACCAAATGTCCATTTAAGAAAAACTATTAATCTTTTATCTATACAATTCTCCTTTGAAGGAGGGAGGCGTGTATTTCTAGACAACATCCCGAGGAGTAACTCTATCTGGGAATTCCGCTGCTTTTTCAGAGCCCTGTGCTGCAGTGTGCGCTGACATGTCCTCTTCAGAGGCCCCTCATTGAATTACACCGTGATCAGCAGTTGGGACCTTGCGTATTTATTATTCAGGAGGCAGAACACCACCCTCCGCCCTGCAGAATGCAGGTACTTTATCAGCTGGGATCAGATGGGTTATTGAATTCAGAAAAATCTTCATTCTGTATTCAGCTTGCTTCTCCCTGTTCCACTTGATCACGTTCCTCATCGACTTTCAGGGCCCTTGGGGATTTCATGGCAAGAAGCCTCCAAGCTCTGGACGGCAGGTACAATTCTGTCCTCTTTGTACTTAGGCAGGGCACTCAGGAAAGCAATTATTCCAAAGCCTTACTTTACATTTAGTAGAGATTTTCTTTTTTTAAGTTCATTTAGGCCAGGCGTAATGGTCCATGCCTGTAATCCTGGCACTTTGAGAGGCAGGCAGATTGCTTGAGCCCAGGAGTTTGAGACCAGCCTGAGCAACATGGCAAAACCCCTACTCTACAAAAAATATAACAAAAAATTAGCCAAACATGGTGTGTGCAGCTGTGATCTCATCTCCAAAGGTAGGAGGATTGCTGGAGCCCAGGAGGTGGAGGCTGCAGTGAGCCATGATTATGCCACTGCACTCCTTTCTGAGTAACAGAGAGAGACCCTGTCTCAAATAATAATAATAAAGTTTATTTAGGGGAAGGTCTCTAGGGATTTGTTGACTAGTCCTAGTTTTCTAGGGGTGCTAAGCGTTTGAGGACAACTATGAATGTGAACCAGCCATTCTGAAAATCCATTGATTGGTTATATTTCTGATTAATGTCACCAGTCACCTTTCTGTAAGGCCACAGGCCAGATCCCAGCTGCTGAAAGGGAAAGGGAGACAGACAGTGATACCCCACAGATCCTTGAATGTCAAGAAAAGGCTGAACTTCCACATTATCCCAGAGGAGAGATAGCTCTGTGTCTGTTTCTGAGAAGGAGGGGAGCTGGGTAGGAAAGGATTTGAAGAGAGTTCCGTATTTCCTCTTCATTCTCCCCTCCCCGCAAAACAAAAATCTGTTCATTATTTGCAAGTTTCTGTGGTGGTTCTTTCCTATTCCCCAAATTACTAATAAGAGCTTAGAGTTGCTGGGTACGTTTCCTCCCTTATCTTCCTTGCTTTATTCCTGCTATAAAATCACCACTCTTAATTCAAATCATGGTTGTTGGATCCACCCCACCCAGCCTCATTCCAAGAGAACAGGTCAGACACATGAGCTTATGACCTCACTGTTGAGGACAGGTGGAGAGCAGAGGTCAGACTAGGGTGGAGAGACTGACCTGGGCTATTAGACCAAAACCCCAAGAACAATTGCAACAGCAGCAGCAACAATAGCAAGGATTGACAATAGCAGCAAATATATGTTGAGCACTTGGATTTCACCAGGCAAATGTTCAGTCCTCACATGTAGCATAATGTGAGCAGAACAGCAGGCAAAAAACAACCAGGTATATAAATATGAAGTGGTATGCCCCACCAAACACACATACATGCTACACTTCCCTCACAAGAGCAGGCACTTCCGGCCAGGCACCATGGCTCACACCTATAATCCCAGCATTTTGGGAGACCAAGGAGACTGAGGTCAGGAGTTCAAGACCAGCCTGGCCAACATGGTGAAATCCCATCTCTTCTAAAAATATAAAAATTAGTTGGGCATGGTGGCGGGCATCTGTAATCCCAGCTACTTGGGAGGCTGAGGCAGGAGAATCGCTTGAGCTTGGGAGGCAGAGGTTGAAGTCAGCTGAGATCACACCATTGCACTGCAGCCTGGGCAACAAGAGCAAGACTTATCTAACAACAACAGCAACAAAAACAAAACAGCAGGCACTTCTGTAGTGCTCCCTAGGCACAGCTCTAAGAACTGTACATATTTTAACTCACAACTCTTAAGAGGCAGGTCCTTCCGCTGTTTCCGTTTTGTAGATGGTACCAAAGCACTGACAGGTTAAGTAACTTGCTAAAGCAACACAGGATTGTCTGCAGTCTACAATTGTGTCATGAATTCCATCTCTGTAAATCTTTGACTGGGGTATTTCTCATCTGTAAGACAGGTGTGATGGTACCTCCTTCTACCTCTCTCTCATTGCGAGGACGAAAGGGGAAAAGATAATGATGTGGCATAGATATTTGTAAATTGCCATTCCATATTCAAATCACCCGTGGGGAAGGCCTGTGAGGGATACACCATAATAGTGGAGAACTGTTGGGATGAGTGACACAAGTTTATAGGCCAACAGGACAATCCATAAAGTATTCTCTGGTTTCCTTAATCCTGAGATTTCTATGGGGACAAACCAGATTGGGGTTATTGAGGTGGGTCCTGACAGTGGAGTTGCAGGGGCCATTAGAGAGCACTGCCTGAAGGCTCTGCTCTGGGCTGAGGACTCAGGGAGACTGGGGCAGCTTGGCGCGTGACTGATTGGGATGCACTTTGGAGGGATAGGGTGGGTCCCTGTGATTATTAACAACCCCTAGGGAGAGAGTATCTCCTCAAGTCCAGGTACAGCAGCTCGTGCCTGTAATCCCTACACTTTGGGAGGTTGAGGCAGGTAGATTGCTTGAGCCCAGGAGTTTGAGACTATTCTGGGCAACATAGCAAGACCCCACTTCTACAGAAAATGAAAATAAATTAGCAGATGTGGTGGGGCATGTCTGTAGTCCCAGCTACTAGAAAGGCTGATATAGGACAATTGGCTGAATCAAGGAGGTTGAAGCTGCAGTGAGCTGTGTTCACACTACTGCAGTCCAGCCTGGGCAAGAGAGCAAAACCTGTCTCAAAAAAAAAAGAAGCCGGCTGGGAGTGGAAGCTCATGCCTATAATCCTAGAACTTTGGGAGGCCAAGGAAGGCAGATCATTTGAGGTCAGGAGTTCAAAACCAGCCTGGCCAACATGGTGAAACCCCATCTCTACTAAAAATACAAAAAAATTATCCAGGCATGGTGGTGGGTGCCTGTAATCCCAGCTACTTTGAAGGCTGAGACAGGAGAATTGCTTGAACCTGGGAGGTGGAGGTTGCAGTGAGCCAAGTTTGCACCACTGCACTCCAACCTGGGCAACACAGTAAGACTACATCTCAAAAAAGTCGTTTCTCAGTTGTATTAGCTGCATTTCAAGTGCTCAATGACTGTGTGGTCTAGTGACTGCTGTGTTGGACAGCACAGATATAGAGCATTGTCACCATGACAGAAATTCTAGAGGCTACCTGATTCATCTGAGTATATGATGGCAAGCCTTCTCTTTCCTTCACTGGGTTTTATGCCCCTTTCTAGTGTAAAAACTCTCCTCCACCTTCACCTCTTAAAGGCCTCCTGAAGATGTGGTACTCGGGGTTGCTTTTGATAAGTACCAATTCTTTTTTTTTTGAGACGGAGTCTTGCTCTGTCACCCAGGATGGAGTGCAATATCTCTATCTTGGCTCACTGCAACCTCCACCTCCCAGGTTCAAGCAATTCTCCTGCCTCAGCCTCCCGAGTAGCCGGGATTACAGGGTTGCGCCACCACGTCTCGCTAATTTTTGTATTTTTAGTAGAGACAGGGTTTCACCATGTTGGCCAGTATGGTCTCAATCTCTTGATCTCATGTTACGCCCGCCTCAGCCTCCCAAAGTGCTGGGATTACAAGCATGAGCCACTGCGCCTGGCCAATAAGTACCAATTCTAAATGCTGCAGTCACCGTTTCTTCCTTATCTAGACCTGCCATAGAGCCACATCTTCCTGAGCCACATGTGGCCCTTGGGTTCATTTTCTTTTCATTATTTCCCCCATGGCGTTCAGAATGGACAAGTCAGAATTCAGAGGTCGGTCTTAAGACCTGTCTTCATAACAAGCCCACCTCTTGGAACCATAGGCCAGCTGCTGTTTGTACTAACACCTAGGGTCATTTATGAGAAATAATGAAGTTGTATTGTATATTCAGAGCTTTAAAATGTCTTAAATACGTTTGTATTTTAGCAGCTAAGCTGCTCAGAAGGCATTTGACTACTGTGAGTGGCTCTGTGTCTGGTTAAGCCCTGGTGGGGTAGCAGTTCAGAGCAACCTAAGAACTCTTGGGCCAGACACAGGGCAGACTGTGTCTCATCCCTGCAGCTGAACAGCCATGACAGTCCATAAAGCAGAGAATTTGCCAGGGAGATTTCTTTAGGATGCAGTTTTCCTTTTGGATAGCCAGTGGCTCCCCGTCCATCCCATCTGGAGTGAAAGAGCGAGAGTATTGAGATAAGAGACTGAGAAAATAGACTTCATGAACCATTTTTCACTTGGGAAAGAAAAAAGTCATTGGCGATTTTGTCTTGAGTGCTTGGAACCTGACACCAACCTCGTTCTCCTCTAGCGAGCCCCGAAATGTCACACCGTACAGGTTGCCGACACCGTGTCTCATTAGCGACTTGATTCTCCCCCAACCCTCCCTCCTTTTCCCAAACAAACCCCCTACCACTGGAAGGTCAGAACCCCGGACAGCTTTTTACACAGCCACCATATGGTGTTTGCTTTAGCACGGATCCACAAATGATGTGTTATTACAGTGGAGGTGCAGAAAATTATATGACAAAACCGGGTTTGTTTCTCTGCTAGAAACCCAAGGCTGAAATACCGCAGTATTCCTTCAAGCCTGACTCAAAAGACGAAAGGGAGCCTTTCCCAGAATTAGGGGCATTCACGAGGGACCAGAAGGGAAGGGGGGAAAAAACATTGCACTGGTCACTAGTGGCCGGGCCAGTGGTTTATTTTCTGTCTGTGTTTTATTAAGTTTATGTTTTCCATCTGACTGTTTCTCGCGTGATTTATTTCTGTCTCTAGGTACCCACCCCTGACAAGTAGAAGATAAACCAACTGCAGTGTGGACAGCACAGTTGCTGAGCCTCATTGGTTGGATTTGACATAGGAACAGAAATAGGTGTTGGGCTAGTGCTAGGGTGTTTTGCAAGGACTTAGTCCCCACCTAGTGGGTTCTGCACCATTTTGGACTGAATGCTGATGTCCTGAGCACTTGGCTGGGTAGTGGTGCCCGAAAGGAAATGATCAGGAGTTGAGTTTTACGTAAGAAAGCATTTGAAATGTCCTTGAGGCCACTGTAGGATCACATTTTTCCCCCTCTATTTTTATGGCTCCTCAGATAAGACTGGTAGAGGAGTGAAAAAATGTATTTAATTTCTGGGTGGGCATGGTGGCTCACACCTGTAATCCCAGCACTTTGGGAGGCCAAGGAGTGCGGATCACTTGAGCTCAGCAGTTCAAGACCAGACTGGGCAACATGGCGAAACCCTGTCTCTACAAAAATATAAAAATTAGCCAAGTGCCTGTCATCCCAGCTACTTAGGAGGCTGGGGCACAAGAATCACTTGAAGTTGGGAGGTGGACATTACAGTGAACTGAGATTGTACCACTACACTCCAGCCTGGGCAACAGAGCCAGACTGTATCTCAAAAAAAAAAGAAGCTGTTTTTTTTCTGACTCCTAATTTTTAGAAAAATAACTTAGAACCACAGAGCAGCTTAGAGGATTCTGAATCCTGAGCACCTTTGGTCTGAGGAGATCCCTGCCCTGGACTCTGCATAGTTCTACTGCTGGGTGCATTCCTTCCTTTTACTTCCCAGAATAGAGGAGGGGAAAGATGAGAAAGTGATATGGACCTTGATAGGACTCCCAGGCAGGACAATTATTCCAGGCCCTAAGGCTAGAGGTCAAGTTTAGGAGAAGATCATACAATGGAAATAGTTTGGGAGCTTAGAGAGTGAAGTGCTTGATCCGATTCAGCATGAGCCAAATCTCTGAATTTCAGTTTTCTCATCTGTAAATGGGGTATATTTGCTATGTTTGCCTGTTGTGAGCATTGAAATAGAGGAAAGTAATTTGTGCAAAATATGACTTTATGCCTTTGTTATTCAGTATAGTACCACTAATCATACGTGGCTATTTACATTTAAATTAATTAAAAGGAAATTAGGGCTGGGCGCGGTGGCTCCTGCTTGTAATCCCGGCACTTTCAGAGCCTGAGATGGGTAGATCACTTGAGGTCAGGAGTTCAAGACCAGCCTGGCCAAGATGGTGAAACCCTGTCTCTACTAAAAATACAAAACTTAGCTGGGCATGGTGGCAGGCACCTGTAATCCCAACTACTCAGGGGGGTGAGGCAGGAGAATTGCTTGAACTTGGGAGGTGGAGGTTGCAGTGAGCTGAGATCTTGCCACTACACTCCAGCCTGGGTGGTAAATCGAGACTCTGTCTCAAAAAACAGAGGAATCAAAGTTTTTAAAAAGTATCTAATATTCACTGGCCTTATTTTAAGGGCTCAGTAATCACATGTGGCTAGTGGCTACTATACTCAGCAGTGCCACTATACATGAATGTAAGGAAATAAATTTTAATAAAAGCTTCCATTGGCTAGGCACAGTGGCTCCCAAATCCCCGTACTTTGGGAGGCTGAGGTGGGAGGATCACTCGAGCCCAGAGTTTGAGACCAGCCTAGGAAACATGGTGAAACTTCATCTCTACAAAAAAGAAAATATAAAAATTTGCTGGGTGTGGTGGCACACACGGCTACAGTCCCAGCTACTTGGGAGGCTGAGGTGGTAGGATCGCTTAACCAGGAGATTGAGGCTGCAATGAGCTGTGATCACGCCACTGCATTCCAGCCTGGTCAACAGAGTGAGAGAGTCTGTCTTTTAAAAAAAGTTAAAAAGCTTCCCTTTATTCCTGGGTGTCGGAAAGAACAGGAGCTTACCAGTTTAGAGTCATGCAGAAGGTTCTGCAGGAGAGATGGAAGTAATAATAACCTTTTTCACGGGGTTGTTGTGAGGATTTAATAAAGTGATGTCTGCAAAGCCTTTGACTCAGTACCTGGCCTTGATAAGTGCACAGATGAGTTAAGTCATGACTTACTAAGCTGTGGTACACTGCCACTGCTATACCACATAGGAAACTACAAAGCTACATGGTCAGTGTGTTCACGGTCCACCTGGGGAGGTACCAGAGAACTTCACTAAGGGAGGGTTGGAGCAGGGCACACGGTAGTTTTAAGTCCAGGGGCCAAACAAGGAAGTTTTGTCTTCAGTGCCCTGCATACCAAAGAAAGATCCCTTCCTTAGGAGAATGAAGAGTTTTGCTCCCTTCCAGCAGGTGACGAGGAGACACTGTTTCCAGGCAGGAAGAAGCCAAGAACCATGGGCATTTTGCTTCCTCTGTGGCTCCTTGCTAGGCTCCCCTGAAAGCAGAAATTTATTTATTCATTTATATTAGGAGACAGGGTTTCATTCTGTTGCCAGGCTGGAGTGCAATGGCACGATCCCGGCTCACTGCAACCTCCACCTCCTGGGGCCAAGCGATTCCCCTGCCTCAGCCTCCTGAGTCGCTGGGATTACAGGCTCCCCCCACCACGCCCAGCTGATTTTTATATTTTTAGTAGAGATGGGGTTTCACCATGCTGGCCTGGCTGGCCTCAAACTCCTGATCTTGTGATCTTCCCACCTCAGCCTCCCATAGTGCCGGGATTACAGGCATGAGCCACTGCACCCACCCTTGAAAGCAGGAATTTAATAAACTTAATGATTGGGGCCGGCTTTTCAGTGCTTCAAAGATCTGTCTGCAACAGGGCAGGGGCCACAGGAGTTGCTGACATGAGCGGTGCTCCCTGTCACTCTGAAGGAAGAAGAGAGAAGAATCCCAGGCCTCTAGTGTGACTCCTGGCCCAGGTGAGACCCCTGGACCTGTGGAGAGGGCAGGTGACCCGAGGACAGGTGTGAGATGGGAGAAGGGGGCGGGAATTCTGCCAGACTCTCCTGTGCTTCCCGCCTGGAGGAGCCGAGGCTTCTCAAGTGGTGCAGAGCAGCCTTGCAGTCATCTGGGAGGAGCACTGAGAAGAGATCACATGGATGGGTCTTTCCCAGGTGGAGATGGGGGATTTGCTTGAAAACAGAGGAGGGGACCTAGGGGCTAGCCCAAGTAGGTTTCTCCACCAATGGCAGCTGCCAAAGCAGCTCTTCCTCCAGTGGGTGGAGGGATGGAATTGGGCCCTGAGCCACATATGGGCCAGGTGACAGCCACCTGGGTTGGGTAGGAGAGGCCTAGGTATCCAGGCCCCCAGGAGGTCCCCCAGCCTCCACTGGCCCAGCTGGGAGTCTAGTTGGCCCTGGCACTAGGTTAGGGAGGTCTCTGGTGGTTGCACATTATCAAAACATATTTTAGGATAAGGCGGAAAATGAGACAGGAAGGGATTATTTGAAGCAGGGGAGGCCCAGGGCAGGAGAGTTTCTGAGCCGCAGGAAGGTGCTGGACCAGGACCAGGAGGATCTCCCCGCATTCTCCCTGCTTTCCACTCTTTCAAGCAGGTTGGAGGGTTGGAGGGTTTGGCACAGGAGACGCCCTAAATCCACAGCCTAGGAATCTGTTCATTCTCTTAGGGTCATTCCCAGTGGGGGCGGGCTCATGATGTCCAGTTGGCACTCTCCCCCTGTGACTGAGGAGGGCGGGTTAAGCAGTGGCCATTATCAGCTGCCTGGATACTCTGAAAGACACCTATTCCTAAAGGGAGGTCAGCCCCAAGCAAGGGGAGAGATGCAGCCGCTCCAAAGAGGAGGGTGATTGGAAGTGAGGAAATGCTAAGATTCAGGAGGGCGCTGGTGCATCTGGCCTCCTCGCTGTCACTCCAGCCACAGCTTTCCCAGGCCTGGTGGGGCTCTGGCCAGCTCTGGTGTGGGGGCTCATGCTGTGTCAGGTGACTTTCCCTTCAGCTCAGCCTCATGAACCCCTGGAGCCTAAACTCGGAACCACCATACGGGCCTTGCCATGAGTGTTGCATCTTTTTTTTTTTTTTTTTTTTAATTGAGATGGAGTCTCGCTCTGTTGCCCAGGCTGGAGTGCAATGGTGCAATCTTGGCTCACTGCAACCTCCATCTCCTGGGTTCGAGTGATTCTCCTGTCTCAGCCTCCTGAGTAGCTGGGACTATTATTAGTAGAGACGGGGTTTCACCATGTTGGCCAGAAGGGTCTCAATCTCTTGACCTCGTGATCCTCCTGTGTTGGCCTCCCAAAAGAATACAGGCGTGAGCCACCGCGCCTGGCAAGGGTTGCATATTTTATGAAACTCTCCTCTTTCCTGGGATTGCAAGCCCCTGGGTGGAAGGGCTGGGAGTGTGGTGGGGCTGACTTTGGCGGCTCAGATCCCTGAGTGCCCTAAACACTGTGACCCCCAGGATGAGACCAGGTGAGGAAAAGTTTCTCCACTGCTGGCTGCGGATTTCCAGTGAGCACAGGAAGGAAACAATACCAGGCGCTATTTGGATCTTTTTCCATGGTTCAGACTCCTATTTTTTGTCGTCTGCGGTGAATCACTCCTCCTGTCACTGTAGATAGCCTCGCACTGCACTGTAGTTGCTTCCCGAGGAACAGCTGTGTCCTCCACTCCCTTTTGACTTTCTTTGCTGTAATTCCTTCTATCAGCGTAGTGCTCTGACTTGAAGAACATACTCAAAACAAAAAAAAGTTGAGGAGTCTTACACAAATGCGTGTCAGATAACGAGATGAAGTAAGTAAAGAACCTTCCTGTTCTCTCTTACAGCTCAGAGAGTACGTGGCTTCCCCCAGCACAGCTGACATCCTGCTGGGCATGGCAGGGACACCAGTCAACAGTGACCGAGGTGAAGGAGGAGGACAGGGTCCCTTTATCAGAGTCAGCCACCCCAGCATTTCCCTGGTGCCTGGGACAGTGTCGGGGCTGTGTTTCTGGCTGTATTTCTTCCTGTGGTTCCCCTTGGGAGATGAGCCCCGCCTCTTCCCGTGGGCCCTCACTCAGCCAGAGCAGAATCAGTGTCAGTGCTGTCTGAGCAGCTCCTTGCCCGTCATTAAGGCATGATTCACAGCTGAGTGATGCCCTCCAAAGTCAGGGTGCGGAGCCCACACCCACAGGCAACCTCACCAGCTCTATTTCGGTGTTGGTTGTCACAGAAGATGGGAGAAGTCATTCTCCTTGCCTCTGAGAGGCTCCTCCTACTTTCCCTTTACAACAACTGGGCCAGCCCCTCTTAAGAAGCCAGGGTAGAAGATTTATCTCTTAGCCCAGCCCGCCAGCTTCTACCTGCCAGCTCCATGGGTATAGCCTAAGAGATCAGGAGGAGGAGTAAATACAGAGGTAAAAACGTCATGTCTGACGGCAGACAGACTCGAATGTGAGTCTTGCTTTGCCCTTAACCAGCTGTGCTTCCTTGGGCAAGTTACTTAACCTCTCTGAACCTCAATTTTCTTTTCTTTTTTTTTTTTTTTTTGAGACAGAGTCTCGCTCTGTCGCCCAGGCTGGAGTGCAGTGGCACAATCTCCACTCACTGCAACCTCCATCTCCCGAGTTCAAGCAATTCTTCTGCCTCAGCCTCCTGAGTAGCTGGGATTACAGGCGCCCACCACCACGCCCTTTTGTATTTTTAGTAGAGATGGGGGTTCACCATATTGGCCAGGCTGGTCTCGAACTCCTGATCTTGTGATCCGTCCACCTTAGCCTCCCACAGTGCTGGGATTACAGGCATGAGCCACTGTGCCCGGCCTGAACCTCCGTTTGCTTATGTGTAAAATGGCAATGATGGAATTTACTCCCCTAGTTATTCTGAGGATTAAATGGGCAGAAGGTAATTTGCAAAGTGCCTTACACACCTGGTAGGATCTCAGTAATGGCAACTTCAGCTTTATTAGGGAGGCAGAGCATTTGTAGCTGCAGAAAGAAGTTTGGGGTTGGTGCTGTCCCTTATAGGGACAGAAACTTAGTCAAGGCTTCTGAGAATTGGGAGGAATTGGTCTGGAGACCAGAATGATGAAGCGTCTTTCTGCCATGTCTGTTCACTTTTTACATGCATCACTCCCCTTTCAGAATGACGTTTTACTCTGTTTCTGCAGAAAGCTTATCCTAGGGTTCGTTTGAAAAATTGTTGAGGTTGGCCAAAACCCTGCCATTTGATGGCGATAAATTCCATTTGTGTTCTCCCTTGAGAAACTAAGCTGTTTGGGCAAGGAAGGAAGAGATTCAAGATTCTCATTTATCATCACTTTGTTCAGCAAGTGTTTATTCCATAGGAACTACATGCCAGACATTTTCATGGGTGCTGGGGATGATTCCCTGGCCCTACAGATTACATATGGTTGCACTAGAGGACTCTTATGGCCCTTTAAGAAGACCTGGGGAGTCTTTGTTTGCCCATTCTCTTGCACTGAAACCTTTAGTGTCTCCTTATTGCCAGAAGATAAAAGGTCCTTACTGCCTGGATACCCTCAGCCTCCATCTACCTTGCCAGCCTTCCCTCCTCTGCTCTCTCATGAACACCCAGCTCCCCAAGATCACTGTTCTTTCAGTTCCAAGGCAGCTTGTGCTTTTCTGCCTTTGCCCCTCCCTGGAATCCCAACTCCTATCTATCTTTGCCGGAGTTTCCCAGCTATATCTTCCAGGACCAGCTCAAAGTGTCACCAAGTCCCCAGGGATGCTTTTGTAGTCACTGAGCACCATCAGGGTTAGTCTGCCAGAGCCATGTAGATCTCTCTATCCCAGCAAGGTCTCATTTCACAGCCAGGCAGCAAGCTTTGTGAGAACAGGACTATAAACTGGCTTCTTCAGCCCTCCTGATGTTGTGGAGTCATGGATGCTCAAGAAATACTCAGCTTGGCATGGTGGCACACCTGTAGTCCCAGCCACTCAGAAGCTGTACAGGAGGATTGCTTGAATTCGGGAGTTCAAGGCTGCAGTGAGCTATGATGACACCACTGCACCTCAGCCTGGGCAACAGAGCAAGACTCTGTCTCTAGCAACAAAGAAAAGACATTTAGTATATTTACTTAACTGGGACAAAGCTCTGAATTAGATGTTCAAGTGGGGTAGTGGGGTCAAGCTCAAGTGACCTTCCGCTTTCTGGAAGGTCATGGAATTCTGCCAGGTGGCCCGCCCTCTTGTAAACGTTCTAGGCCCTGTTGTGTTAGAGAATATTCCCCAAGTGCTGTCTACTATTTGAGAAGCTTTGGTGGGGATATTCTTGTCAAAGCCACTTTACAGTTGTTGCTTTTGTAGAACCTGCAGCCAGCTATGGAATTTTTTTTTCTTGAGACAGTTTCGCTCTTGTTGCCCAGGTTGGAGTGCAATGGTGCAATCTCAACTCACCGCAACCTCCACCTCCCAGGTTCAAGCGAGTCTCCTGCCTCAGCCTCCTGAGTAGCGGGGATTACAGGCATGTGCCACCACACCCAGCTAATTTTGTATTTTTAGTAGAGACAAGGTTTCTCCATGTTGGTCAAGCTGGTCTTGAACTCCCAGCCACAGGTGACCTGCCTGCCTCAGCCTCCCAAAATGCTGGGATTACAGGCATGAGCCACCGCGCCTGGCCCAGCTATGGATATTTTTATGCGAAGCTACTATTTCACCACTTCTCACCAACTTTCTCATTAATACATATATAGTCCTACATTGACCACGGCTGCAGTTCAGGGCCAGATTCTGAGACTTGTCCTTCAAGGCATGTGCTTCAGTCATCGATTCAGTGGTGGTCCCATTGGCCCCAGCTCCCCTCAAGGCTGCACACTCACGGGGGTGCAAGTCGTGAGCACCTTCAAATTCATGTTGTGTCTTTCTATTTATGCAGTGTGTGATCGTTTTCCTGTTTTTAGTAGACATCAGATTCTGACTGCTTCCTTAGATCTGGCAGGTGAAATACCCACAACCTCAATGTGTCCTTCTTTAAAAAGTTGTATGTTTGTGTTCACTTATGAAAACCACACTTGTGGCCGGGTGCGGTGGCTCACGCCTGTAATCCCAGCACTTTGGGAGGCCGAGGCGGGTGGATCATGAGGTCAAGAGATGGAGACCATCCTGGTCAACAAGGTGAAGCCCCGTCTCTACTAAAAAAAATACCAAAAAATTAGCTGGGCATGGTGGTGCTCGCCTGTAGTCCCAACTACTCGGGAGGCTGAGGCAGGAGAATTGCTTGAGCCCGGGAGGCGGGGAGGTTGCGGTGAGCTGAGATCGTGCCATTGCACTCCAGTCTAGGTAACAACAGCGAAACTCCGCCTCAAAAAAAAAGAAAACCACACTTGTGAACTAATTTACTTGTTTTACATTCTTAAGGAAGATGAGGGGAAGGGAGTTGTGACCACATCAAAGGCCCAAGCAGTACCTTCGGTTTCCCTCTGAAGGCAGAATCACCTGTGAAATAGATCATGCTGAAATCCACTTTACTTTCTGCTTTTTAAATTCCTACTTTGAGTAACAGCCTTCCTCGTTTCTAAGAATGTAGAATGGAAATGAAGTCATAATTAAAGCTAGTAAGGAGGAAGTTTTTTTTATGTGTGTTTTTTTTTTTAAATAGGAAACTTGCAGTTAACCCTTTAACAAATGAACAGAGGCCAGGCGCAGTGGCTCACACCTAGCACTTTTGGAGGTTGAGGCGGGAGGATCATTTGAGGCCAGGAGCTTGAGACCAGCCTGGGCAACAAATGAGATCCCCCATCTCTAAAAAAAATTAAAAAATTTGCCAGGCATGATGGTGCATGCCTATAGCCTGGGCTACTGGGGAGGCCCAGGTGGGAGGATCACTTGAGCCCGAAGGCTGCGGTGAGCTATGATTGTGCCATTGCACTCCAGCCTGGGTGAGAGGGCAAGACCCTGTTTTTCTAAATTAAAAAGAAAAAAAATTGGCCGGACGTGGTGACTCATACCTGTAATCCCAGCACTTTGGGAGGTCAAGGTGGGCGGATCACCTGAGGTCAGGAGTTCAAGACCAGCCTGGCCAACATAGTGAAACCCTGTTTCTACTAAAAATAGAAAATTAGCCAGGCATGGTGGCAGGCACCTGTAATACCAGCTATTTGGGAGGCTAAGGCAGGAGAATCACTTGAACCCAGGAGGTGGAGGTTGCAGTGAGTCCAGACTGTGCCATTGCACTCCAACTTGGATGATGAGAGAGAGAGAGAGAGAGAGAGAGAGAAACTCCTTCTCAAAAAAAAAATTATACATAAGTAAATTAAACAATTGCTACCTGATGTTCCCTTTGGTTTTTCCAACAGTAGATCTATAAGCTGGGCAAGGACCTTGCCCACCAGATGTGTCTATGCCTTCTCCCTGTGCTTGTGTAATGCACTGAGCATACACATGCCTTCTTCCTCGTATTCAGACATAAATGCTCAGCAGAGACATGTCTTTCTCCTTTATGCCTCTGAACCAATTTCCTCATGTACAAAAGGGTGCCAATAATTGCTTTTCTCATAGAGTTGTTAGGAGGCTTAAATGAAATGGTACCTGTGAAGTGCTTAGCAGCGTTTTAAGAAAACCTGGTTTGTAGTCAATGCACAATCGTGTCTGTCAGCTATTAATATAATTGGTGGTGTCATGGTTTGCTGAGATTTCTTGGCACACTCTTTGGCCCTGACTGAGCCTTGACTCCTCAATATATGCACAGATGCTCCTTGACTTAAGATGTGGTTATGTCCAAATGAACCCATCGTTAATTGAAAATATAAATCAAAATGCATTTAATACACCTAACCTACTGAACACCATAGTTAGCCTAGCTGACCTGGAACGTGCTCAGAACACTTACATTAGCCTACAGCTAAAAAAGATCATCTAACTCATATACTTAAGTTATAATAAAGTGTTGACTATCTCATGTAACTTAGTGAATACTGAACGTGAAGCACAGAATGGTGATATGGGTACCGGAAGTACTGCTGCTACTGCACGTGTCTGGCTTTCCACCACTGTAAAGTCGGACATCCTAAGTCAGGGACCAACTGTCTCCAGCGTTTCTCTTTCTCAGCGTTGGGAGAGGGGTGGTGCTGGCGTGAGCAGTAAGCTGAGGAACATTGTAGCCGTGGCGTCCACAGCTCCACCGCCAACAGGCCAAGACTGCTGCGTGCCAGAGGCCTTGGCCAGCTTTAAGAAGTGGAACTTCTGGCAAAAAGTGATTTGTTGAGCATTCTGAGGCTCAACACAAATTCCTTTGTGTAGATAGGAACTTTGGAAAAAAACCACTGTGTTGTGGTAGGGTTCAAAGCAAGCTAATGGCAATGTGTACAAATATCAAGAAAACGGTCTGGGGAGACAAGATTTGTCTTTTTTGTTTGTTTCACTCTTGTTGCCCAGGCTGGAGTGCAATGGTGAAACCTCCGCCTCCCAGGTTCAAGCGATTCTCCTGCCTCAGCCTCCCAAGTAGCTGGGATTACAGGCATGCACCACCACGCCTGGCTAATTTTGTATTTTTAGTAGAGACAGGGTTTCTCCATGTTGGTCAGGCTAGTCTTGAACTCCCGACCTCAGGTGATTTGCCCGCTTTGGCCTCCCAAAGTTCTGGGATTACAGGCATGAGGCACTGTGCCCAGCTCAAGATTTGTCATTTTAAAACCAAACAAAAAAGGCCTTATGTCAAAGTTTGGTTAAGAACCTATCCAACCTTGGCCACTTTTGTTGAACTCATTTAGGAAACCCGCAGAATTGCCTAGTGGGGTTTTGTCGTTGCTTCTTTGTTTGGCTGAAGAGTCTCCCTTTGAATAGAATTCTCTCTTAGGAAGAGAGAAAAAGAATGAGAGTGAGGTGTGTCTCCTGGCTCTTCCAGCATGGTCCCCATGCCTCTCCTATCTTTACAGGGGCTTATGCCAGGCTTGGCCTGAACATTTCAGGAGCTGGCAGCAAAGCCAATCCCTGAGTGACATACATTTGTGGCCACAGGATGAGGAGGCCTCTCACCCATGAGTTTCTCTCACCCATGTGGCTACAGCTTCAAGGCTGGGGTTCATTTCCTCAGTTTACCATTTAGTCTTGAACAGAACAGTGACTCCAGATACTCTGGGGACAGCTTTGGAGAGGAGCTGGTGAGATGGGCTTTTCACCTGGCCCGGTGCTCAGTGTGGAAACAGCAGCCCACCAAAGAGCTTCCATTTACCCTTCATTGTAAAACACCGTGCTTTGGAAGGGAACTCAGGTTACATCAGAGGGTATGAGCCCCAGGAGCAGGCTATGCCGTGGTCGGGAAGGTGGCAGCCCTGAGAGCCACCCAGACACCAGCTTCTGTTCATCTCATGCCTTCCCTCACCTCATCTGGATCAGAGGACAAAAGCAAATCCACAAAAATCAACACAACTAGAAATAAATTGCTATGCCAGACCCAGTTGGGAAAAACCACCCGGGACTGCACAGCCAAGCGCTGCCTGAGGTTGGTCTACAGTCTGCTTCCATAGATAGATGCCAGAAGCGGATACCTGGTTCTGGGTGGTTGACTGTAGGGGTGATTTCCTCCATGGGGAAAACCAGAGTCCACAGCCTTCTGTCTGCAAGGAAGGTTTTGTGGGGAGGAAGCTGTGCTGGTCCTCAGCTCTCACCAGGGTGCCAGTGTGGTGGGGTGGGCACAGGGCAGCAGCCTGGAGAGGAAACGGCGCTGAGCCTGAGCCCTTCTGATCTTGGGAGTTTTGGTTTTAACATATGTGAGATAGAGATGAGGCATGTGTCAGTCAGAGGCTGTTATCAGCCATTATAATAATAACAGTAGCCAGGCACGGTGGCTCACACCTGTAATCCCAGCACTCTGGGAGGCCAAGGTGGGCAGATCACCTGAGGTCGGGAATTCGAGACCAGCCTGACCAACATGGAGAAACCCCATCTCTACTAAAAATACAAAAAAAATTAGCCAGGCATGGTGGTGCATGCCTGTAATCCCAGCTACTCTGGAGGCTGAGGCAGGAGAATCCCTTGAACCTGGGAGGCAGAGTTTGCAGTGAGCCGAGATTGTGCCATTGCACTCCAGCCTGGGCAACAAGAGCGAAACTCTGTCTCAAAAAATGTGTATAAAATAAAATAACAGTAGCTGGCATTTATGGAGGACTTGTATTCCAGATCCTAAGACAAGTGCTTTGTGGGATTTATTCATTTAGTGTTTACAACAATCTTTTTCTGTTTAAAACAATTTTTTTGAGACAGGGTCTCGCTCTGTTGTCCAGGCTGGAGTGCAGTGGTGCGATCTCTACTCACTGTACCCTCGACTTCCCAGGCTCAGGGGATCCACCCACCTCAACCTCCAGAGTAGCTGGGACCACAGGCACACACTACCAGGCCCAGTTAATTTTTGTATTTTTAGTAGAGTTGGGGTTTGCCATATTGCACAGGCTGATCTCAAACTCCTGGGCTCAAGCGATCCACCATCCTTGGCTTCCCAAAGTGCTGGGATTATACCAATCTTATAACGGACCCTAGAATCACAGTTTGATAGATGAGGACATTGAGGCCCAAAGCGGTTAAGCAAAGTGCTCAAAGTCAAACAGCGAGTACGGTGGGGTCGAGAGAGTGAATATTTAGAACAATCCAGGCCAAGACTCTAAGCCCAGTTCTTATTCACCGTGGGGAAGAGAATAAATGAAATTAAATGAAATGATCTTCATGAAAGGCTTAGTGCAGGCACCAAGTAAGTGCTCACTCAGTTACAATGAGATATCCCTGTTTTCTGCATATTTTATTGTCCTGCATTTTGTGCTAGGGGCCCTGATGTGGATTATTCTAGTCACATGCTAAAAATGTGCAGGGTTTTCAGTCTCTTTGTATTGCAGTGAAACTGCTGTTGATCTGCTTTTCCCACTGCCGGTCAGCCTGGGCCTGCTTCCATTTTCACTTTGAGTTTTCAAAGGTCAGAGGAGTCCTGATAGATTGCCCTCTTATCTCCTAAGTGTTTAGAGTAGTTTATTCATTTAACAACTGAAAGTGATTTTTTTTTTTTTTTAAGAAGAAACAATTCCCTCCTTTGGTCAGCTGCCACATCTCCAGAGATCAGCATCCCCTCCCAGGGCAGGTTTTGGTCCGCTGAGTCCAGGCTGGCTGCTAAGAGAACCAAGTCTCCTTTCTATCTCTGGGGCCAGTGCAGGGCCCAGCTCGGGACAGGCACCATAGGAAACAGTGGTGGTTTGTGGATTTCAGCAGGGGGGCCGTTGTACAGTTCTGGACTTCAGAGCCAAAGCTTCGAATTCCTATCCTTCCTCCAGACAGGTCCCCTGCTCTCCTAGAGTACTGAAGGATCTTGGCCACAGTCAGATGGGGCTTTCCCAGACAACTTTTTTTATAAGCCTGAGGAATGCCCTCTGCTGAGTCACCACACTGATACCCGAGGCTGGGGTGTGTGTCTGAAGAAAAAACCCTGCTCTAGACACCCAGGGCTGGGTGGGTGCCTGACCTTAGGTCTAGGTTTTAAGCTTTCATCTTTCAGTCACTGAGTCTGTGCCCAGAACATTCCATAAATGATCTAATTGACTCTTCCAGAAGGCTTTTAAGAGAATCGATGTTGTTGTTCCCATTTTCACAGGTAGATGATAAATGTGTAACATTTATTTATGGTGTAAGACTGGGATGTATTTCCTAGGATTATCCTTGCGGATCAAAGGTGATATTGAATGAGATATCAGGAGCAAGGGTGCCTGCAGTGTTAGTGATTTCTGTTGTTAGAGGAGGGGCAGAGTGGTGGATGAGGAATGTGGTGTTTAGTAGGGTTAAGAGATTTGCCAGAGGCCAGGTTCCATGGCTCAAGAGGCTGGGGCAGGAGAATCACTTGACCCCAGGAGGCAGAGGTTGCAGTGAGCCAAGATTGTGCCACTGCACTCCCGGCTGGGTGCAACAGCGAGACTCTTAAAAAAAAAAAAGAAAAGATTTGCCAGAGGTCAAGAGGCTAGTCTCTAGTCCTTGAGTAGAAGCAAGATTTGAAATGGGTTGTGTGTTCTCACACGTCCTTCCCTGATCAGGGTTCCCGGGGAGAGATAAAGAACCCTCTCCCAGGTCCCTTCCCTGGTCAGGGTTCCCAGGAAGAGATAAAGAACCCTCTCCCCACCTACAGTGTTCTTAAGAAGGCAGGGTTATCATAAGTGTGGTGGTGCTCCTTGGAAGGTAGAAAGTTCCACTGGCAGGCGTCTCCTCCTGGAGTCTCCACTTCCTTATCAGGCTCCCCAGTGCAGACTGTCAGTGAGGTGGGCAGGGCTGTAGAGGGGAGAGGTCCTGTCACAGCTGTTTACTGCAGGCCTAGCCTGAGGTGAAGTCCTCATTAGGTTACCTCCCGCCTGGCTGTGGCTGGGCACAGTTGTGGGATCTCTCTAACGTTCGACTCCCTGTTCTGGAAAATGAAGACAAGGATTGCACCTGTCCTGTAGAGACTTTGAGGATTTTTTTTTTTTTTTTTTTTTGAGATAGAGTCTTGCTTTGTCACCCAGGCTGGCACAGTCTTGGCTCACTGCAGCCTGGGTTCAAGTGATTCTCCTGCCTTACCCTCCTGAGTAGCTGGGTTTATAGGCATGTGCCACCTATATTTTTAGTAGAGACAGCATTTCACCATGTTGGCCAAGCTGGTCTTGAATTCCTGACCTTGTGATCTGCCTGCCTCAGCCTCCCAAAGTGCTGGGATGACAGGCGTGAGCCACTGCACCCAGCCGAGAATTAACTGAGGCAATGCCCACATGAACCATTTAGCTCAACACCACATAAGTGCCCAGAGGACATCATCCTGTGGTGATTAGTTAGATCTGTCACACACCCTTATGACCAGGAAGACCCCAGCTGGTCATTCTTTTCCCCACAATCCTCTATTCCCCTAGGACGCCAATGCCTCTTCTTCCCTCAGAGTTAATGCAGTTACAACTATTCCAGAACTTTCTCACAGCATTCCTACCCCTCCAGCCACCTCCCTCCATCCCTGAGCAGAAATGTCATGATCCAGCAACCATTCAGCTCTGTGGAGTGGTGTGTACAGGGCCGCATGACAAGCATGAGGTAAGGGCTGGATCACTATCCTCCCTGCTCCTCCTGTGGCTGTGTGTGAGATACTGTGTGCCAAGCACCCTGGAGCCACTATCTCACATAAAGCTCACACCCCACGATTTCCGGAGTCCTAGAGTAGTCTGGGTGTCCTCGAAGTGGAAACTGGCTGTCGTCCTGGCCCCTTGCTCCCACCCTCCTGCCTTCTTGGTTCAGTGATAACGCCTTAGGAGGGTGTGGCTAGGTCTGACTCAGGAGTGGCCCAGAGGCACTTCATAGATCCCCAGCAGATCACAAGCATGAGCAAATCCTGACTTTATTTATAAAAGGCAAAACCCTACTCTTCTGTGCAGAGTTGTCACAGGGCCCCAGAAGTGAGGGGAACTCCAGGGCACAGTCGAGGTGGACAGTGACCGTGCAGGGAGATTTCCAATGCAGGCCCTGGGCGGTGTCCTCACAGCTTCTGTGTTTTGCTTCTTTCATTTGTTGCAGCAAGCAAGGGGCCGGGAGGCTCAATCATTCTGTGGAACTTTCACAGACTCCTGGAATAGCTGAGCTGTTCCCAGCAGCCTTGGGGGCTATGGCCTGTTTCTGACTCAAACTCAGCCTTAGAGTCTAAATTCTTGACATGGTTCAGTGATGATGAAGGGGGGAGATGTTTACATGTTAGAATGCAAGATAACCAGTTGTATATTCTATCTAAAGATGAATACAAGATGGGTGTTATCTTTTTTTTTTCAACTTTTGAAAAAAGTTGAGAATGGGGGTCTCGCCGTCTTGCTCAGGCTGGTCTTGATTTCCTGGGCTCAAGTGATCTTCCTGCCTCGGCTTCCCAAAGTGCTGTGATTATAGGTGTGAGTCACCCTAGCCAGCCAGTCTTTTAATAATCATCATAAATAATCAGCATTGGAGCTCTGAACGTGGGAAATGCAAAACAGTCCTGCTAGGTCATCATCTCAAACCTGAACTCCTGGGAGAGATTCCCTGTAGATCGTTAGGTCTTTTCAATTCCTTCCACTCCTGAATTTCCTCACCCCACTTATGGTACTCAGGCAGCAGAGATGTCCTCTGGCTGGAAATCCAGAGGATGATGCAGGCACCCTTGGACTGTCCTTGGTTAAATGTCACCTCCTCTCCCCCCCCTTTCCCTGCTCTCTGGATGCAGATGGGGATGTTGATGACATTCTCTTTTCCCCTCTTTTAGGCCTTAGAAGCAGTGATATTAACTCAGTCCTCACAACTCCCCATGAAGGAGATCACTACTGTAATCTGTTATTCCCACTGTACAGATGAGGAAACTGAGGCAAAATAAATTAAGTAATTTGCCCGAAGCCACACAGTTACTGCTAGAGCTGGGACTGGAACTCAAACCATCAGGTTCTCAAATCCTTCTTTTAGCCACCATGCCCTAATGCAACTCAAACAGAAAAAGGGCATCTTGAGTAAAAAGTCTCCCATTTCCTCTCCCCCTTGCTCTAAAAACCCTGTGACCTTAGCCTCTAAAGATTTAAGCTCTTCTCTCAGGTGTGAGAAATAATTTGGCAAAAAGAGAAAAAAAGTCGAAAAAAAGAAAAATAACCTAAAAAGAGGGGAGGGCCAGGCATGGTGACCCATGCCTATAATCCTAGCATTTTGGGAGGCCGAGTTTGGCAGATTATCTGAGGTCAGGAGTTTGAGACCAGCCTGGCCAACATGGTGAAAGCCCCTCTCTACTAAAAATTTAAAAAAAATTAGCCAGGCGGATGCCTGTAATTCCAGCTACTCAGGAGGCTGAGGCAGGAGAATCACTTGAACCTGGGATCAAGTGAGCCAAGATCATGCCGCTGCACTTCAGCCTGGGTGTTAGAGTGAGACCCTGTCTCAAAAAAAGGGGAGGAGAATAAAGATGTCGGCTTAAGTGCTCAGGAGCTGGGGCCTCTGATAGAACAGGGCGCTGGAGATGAGCGATCCAGACGTCTATTATTAGATCTTCTCTGCCTCTGGCTTACTGAGTGCTGACAGGTGGGATCCTCGTCAGGCAGCAGGGCAGCACTGAAGGAAGCAAAGCCCTTTCTTGGGACCCACTCAGTAAGTGAAGCCATAGCATGTGCAGTGGCCAGGTGCATTGCTTGAGACTCCTGGAATTGCAGCCTCCAGCTTTGAGCTGCTCCTGCTGGCAGCTTGGCTTCACCCGCCAGCCGATGGAGTCCATCAAATGGAAAAGTTTCGACACTGTGGGAAGGAGGGCATTCTTTGTGAGTTCTCTTGGCTTTACACGTTAAAGAGGGCGGTGGGGGGAATGCACACACAACCTTTTTCTTCTCATCCGTTCTCAGAAACCCAGGGGAAAAAAAATGGGCTGTACTGAGTAGGAGTTGCGATTACGATGATTTTCATATGAATCGTCAAGTCTTCTGTGTCCATTAACTATCTTTTGTGGTGAGGAAATTGATTGTGGAACTGAAATAAGAAACTCCACCTGACTATTAAGTGATAATTCAGTCCCCAGCCTCTTGGCTCTTTATCCAGTATTTAGGGGAAAAATGCCTCCGTGGAAACAGATGCATTGCTTTTTTGGGAAGACAGTCCATTTGAATGAACTAGAATGTCTTCCTGCCAGGAGTGCGTCTCCTGTGGATCCTTGTCAAGAGGTGGGGGAGGGGCAGAGTGACAGCTCCAGTTGGCCTCGTAAATGTCAGTGTTCCCTGTAGCTTCTTGTCAAAGGGCTTACCTCGTACTGTGGTACAAGTCAGGGCTACTGAGAAAGGCCTGTCTGCATAGTTGTGCCTTGCTGGCAGAAAGCCCAGGGTCAGGAGTAGAAAAAAGGCAGAGACAGGCTGGGTGGTGGCTCACATCTGTAATCCAGGAACTTTGGGAGGCTGAGATAGAAGGATCACTTGAGCTCAGGAGTTCAAGACCAGTCTAGGCAACATAGCGAGACCTCATCTCTACTAAAAATACAAAAATAGCCAGGGCGTGGTGGTGCACGTCTGCAGTCCCAGCTACTCAGGAGGCTGAGGTAGGATTGCTTGAGCCCAGGAGTTCAAGGCTATGGTGAACTGTGATCATAATGCCACTGCACTCCAGCATGGGGGAATCCTATCTCCAAAAAAAATTGAAAAATTTTTTAAAAGTCAGCAGCATCAATGAAGCCTTGGTTGGCTCAGCCTCAGGGTAGACTGAATTATCCATCCCTGACAAGCTTAGAAGGTGGGCACACAAACCCCAGTGCTAGGAAAAGGGCAAGACAGTGAATCACCCACTCAGAGCCCACCTCACCTCCCACCCCTGGTCCTTATCAGGTATTGTTATCCCACAGATACTTACTGGGTACCTCCTGGGTCCCAGACAGTCCTGGCTCTCATGGAGCTTCCAGTCTAGCAGGGAAAACAGATGTCAGAGATTACAAAAAGAATGTGATGATGAATGCGATCAAACACAAGGGAAGAATAGTCTTGGGAGAGAGCAAGGCTGGAATCCCGGCTCCAGCTGTGAGCCCAGGCCAGTCACTCTGCTTCCAGGCTTTGGTTTCATCATTTACAAAGTGGCTAATGCAAAACTTAATAGCTCATATATGTTGAGTTCTTGGCACATGGTAGGTACTGGATTGGTATTTGTTCAAATGCACATGAATAAGTCCATGGTACATCTCCATTCAGCAGCTATTCATTGAGTACCTACTGTACCCGAGGTACTGTGCTAGATACTAAGAATATAGCAATGAATAAAACAGACAAAAAGCCCTGCCTTCATGGAGATTACATAGGATCTGGGAAGACAGGCAATAAAATAATAGAATGCATCATATATTTGATTAGTATGATGGAGAAGTTATTGCATAGAATCTGACTAGGGAGAGCTAGAAGTGGGCAACAGCTCAGAGATTTGGGAAACGCCCTGAAGGTCGTGAGGTACCTAGCCCTGCAGATGCCTGGGGGAAGGAGCACTTCAGGGAAAGGAACAGTAAGTTCAAAGGCCCTGTGGTCACAGCATGCCTAGCATGTTTGAGAACAGCAAGGAGGCAGCTACTGTGGTGTAGCCAGAGAGGCTGGGAGTGTGGGAAACAATACAGGGCTTTGAAGCCAATTTAAAGTTTTTTATTTTTTATTTTTTGGGCTACAGAGACCCTTAAAGTTTTTTTTTGTGTGTGGGTACATAGCAGGTGTGTATATTTATGAGGTCCATGAGATATTTTGATATGGGCATACAATGAATAATAATCATACATCAGGGCAAGTGGGGTATCAATGTAAAGACTTTTAGTGAGAGTGTCATCAGGGTGGTGGTGGGTGGCATACCAGGACTTTGTTTTTTTTTTTTGAGCTGGAGTTTCGCTCTTGTTACCCAGGCAGGAGTGCAATGGCGTGATCTCGGCTCACTACAACCTCCGCCTCCTGGGTTCAGGCAATTCTCCTGCCTCAGCCTCCTGAGTAGCTGGGATTACAGGCACGCGCCACCGTGCCCAGCTAATTTTTTGTATTTTTAGTAGAGACGGGGTTTCACCATGTTGACCAGGATGGTCTCGATCTCTTGACCTCGTGATCCACCCTCCTCGGCCTCCCAAAGTACTGGGAGGCTTTGTTTTTTGTTTGTGTTTTTTGTGTTGTGTGTGTGTGTGTGTGTTTTGTTTTGTTTTGTTTGAGATGGAGTTTCACTCTTGTTGCCCAGACCAGAGTGCAATGGCATGATCTCGGCTCACCACCTCCCAGGTTCAAGCAATTCTGCCTCAGCCTCCTGAATAGCTGAAAGTACAGGCATGCGCCACCATGCTAATTTTGTATTTTTAGTAGAGATGGGTTTCTCCATGTTGGTCAGGCTGATCTCAAACTCTGGACCTCAGGTGATCCACCTGCCTCAGCCTCCCAAAGTGCTGGGATTACAAGGGTGAGCCACCATACCCGGCCACATAGCAGGGCTTTGACTAGAAGAGTGGCATGTTTAGATTTGGCTTTTGTTTTTTCGAGACAAAGTTTTGATCTTGTTGCCCAGGCTGGAGTGCACTGGCACAGTCTCAGCTCACTGCAACCTCCGCCTCCTGGGTTCAAGCGATTCTCCTGCCTCATCCTCCCAAAGTGCTAGGATTATAGGCATGAGCCACTGCCCCCAGCTTGCTTCTTGATCTTAACAGGTTTTTTAAAGAGTTTTTGTTCCATTAGGAATGGAGCCCACAAATAGAAGTAGGAAGACAGGTTATTGCAGGAAGACTGGTGAGTGATGACGGCTTGGGCCACATGGTATCAGGGAAGATGATAAGATGGAAATTGACCTCCTCAGGAGGACAGTACATTTTTGGGCATTAGTGGCCTGCTCTGTCTCATCCTGACTGGCTGCCTTACATGCTAGAGGAAGTTGATGGCAACCACAGTGCCCTGACCCTTGGGTGCCCTGACTCCCTGCCAGGACTCCTCCCCTTGAGGAAACCAGAGTAGCTCAAATAAGGGCACCCTAGACAAAGCCAGACTTTTTTTTTTTTTTTTTTTTTTTTAAAGAGAGGGTCTTTCTATATTGCCCAGGCTGGACTTGAACTCCTGGGCTCAAGCAATCCTCCTGCCTCGGTCTCCCTAGTAGCCTTGTGCTCAGATCCTTTCCCCGTAGATAATAGTAACTTAGAGAAGAAGATGGAGATCTGAAACTACCTCCAAGAGCATGCTCTGGCTTATCATTGTGTCTCTTGGGGCTCTTGTTTAGTGGGTTCTTGTTTCTCAGCCCCCCAGGCTGGAGTGCAGTGGCGCGATCCGGGCTCACTGCAGCCACTGTCTCCCGGGTTCAAGTGATTCTCTGTCTCAGCCTCCCGAGTATTACAGATGCCTGCCACTACGCCCAGCTAATTTTTGTATTTTCAGTAGAGACAGAGTTTTACTATGTTAATCAGGCTGGTCTTGAACTCCTGACCTCAGGTGATTTGCCCGCCTTGGCTTCCCAAAGTGTTGGGATTACAGGAGTGAGCCACTGCACTGGGCCTTTAGTGGGTTCTTATTGAAGCCAGCCTGAACTGGGGAATGGCCAGACTTAGACAAATAATGATTCGGAAAGTGGGACTAACCTTTAAGAGCATATTCTGATCATAATCATAAATCTGGCAAATTAATTTGTGGAGCTAACAGGAAAACAATTTGGTATCAGAATATCCAGGAAAGGCTGGCTATGGTGGCTCACGCAACTGCACTCCAGCCTAGGCAACAGAGTGAGACTCTCAAAGAAAGAAGATCAAGAAAAATCTCGAGGAGACAGCCGTGGTAATCAGTATAGAAGCCCCAGAATGGAATGTTTACTGTGTATCTGTTAGCATATTTAATCTTCAAAATAACAAAATGGTACTGTGGGCTCCATTTTGCAGATGAGAAAACCCTACCACACACACAGAGGGGTTCAGTAACTTGTCCAAGATCCAGAGGTGCATGTTCCGTCTGCACAGTTTCCATGCTTGGCCATGACTCCATAAAATACTTCTAAACAGCTTGCTTCCCTCATACAATTTAAATGATTTTAAGTCTTTTTGCAGGCATTCAACTTTCTCAGAAACTTGAGGTTCACTGAGGAGAGAATATTATTTCCCCCACAGATAATAGCTGCCAAATCCCTGAGGGTTCCCAGATGGCTGGACACGCCCAAGCTGCAGAGGCTGTCTGGAATGATTAGGGCAGAGGAAGGTGCTAATCTATCAAGGAGCACGGCTTTGCGGCTGATGTGAATTCGTTTATCAACTCTCCTCGGCTCTTTGTCTCTTTATCCTCCCATCTCCCTCCCGGCCTGGCCAACAGGCCTGATGTATCGGCATCTCAATCACTTCTGCTTCCCCAGGAGATCAAGGCCTGGCCTTGGGGCCTGAGGCCTCCCGGAGTGAATCAGTAGATTGCGGGGAGGGGTGCCGGGGAGGCATCAAAAGAGATGGGGTCCTCTGGCTTCTAGCTACCTACAATCTGCTGCTTAAAATGCTGCTGTTAGTGAAAACTGGAGGCACGGGGTCCTTCTCCAGCCCCAGAAATAACCTCTCTGAAACCCATGGAGTGACCCAGCCGAAATCAGAAAGATTTTTCTTTCTTAAAAGGTACATTAAAGAGAATCCTGTGCTTTCTGCCCTGCATCTTCCAGAGGCAGAAGACAAATGTGGATTCTCTACACTTCTACAACAAGAGCAAAGGAAGGAGAAATTTTCCATATTTTCTCAGCTTTTTCAAAACGCATTTTTTTACCTTTCATATGAAGTGACTGTTCCAAATGACCTCTTCTTTCCAGGGAAAAAACTCTATTTTTAATTCTTTTTCTCCCTACCTCTTTCTCCAGTCCTGTCTCTTTTTTCTATTTTTAATTTCCCTCTCCTGACAAGAATCTCCATGGACTTCCCACCTGGCCTCTTCCCTTCTTTTCCTCCCAGGGGTGTCCCCACCAGCCGGTGCTGGATGTCCACTATGTCTGTCCACCTCCACCCAGCAGCCGTCTCTCCGTGTCTGGTGCTCAGCCTGCCTCTGAGCTTGGACATCAGGAAAGCCAGAAGCTGTGCTTGCTCAGACCACACAGCTGTCTCTGTTTAGGGCTTTGCTGGCTGAAAGTTTATTTCAAGGAGGAACAGGCTCTGCTCTGCCTTCCCAGCTTGGTCTCCTTACCTGGGGCGCAAAGACTGTTCAATTAGCTAGCGCTGACCTCCCTCGGCTAATTAGTGCCTCTAGCATGGGTCTGAAAAAACTCTGCAAAGTGGCAATTAGTGATGGATCGCTAGTTGCTTCTTCCTAGGAGTCGTGTCAGCAGGACTCATGGCTTGTGGCTTAAAAGGCAGAAGGGGATCCCCAGTCAGGACCTGGATGGCTCTGATACGCAAATCCTCTTAGGAAGGTGGGATCACAGGCACTAATTCCTTTTGATCTTCCCCCCTCCCCTTCCTGTGGGGCTTATTGAACAAAGGCTGATTCATTCAGTATTGGGGATGTAGCTGTTTATTGTGGGGTTCAAGATCCTTGTCATCTCTGATGATGATAACAGAGAAAGCCCTTTTATTGAACTCTTGCTATGTGTCTGATACTGGGTTTAGTGCTTTATGCAATCTGTGCATAACCACTACAGAGAAGGAACCATTTTACAGATGAAGAAACTGAGGTCTGGAGATTAAATAAATTGCCCAGCAATTACTGGGCATTCATAATGCTGACGGCATTCCTTTTTTTTTTTTTTAAGAAATGTCTTGAGCATCTATGTGGGTGACATTTTTCAGGCAATCCCTGCCATAGAGAGCTTGCATTTTGGAGGGGGTGGGGGCACCAGATACTGAGCAAGTAAGCAAATTAATAAACACAGCAATCTCTGTATAAATGTCTCAAGGAAACTAAAAGGGCCCCCATCTGTGGCAAAGCCATGATTCCCAGTCTCTGAGGTTAAGCAGGAGCAGATAGTGTTTCCTGTAAGCTGGGAGTCGCAATTGGCAATTAGTTACCTGACTGTCCCAGCGCTTGGCACTGACTGGTAGCCCTGCTTTTTCATAAGGAAAAGATTCTGCCCAAAGCACTTTGCCTAGGTTTCATGAGAGGCGGAGCCAGAGCTGGCATCTGATGTGTTCCCTCCCACAGTGCTGGACTTTGAGGCGCAGGGGAGAATTGCGGTGGAACCAGCCCGGGTGCCTCCCTTGCCCAGCCTCACCCCGGGTGTGAGTAGTTAGTCTTGTTATCAGTGAGAGTAACCCAGGAATCCCCCTGATGGGGAAACCCCAGGTAATTTACAGTCACTCTGATATTCTGGTTACAGCTTCTGCTTTAGAAAACCCAGCGAGGGGAGAACCTGAAAGTCTTCAGTTTCTCACTTGAGATGGGATCCCCCCAACACTTTCCTTAGACCTCCTTGAGTAAGGTGTCTGCAGATAGCTTCTCAGTATGACTTCACCCCGGATGCTCATCTGAGTGACTCACAGCCTACTTTGGGTACCTCCTCCAGGGAGAAGCTTCTACCCTTGCCCCTACCCCAGC
This sequence comes from Callithrix jacchus, assembly GCF_049354715.1. Lineage (NCBI taxonomy): Eukaryota > Metazoa > Chordata > Mammalia > Primates > Cebidae > Callithrix > Callithrix jacchus. The sequence goes on along the minus strand of NC_133511.1, from coordinate 99,610,215 downwards.
AGGGGCAGGGAGGGGAGAAGGAAAAACCCCTAATTGAGCCACAGAGGAGAAGGCCTTGCCTAAGCACTGTAGAAAACACCTGTAGCCCAGCTCGGCCCTGCCTCAGGTGCCCTGGGAGGGATGGCTTCTCCAGTCTCCTGAGAGTGATTGAGCTGACAATTCAAATTTTGGGGAGCAATGGCCCTGGAAACTGTGTAGGTGTTAAATGTGTGTGTGTGTGTGTGTGTGTGTGTGTGTGTGTGTGTGTAAAACCAAACACATAGACCTGAAAACATGTCCACAAAATATAGGCTTCTGCATTAGATGAACAATAATTTCATTATAATCCTATTTTTAAAATTCTGTATCTGAAGAAAAATTATACTATATTAATAATAGTTATTTCTGGGAGGTAGTATTAAAGAAAACTTTATTTATTATTTCTTCCTGATTTTTAAAAAATAATCATATTTACCTTTATAATAAAAAAAAAAAACAGCAGGCCAGGTGCAGTGGTTCATGCCTCTAATTCCAGCACTTTGCAAGGCCAAGGCAGGCTGCTTGAGCCCAGGGTTTCAACACCCCCCTGGGTAACATAGTGAGACCTTGTCTCTACAAAAAATTTTTAGAAACTTAGCCAGGTGTGGTGGTGTATACCTGTGGTCCCAGCTACTTGGGAGGCTGAGGCAGGAGGATTGCTTGAGCCCAGGAGTTTAAGGCTGCAGTGGCCTGGGAGGCGGAGGCTGCAGTGAGCTGAGGTCGCACCACTGCAGTCCAGCCTGGGCAACAGGGAGACTCCATCTCAAAAAAAAAGGGTTGTTTTGTTTTGTTTTGTCTTCAAAAATGAAAGAAAAGAAATCCCCATGCACTTGGCCTGGCGCAGTGGCTCACACCTATAATCCCAGCACTTTGGGAAGCTAAGGTAGGCAGATCACTTGAGGTCAGGAGTTCGAGACCAGCTTGACCAACATGGTGAAACCCCCGTCTTTACTAAAAGTACAAAATTTGCTGGGCCTGATGGCACATGCCTGTAATCTCAGCTACTCGATAGGCTGAGGCGGGAGAAAATCACTTAAACCCGGGAGGCAGAGGTTGTGGTGAGCTGAGATCGCACCATGGCACTCAAACCTGGGCAACAATAGCAAAACTCTGTCTCAAAAAAGAAAGGAAGAAAAAGAAATTCATATTAGGACAACCACGCCCAGTTGTCCTAATTGTGTCCGCATGAAGTGGCGAACTTCCCAATGGTGTACCGTTAAATGCAGAAAGCAACTAGGATGGACTTACATTCACTCAGCAAACAGCTACTTCCCCAGCCACTGGGGACCAAAGCACTCTGACAGGGTGTCTCCCTTCACTGGCTCCCAGCATGAAGGGAGGGGTTAGTATATGTTTTGCCGGGTATTTGGTTTTTTTGGGGGGGATGTTTTGGGGTTTTTTTGAGACAGAGTCTCCTTTGTCGCCCAGGCTGGAAGGGCAGTGGTGCCATCATGGCTCACTGCAGCCCTGACCTCCCAGGCTCAAGAGATCCTCCTGCCTCAGCCTCCCAAGAAACTAAGACCACTATGCCTGGCTTTTTAAAAAATTAATTTAAATATATAAAAATTTTTTTTAAATACGGGATTTTACCATGTTGGTCAGGCTGGTCTTGAACTCCCGACCTCAGGTGATCCGCCCACCTTGGCCTCCAAAGTGCTTGGATTACAGGCGTGAGCTACTGTGCCTGGCCTTTTTTTTTTTTTTTTTTTTTTTTTAAAGAGACAGAGTCCCACTATGTTGCCCAAAGTGGTCTCAAGTGATCCTCCCACCTTGGCCTCCCAAAGTTCCAAGGTGAGCCACCATGCCTCCTGACCAACCACCACCAGCCACCCAAGGGCTCAGTAAATACTTTGCAAATGAGTAGATACCAAGCCCTCTGTGAGAGAAGGCTGCAGATTGTGGTGGGGCTGTAAAAGGGAGAGGTCACTTGCTGGGGTTAGGGTAGGCCTGGTGAGGCTGCTTCTGGGATATTCCTTTTCTTTAGGATTTAAATGTCTCATTGAAGAACAATTTTCTTTTCTTTTTTGACACAGAGTCTCCCTCCATTGCCCAGGCTGGAATGCAGTGGTGCAATCTCAGCTCACTACAGCCTCCGCCTCCTGGGTTCAAGTGATTCTCATGCCTCAGCCTGCCGTGTAGCTGACACTACAGGCATGCACCACCTGTATTAGCTCTGCTAATATTTTGCATTTTTAGTAGAGACAGGTTTTCACCATGTTGACCAGGCTGGTCTCGATCTCCTGACCTCAGGCAATCAGCCTGCCTAGGCTTCCGAAAGTGCTGGGATTACAGGTGTGAGCTACCATGCCTGACAGAACAATTTTAGATTTACATGAAAGTTGCAAGAATATTACAGCAAGTTTCCAGATACCCCACTCCTATTAGCATTATTAACTAAAGTTCATGCTTCTTTAGAAAATCCTTAGTTTTACCTAATGTCCTTTTTCTGTCTCAGGATCCCATGCCATATTTAGTTGTCAGTATGTCCTTAGATTCTTCTTGGCTGTGACAAGACTTTCTTTGTTCTTGGTGAGCTTGACAGTTTAGTGGAGAGCTGATCAGATATTTTGCAGAATATCTTTCAGTGTGAAGTTTTTCTCATGACTAGTGTGGGGTTATAGGTTTTTTGGGGGGAAGCCCACAGAGATAAAGTTAGTATACTCATCATACCAAGAATACACACTATCAACATGACTTGTCACTGATGATGTTAACCTTGACCACCTGATAATGTTTGTGTGGTTTCTCTGCTGTCAAGTATTATCCCCCACGCCCTCCCCCCAGGCCAGTTCCATGCTGTGGTCTTTAGAGAGAAGTCACCATGTGCATTCTACAACTAAGGGGTGGGAAGTTATGCTGTGCCTCCTGGTGGGGGGTATCTATAATATACATAGATTAATTGGAAGATTGATTAGTTTATTCTCCCCTAGTTATTTTTTCATTAAGCATGGATAAATGGGTATTTATTTTATACTTTGGGTCATCATGCAATGTTGTATTATTTATTTTGTTATGCAAATTGTTCCAGCTTTGCCCACTGAGAGCCCTTTCAGTTGGCTTCTGTTTAATCATTTTAGGATTCTTTGATCTGAATGCTCTTATTTTCTGGTACCACAAGATGCTCCAAGCTCATTTTGTGTATTCCATGCCCCATTTCTAAAATCAGTCATTTCTCGAATGAGCTCTGGTTCCTTTTATTGAAGAAGGCTGTTAGAATCCAGGATCTGCTGGGCACAGTGGTTTACACCTGTAATCCCAGCTCTTAGGGAGGCTGAGGCGGGTGGATCTCCATGTTGGCCAGCCTGGCCACAAACTCCTGACCTGTAATCCCAGCACTCTGGGATTACAGGCGTGAGCTACCATACCCGGCTGGGTATACATTTTCTTTTTGGGGGGATGAAGATGTTCTGAAGTTAAATAGTGGATATGGTTTCACAACTCTGATATGCTAGAAACAGTGAATGAAGTGTTTTAAAAGGGTAAATTTTATAGTATGTGAATTATATCTCATTTTTAAAAAACAGCCTACTGGGACTCATAACCGTGGAGCCCAGCTTCTCTATAATGGATTGTGGGGGGCATGGCCCCACTCTGTGGTCTTGAGCAAGTTGCTTAACTTTTTGGGGTGTTGTCTGGTCTTACTGTAAAGTGGTGATACCATCATGTCACAGAGTCCTTAGGCAGTTTGTACTGACCCCGCCTCTCGTCTGTACTTGTTCATTGCTCCTTAAGGACACAGCTTCGTTGCTTGTGTGAGAGGATCTTAGTTTTGCTTTCCATTCCCATAGGAGAGCCCTCTTTTAAAACATTCCTTCCAGGAGACTGGGCTCTGGATCTAGGAGGGGCAGTGGTGGCCCATCCTGCCAAGCCATTCCCAATGTTTATTTGAGGCAATAAAAGTCAAATAGTGCCTTTTTTTTTTTTAAGATGGACTCTCACTCTTTCACCCAGGCTGGAGAGTAGTGGTGCAATCTTGGCTCACTGTAGTGTCTGCCTCCTGGGCTCAAGTGATCCTTGCACCTCAGCCTCCCAAAGTGCTTGGATTACAGGCTTGAGCCACCACACCTGGCTTGGTAGTGGCTTCTTCTAAAACCTATAGTTAATGGGAATATCTGGGACCCTTAAGCTCAAAGCACTCATACAACACAGGTGTTTCTTTTTCAGATTCTTTCTTTTTTTTCTCTGCCTACTACATGCCCACCAGCCTTTTTTTTTTTTTTAAGATGGAGTCTTGCTCTGTTGCCTAGGCTGGAGTGCAGTGGTATGATCTCAGCTCACTGCAACCTCGATCTCCCTGGTTGAAGCACTTCTCTGTTTCAGCCTCCTGAGTAGCTGGGATTACAGGTGCCTGCCACCATGCTGAGCTAATTTTTGTATTTTTAGTAGAGACGGGGTTTCACCATCTTGGCCAAGCTGGTCTTGAACTCCTAACCTCGTGATCCACCCACTTTGGCCTCCCAAAGTACTGGGATACAGGCCTGAGGCACCGTGCCTGGCCAGCCCTTTCTTTTTAAGGGAAGGGAATAGGAAAGCTAGAGCCCAAGAGGGTGGGCTTTGCAGTCTGCAAGTCCTGCGTGGAGTCTGAGTTATTGTTTACAGACGGTGACTTCAGCCATAACAGTGGCAGGGTCTTGCAGCAGGACGCTTTTATGCTTTGCTCCTCGGGCTGGCTTTTGGCCCAGGACCAGGGCCAGAGCTGGAGGCCAGGCTGACAAATCCACTCTTTCCCTTCTGCTCTAATGTGCTAGAGCAGTCAGCCTCTGCCCTCTGCCCTCCCTGACAGCCACTTCCTCGTTAGCTGTGCAACCGGAGAAGACCGGTGTCATGAGTACATTGCTTTTCCTTTAACTTGTAATGCCATCTGAAGTCAGAGCTAGTATTCCCATTTATTTTAATACTGAGACTATCTCAGTATCTCAGTTTTGACTGCATACCTCAATTTTAGATTTAAAGCTAAAATAAATCCACATTCTCTGAACATGGGTTTTTAAAAATATGTTTATGAAGCACCTACCATGTTCTAGGAACTGTGTGAACTGTAGAGATGATAGCAAAAAGAAACTATAAAGAAAAATAGAGTTTTTGCCCTTTCTTAGCCAAAAGTCTTATTAAAAAAAGATTACCACTGTCTCATCACTCTTACCTCAAGCCTGAGAAGAAGAGGAGAGGGGCAGAGTTCAGTGGTGATTAGAGACAGTGGTGCCCTCTGTCTTTTGTGTGCCCAGTCTTTGCCAGGGACTGTGTTGAGTACATATATGTGTCATCTCATTTGCTCTTCGCCCTCAGTCTTTGAGAGTAGGTGCTATTTCCATTGTGCAGATGTGCAAACTGAGGCTTAAAGGTGGTGTTACTTGTCAGAGGCACCCTGTAAGTAAGGCCAAGTCCACCTAACTCATGAGCTGGTGCCTTTTAACCAACACACCATTGTTGGAGGAGGCTTTATGAAGACCATACCAGCCAGTCACTTGGTAGAAAGAAAGGATAGTCAGAGAGGGGAGGCCACTAGTGTTAAGACTGCAGTTGTCAGCATTGCAGTATCCAGAAAAGGGTACATTGGGCTTGGTGACCCTCGCCTGTAATCCCAACACTTTGGGAGGCTGAGGTGGGAGGATCGCTTAAGGTTAGGAGTTTGAGACCAGCCTGGGTAGTAGGACAAGACCCCATGGCTATGAAAAATTAAAATTAGGCTAGGCATGGTGGCCTGCTCCTGTAATCCCAGCACTTTGAGAGGCTGAAGCAATAGGACTGCTTGAGTCCAGGAGTTCAAGACCAGTTGGGCTATACCTCATCTCTCCAAAAAAATAAGTAAACTTAGCTGGGTATGGTGCATACACTTGTACTTTCAGCTACTCAGGTGGCTGAGCCTGGGAAATCAAGGCTGCAGTGAGCAGAGCGTGCCAGAGCTCTCCAAGCCTCAGTAACGGAGCAAGACCCTGTCTCAAAATAAACAAACAAAAACAGAAAGAGGGGCATGATCCTCCTAGTCTCTTCTGAACCACTTGGGATGGACATAAACACAGCATAGCCTGAAGTACGTGAGGTCCTGGGCTCCTGGATTTAAGAGGGTAGTGAACAGGCTGAGATTGGAGGGTTCACAGGGTACAGACACAGTACCAGAGAGTGGAAACTGCAAAAAGACAGAAATAAGGAAAACTTTCGAGTAGTTTCAGAGATATTCAAAGATTTTCTTTTTAAGATTTTTTTTTTTTTTTGAGACAGTCTTACCCCGTCACCCAAGCTGGAGTGCAATGGCGTGATCTCAGCTCACTGCAACCTCTGCCTCTCAGGTTCAAGCGATTCTCCTGCCTCAGCCTCCCGAGTAGCTGGGATTACAGGTGTCTGCCACCATGCCTGGCTAATTTTTTGTATCTTTAGTAGAGATGAGGTTTCATCATGTTGGCCAGGCTGGTCTTGAACTCCTGACCTCGTGGTCCTCCCACCTCAGCCTTCCAAAGTGCTAGGATTACAGGCATGAGCCACCGCGCCTGGCCCTATATGCAAAGATTTTCATTCTTGGCTGGGTGCAGTGGTTCATGCCTGTAATCCCAGCACTTTGGGAAGCCGAGATGGGCAGATCACAAGGTCAAGAAATTGAGACCATCCTGGCCAACATGGTGAAACCCCGTCTCTACTAAAAGTACAAAAATTAGCTGGGCATGGTGGCATGCACCTGTAGGCTCAGCTACTCGGGAGGCTGAGGCAAGAGAATCGCTTGAACTCGGGAGGTGGGCAGAGGTTGCAGTGAGCCGAGATTGTGCCACTACCCCACAGCCTGGCGACAGAGCAAGACTCCATCTCAAAAAAAAAAAGAAAGATTTTAATTCTTTCTCACCTTTACCCTCTGGCAGTTGGCTTGAGGGGTAGGCAGTCAGATCTCGATGTAGGCAACATAGTGTGTTTCAGCCCTGATGTAACTGGAGGCATACTGGTGGGTCAGTGATTTGAGTAATGAGACTGATGACTGGGTACAGGAGACAGACCGCTTTCCTCTGCACTCCAATCCCTGACGCCTGACGCCTGCGTGGCCCAAGCTGCAAAGCAGGGGTGACCGTTCCCAGAGCTAGAAAGCGTGGGCCACCCAGGCAGGAGCAACATCCCACACAAAGATAGGGTCAGTCTGCTCAAAGCATGAGAGAATGTGTGTGTGGCTGGAAGGGAGGGAGCAGCGGCCCATGCTCCTAATGATGATTATGGGGCAACTGTGAATGGAATGGGGTGGCACAGGGGAGACCTAATCAAGAACTCAGAAAAGGCTAAGGAGAGCAGAAGAGGAGAGAATTTGGGAGTACAGCCTTCCTCTCTGTCAGTTGTGCTGTGCAGATCCAGGAAAGATCCAGGCCAGCTGTCCTGGAAGGACAGATGGGGCTGCCTCTTTGGGGCATTGCCAGCCTTGCTCCAGTCGGGAGGGCTGAGGAAACAGGTTCAGCTGAAACAGGCTGATTCATTGTTTCCACTGCGTCCTCAGCTTTGTTGGTGGGCAGATCACACGCCAGCCTCATAAACTCGCTCTCCGCTTGTCCATGTGACGTTTATAGCCCCACAGGGAGCTGGCTTTTTAATGAGCCTAATTTGAGACTGTAAATAGGAGTTTGTAAAACAAACAGCGAGGGGCGTTGGGCCAAAGCCCAAAGTTTCAGTTTAAATACACAGGGTCACATTAGGGCTGTGCAGACAGGCTGAGACTCTGAGACTCTTCTGTGCCCAGGGCAGCAAGAAGGTGCTCCCCAGGGAAAGGCCCACCCTCCTAGGAGAGCTTGCCGCAGGCTCTGTCATTCCCCCAGAAACTGGGGAGACTTAGTGGGAGTCTCCCTACTAAGGGAGGAGATACCCTCCTATTTTGGTTCTGTGTGCAAAGGACTTGAAAGGCCTAGTTTTCCCATAGGGAGGCAAGGACTCCTTTGGGGGTAGGCCTACATTTGAGCCCAGGGTTAGAAGTCAGTACACCGCTGGGCGCAGTGGCTCATGCCTGTAATCCCGGCACTTTGGGATGCTGAGGCAGGTGGATAGCCTGAGGTCAGGAGTTCGAGACCAGTCTGGCCAACATAGTGAAACTCCATCTCTACTAAAAATAAAAAAATTACCCAGGCATGGTGGTGGCACCTATAATCCCAGCTACTCAGGAGGCTGAGGCAGGAGAATAGCTTGAATCCGGGAGGTGGAGGTTGCAGTGAATCAAGATCACGCCATTGCACTCTAGCCTGGGCAACAAGAGCAAAACTCTGTCTCAAAAAAAAAAAAAAAAAGTCAGTGCATCAGGGCCTCCAAGTACCTTTCTACAAAGCACAGCCCCACATCCAGCCTTAGGGGGCTTCTGGGAGGGAAAGTCTGTTATCCACAGGCACTGCATATGAAACTCAGCAGCTCCCTGTTGCTTGATTTCAGTTTTGAGAGCTGGTTTTCAAATTAAGATTAAGCTGGAGGGTGCCTGTTATGAGGCCTGTTAAGGTGATCTCTCTCTACAGGGCACCAGGTGGAAAAGGAGGTTCCTTACCTCCCACTCGAATGCTGGGGGCTCTTTAAACCAAAAATAAAATTCTGAGGCCCCCAGCCATCTGGATGGACTTCCTCCTTAGCCAGGGCAGTCTTAAAATTTAACCTGAAAGACTAGTTCAGACCATGAATGGAAGTGGGGTTGGATATACCGCATTATACATCTCTGGTGTTAATATCAATACAGACCTTAAGTCTGATAAGAAGCAATTATCATCTATTCTCTCTGAAGTCTGCTACCGGGAGGCTTCATCTGCAGGATAGAACTCTGGTGGCCACATCCTCTTATGCAACCCAGGCAATCCTTTTTGTTGTAACCCTTTCAACCAATTGCCAATCAGAACATTTTTAAAGCTACCAGGTTATAACCTGGTAGCCCCATCCCCCACTTCAGGTTGTCCCACCTTTCCAGACAGAACTAATGTTTTTTTTGCTTTTTTTTTGTTTTTTGTTTTTTTGTTTTGTTTTTGAGAGGGAGTCTCACTCTGTCACCCAGGTGTGAAAAGCAGTGTAACTATCTCAGCTCATTGCAACCTCCACCTCTCTGGTTCAAGTGATTCTCCTGCCTCAGCCTCCCTAGTAGCTGGGCCTACAGGTGTGCACCACCACCCCTGGCTAATTTTTGTATTTTTGGTAGAGACGGGTTTCAACCATGTTGCCCAGTCTGGTCTCAAACTCCTGACCTCAGGTGAGCTGCCCGCCTCGGCCTCCCAAAGTGCTGGGATTACAAGTGTGAGCCACCTAGCCTGGCCAAATCACATTCATTTAATAAATACATTGGGGCCAGGTGCAGTGGCTCACACCTGTAATCCCACTTGGGAGGGACCTGGTGGGAGGTAATTGAATCATGGGGGTAGTGTTCTCATGATAGTGAGTGAGTTCTCATGAGATCCAATGGTTTTATAAAGGGTTTTTCCCACTTTGCTCCACACTCCTCCTCCTTGCTGCCATGTAAAGGAGGACAGCCCTGCAGAACTGTAAGTCAATCAAACCTCCTTCCTTTATAAATTACCCAGTCTTTGGTATTTATTTTTTTATTTAATTTTTGTTTGTTTGTTTGTTTTTTGAGATGGAGTCTTGCTCTGTCCTCCAGGCTGCAGTGCAATGGCATGATCTCAGCTCGCTGCAACCTCCACCTCCTGCATTCAAGTGATTCTCCTGCCTCAGCCTCCTGAAAAGCTGGGATTACAGGTGCCTGCTACAACACCCAGCTAATTTTTGTATTTTTAGTGGAGATGGAGTTTCACCATGTTGGCCAGACTGGTCTCAAACTCCTGACTTAGTGATGCACCCACCTTGGCCTCCCAAAGTTCTGGGATTACAGGCATGAGCCACTGCGCCCGGCTGGGTATTTATTGCAGTGTGAGAATGGACTAATACATGCCATCTAAAAAATAAATTGAAAGTACAGATGTCCACTCAAAGGTATAGATGCATATTCAGAAGTCTGATGGGATATTATGGTATCATGTTAGTGGTGATTATCTCAGGATGGTAAAATCGTGGTAATTTTTATGTTCCTCTTTTTGCCTGTGAGAATATTTTTTTTTTTTTTTTTTTTTTTTTCCCTGAGACGGAGTTTCGCTCTTATTGCCCAGGCTGGAGTGCAATGGCATGATCTCGGCTCACCCCAACCTCTACCTTCTGGTTCAAGCAGTTCTCCTGCCGAAGCCTCCCAAGTAGCTGGGATTACAGGGATGCACCACCACACCTGGCTAATTTTGTATTTTTAGTAGAGATGGAGTTTCTCCATGTTGGTCATGCTGGTCTCAGACTCTCAAGCTCAGGGGATCTACCTGCCTTGGCCTCCCAAAGTGCTTGCTGGGGGAATCATAGGCATGAGCCACCACGCCTAGCCCTTTTATTTTTGAAGATGGGGTCTTGCTTTGTTGCCCAGGCTGGAGTCTTATGGCCTAATCTCGGCTCACTGCAACCTCCGCCTCCGGGTTCAAGTGATTCTCCTGCCTCAATCTCCCAAGCAGATGATATTACAGGCAGGCACTACCATGCCCAGCTAATTTTTGTATTTTTATTAGAGCCTAGGTTTTTGCCATGTTGGCAAAATCCTAGCACTTTGGGAGGCTGAAGTGGGTGAATCTCCTGACCTCAGGTGATTGACCCGCCTCAGCCTCCCAAAGTGCTAGGATTACAGGATTGAGCCATGGTGCCCGGCCAATTTTTTAAATTAAAATGAACAGTGAGTCAGTGGGGCCCCACAGACTGCCTAGAAGCCAGTGAATGTTCTGGTCAGAGGATTGGCTTATGAGGGGAGCTTTGAGCCCCTGTATTCAAGCTGAATGAGGGCTAGATTTTCTGTCATCACTCAAACCCTCAGGGGCTTAGCCAGAGCCACTCTGTTCTCCATCGTCTGATGGGCATGAGCATGGCCAGCCAGGCTGGACAGTGTACTCCGAGCAGTAACTTCAGCCTGCTCCTTGGAGACTTGGGGAATAACTATTTGCAAATCACAGAAAACCTGGTCTTTCGGGGCTGAACCATGTACCCATCAAGATTCCTGTATTGAAATTCCAACCCCCAGTACCTCAGAGTGTGACTGTTTGGAGATGCGGTCTTCAAAGAGGCAGTGAAGTTTAAGTGAGGTCATGAGGATGGGCCTTAATTTAGTATGGCTGATGTCCTTATAAGAAGGGGAGATGGCCAGGCGCGGTGGCTCACGCCTGTAATCCCAGCACTTTGGGAGACCAAGGCATGCGGATCACAACGTCGGGAGTTCAAGACCAGCCTGGCCAACATGGTGAAACACCATTTCTACTAAAAACACAAAAAAATTAGATGGGCATGTGCCTGTAGCCCCAGCTACTCAGGAGGCTGAGGCAGGAGAATCACTTGAACCATCACCTGGGAGGCGGAGGTTGTGGTGAGCCGAGATCATGCTACTGCATCCCAGCCTGGGCTATGGAGTGAGACTCCATCTCAAAAAAAAGAAAGAAGAAGAGGAGAATAGGATGCAGATAAGCATGAACACAGAGAAAGACAGAGACTTGGGCCACCTGCAAGTCAAGGAGGGAGGCCTCATGAGGAACCAACCCCTGCCAACACCTTGATCTTGAACTTCAGGCCTCTAGAACAGTGAGAAAATACATGTCTGTTGTTTAAGCCACCTGGTCTGTGGTGTTTTGTTGTGGCAGCCCTAGCAAACTGATAGACCAACAGGGGATTATTTATTTATTTGTTTTTGAAACAACAAGTTCAGGGACAAGCAGTTCCTGGTGCTGTTTAGTTACTTGGTGAGACCATGAAAGAGCCAGGCTCTTTCTGCCTTTTGCTCTGCCATCCTCAGCATGTTGGCTCTGGCCTCACTCCCTGAGAACAGTTTCAGCTGCAACAGGATCTTTACTCCTTGCTACACAGTGGCTGCTGCTGCACCTTCTGCAAAGAGTGTGTCCCAGTCGAGGCGATAACAAGAACAAAAGCCTGCCAGCCAGACAGCCAGTTACCTCTGCCGATCAGAAGTAGTATTTCCCAGAAACCCTGAAGTCTTGAATCGATGTCTCATTGTCCAGAACTGTGCGGAATAACCTTAAGAGAGGCCAGGAGGATGCCCACCAGGGCTCCTGGCATGTTGCACAGCCACTCTAGACAGAATGGCATGTCAGCCAGGAAGGAGGAGGAATGGAGCTGGGTAGGTCACTGAGAGGTCAGCCCAGTTTCAAGTGTCCAGTGATGGTTTTCTTACTTCTTTGCAGGGAAAGATCATAGTGTCCTCCAAGATGCTGGGAATGACATAGTGACCTCTGGGAGGGATGTACCCATCTGAGAATGAGTGTCCTATGGGGACAATAAATTTGCTTCCTTCCCTATACCTCCTTCACCCTTTCTGTCCCTCTGGTATTGCATATTGTCGCTCAGACATGAGATAACCAGGGAGTGTTTGCTTCTCATATGATCTGTAAAATCCCTTTGGAGTTCTTTGAGTAAATGGGGGCTTTCTGAAACATCCTGTTATTTTTCCTCTCTTGCTGATGATAATAGCACATAGCAAAAGTCCTCTTTTCAAGCTGTCCTTTCAAGTTTCTACTATAGCCATGCATTGCTTAATGACAGGGATAGGTTTTGAGAAGTGCATGAGTAGGTGATTTGGTTGTGGGAACATTGTAGAGGAGATTTATGCAAATCTATATGGCATAGCCTCCTACACACCTAGGCTATATAATATAGCTGAGTGTTCCTGGGCTACAAACCTAGACAGCAAGTTACTGTGCTGAATACTGGAGACGACTGTAACACAATGGTTCATATTTGTGTATCTATGGAAAAGGTAATGCATTGCCCTATGACCTAATGTTGGTTACAACATCACTAGGTGATAGAATTTCTCTTTTTCTTTTTTTTTCTTTTTTTTGGAGACAGGGTCTTTCTCTGTTGCCCAGGCTAAAGTACAGTGGCATGATCATGGCTCACTGTAGCCTCAACCTTCTGGGCCCAAGCAATCCTCCCTCCTCAGCCTCCCACAGCTGGGACCATAGCTGCATGCTACCACACCTGGCTAATTTTTTTTTTTTTTTGAGATGGAGTTTCACTTTTGTTACCCAGGCTGGAGTGCAATGGCGCGATCTTGGCTCACTGCAACCTCCGCCTCCTGGGTTCAGGCAATTCTCCTTCCTCAGCCTCCTGAGTAGCTGGGATTACAGGCGCAAGCTACCATGCCCAGCTAATTTTTTGTATTTTTAGTAGAGACGGGGTTTCACCGTGTTGACCAGGATTGTCTTGATCTCTTGACCTCGTGATCCACCCGCCTCGGCCTCCCAAAGTTCTGGGATTACAGGCTTGAGCCACCGCACCCGGCCTTAATTTTTAAATTTTTTGTAGAGACAAGGTCTTGCCATGTTGCCCAGGCTAGTTTTGAGCTCCTGGACTCAAGCGATCCTCCTGCCTTAATCTCCCAAAGTGCTAGGATTATAGGTGTGAGACACCATGCCTGGCTGGTGATAGAATTTTTCAGCTCCATTATAATTTTATGGGACCACCATCGTATATGCTGTCTGTCACTGACCAAAATGTCATATGTGGCACATGACCATACCTACTACAGGCTCCTCCTCTAGTGTTTATCATGGTCTACTTAAATTATTTGTGTACATGTTTTTCCCCTCCTCCAGATCAGAAAACTAGGTCTTACCTCTGCGTTTCTAGCACTAAGCTTGGTATAATTCGTAGGCATGTGATGAATATCTGGATAAGTGAATGAATGATGAGAATAGTATGGTTCATTTCCCTAGACAAATAGATCAGCAGAACAGAATAGAGAGCCCAGAAGTAGACTTACATAAACAATGTCGACTGATCTTGACAGAGGAACAATGGCAAACAATGGACCAAATATAGTATATATTTTTTTTGAGATGGAGTTTCACTCTTGTTGCCCAGGCTGGAGTGCAATGGCATGATCTCAGCTCACTGCAACCTCTGCCTCCCAGTTTCAAACAATTATCCAGCCTCAACCTCCCAAGTAGCTGGGATTACAGGCATGTGCCACCATGCCTGGCTAATTTTGTATTTTTAGATCTTAACAGACATCTCACCAAAGATGATACATAGATGCTAAATATATGTGTGAACAAATATTCAACATCATTTGTCATTATTAGGAAATTGCACGTTACAATGACATTATTAGAAGATGCTACCACACACCTATTATTAGAGTGGCCAGAATCCAGAAAACTGATACCACCAAATGCTGGTGAGTGTGGAACAACAGGAACTCTCATGTATTGCTGGTGGGAATGCAAAATGGTGCAGCCACTTTGGAAGATAATTTGGCATTCCTTATCTACTCATAAGTATATGCTTACCAATACAATTCAGCAATTGCACTCCGTGATATTTACTCAAGTTAGTTAAAAACTTATATCTGTTGGGCATGCTGGCTCACGCCTGTAATCCCAGGACTTTGGAAGGCCAAGGCGGGTGGATCATTTGAGGTCAGGAGTTCAAGACCAGCTTGGCCAACATGGTGAAACCCTGTATCTACAAAAAACACAAAAGGCCAGGCGCAGTGTAATCCCACTTTGGGAAGCCAAGGTGGGCAGATCACCTGAGGTTGGGAGTTCGAGACCAGCCTGACCAACATGAAGAAACCCCACCTCTATTAAAAAAAAAAAAAAATACAAAATTAGCTGGGTGTGGTGGCACATGCCTGTAATCCCAGCTACTCAGGTGGCTGAGGCATGAGAATCATTTGAACCTGGGAGGCAGAGGTTGCGGTGAGCCAAGGTCGTGCCATTGCACAGGCAACAAGAGCAAAACTCCATCTCAAAAAAAAAAAAGAACCCTCACAAAAATTAGTTGGGTGTGATGGCAAGCACCTGTAATGCCAGCTACTCAGGAGGCTGAAGCAGGAGAATCACTTGAACCCAGGAGGTGGAGATTGCGGTGAGCTGTGATTGTGCCACTGCACTCCAGCCTGTGTGACAGAGTGAGACTTCATCTAAAAAACAAAAATATATATACATGTATATGTATATAGCTACACAAAACCTATGTACAGTTATTTATAGCAGCTTTATTAAGAATTGCTGCTGGGTGCATTGGCTCATGTCTGTAATCCCAGAACTTTGGGAGGCCGAGGTGGGCGGATCACAAGGTCAGGAGTTCAAGACCAGCCTGGCCAACATGGTGAAACCTCATCTCTACTAAAAATACAAAAACTAGCATGATGGCGGGTTCCTGTAATCCAGCTACTCGGGAGACTGAGGCAGGAGAATTGCTTGAACCCGGGAGGCAGAGATTACAGTAAGCGCCGAGATCACGTCATTGCACTCCAGCTTGGGTGACAGAGTGAGACTTTACCTCAAAAAAAAAAAAAAAAAAGAATTGCCAAAACTCAGAAGCAACCAAGATGTCCTTCAGTATGTGCATGGATAGATAAACTGTGGTACATCTAGACACTGGAATACTATTAGAGCTAAAAAGAAATGAGCTGATGATGCATAATAGGCAAACCTCAAAATTAGGGCTTATGCCAGGAGGGCAGGAAATAATTCAAGGGTGAGCCAGTGGTGCTAAACAGCTTTTATTGAAGTGGCAGTGTATAGCAGCAGCAGAGGTACCTTGTGGGCAGGAGTATCCCATAGGCAGTGTGCCCAGAATAGCAGCTTAGAGGCAGCTCCATACTAATAGTACAGTAATATTTATACCCACTTTTAATTATGTGCAAATTAAGGGGTGGCTTATGCAGAAATTTCTAAGATGAAGTTGGTAACTTCCAGGTCATCAGGTCATTGCCGTGGAAAGGGGAAGTAACATCTAGGTGTTTCCATGGAAATGGTAAACTGACCATGGCTAACTGGTGGGCGTGTCTTAATGGAAAGCTGCTTCTGCCCAGGACCTGTGCTAGCTAGTCCTCAATTTGGGCCGATGTCCAAGCCCTGCCTCTGGAATTGAGTCCCATCTCCTACCTCGCTGTCAATCCATGCAAAGACATGGAGGAAACTTAAATACTTAAATGTGTATTTCTTTTCTCTCTCTCTCTCTTTTTTTTTTAATGGAGTTTCTCTCTTGTCGCCTAGGCTGGAGTGCAACAGCACAATCTCAGCTCATTGCCACCTCCGCCTCCCAGGTTCAAGGGATTCTCCTGCCTCAGCCTCCTGAGTAGCTGGGATTATAGGTACCTGCCACCAGCCCTGGCTAATTTTTGTATTTTTAGTAGTTCAAGGCCAGGCTGGTCTTGAACTCCTGACCTCAAGTGATCCACTTGCCTTGGCCTCCCAAAGTGCTGGGATTACAGGTATGAGCCACCGCACCCAGCCTTAAATGTCTATTTCTAAGCCAATTGGAAAGGGCCATGTATAGTATGATTCCAACTATATGACATTCTTGAAAAGGCAAAACTATTGAGATAATAAAAAGATCAGTGGTTGCCAGGGGTTGGGCAGGGAAGGATGAATAGGCAGAGCATGGAGGATTTTCAGAGCAGACTGATACCTACTCATCATCAACTGAGATGTCCCTTCTTCCAGGAAGCCTTCCTTGACCATCAAGCCTGGGTAGTCTGACATAGAGATCCTTAGTGTGCACTCCTTGTGCTGACTGCATCACAGCCCTTTGTATCCAATATTTATTTGGCTGGCATACTGTCTTCCCTCCTCCTCTAGACTGCAAAATTCATGAGAGTAGGGACCTTGTCTCATTCGCTTCTGCTTCTGGTGCATTATTAGGTAATCATTACACAGTTGTTGAATAAATGAGTGAATGAATGCAGAATAAATGACCCATCTGTGGTAAGTAAGCACAGTTTTCTTTTTTAATCACTGTAGATCCTAATGGCCTTTAAGAAAATAACAGAATAGAGTGGCCTTGGGTCCATCCCTTTCTCCTAAGAGTGATAATAGCTTTTCCATAGTATGTGACAACTTTATCTTAAAGCCATCAGCCCTGGGAATCAGGCTATTAACAAACATATTTCTATTTGCTATATGCATTACTGTGTGCCAAGACTTTTGCTAAGTGCTTATTTACATATTTTAATGCTCAAGCTTGTGAATTAGGAAGTATCATTAGGCCTACTATAAAGGAGCAAATTGTGACTCAGAGAGGTTAAGTAACTAGTTCAGAGTCACACAGCTAGTAAGTGGCAGAGCTAGGTTTTGAAACTCATCTCTCTGACTCATGCCCTTAAATTGTCTAATGGTCAATCCCTTTTGGAATTGGAACCAAAGCTGATAGAAGCAGGTTATGTTTATTTTTTATTTTTTTATTTTTTTATTTTTTCAAGATGGGGTGTCACCATGTTGGTCAGGCTGGTCTTGAACTCCCGACCTCAGGTGATCCGCCTACCTTGGCCTCCAAAGTGCTTGGATTACAGGCGTGAGCCACCACGCCTGGCTGAAGCAGGTTATGTTTATAAGCAGGAATCCAATGCAGTAAATCTCTGATGAATATACTCATGTTCTATTAATAAACAGCTTGGCCATCTGCCCTGGGCCTTGTGATGTTTGCATCTTTTTGTTAAACTCTCAAGGAGTGACTTGTGTTTGTGCTTTTTCGATCCCTTTCTTCCTCTCTGAGCTGGCACTGAGAGGCCGCACCCACTGCCCTCTCTCTCTCCCTGGCAGCACTGATCCCTAGCAGGGGAGGGACGCAGCTCAGCTGTCACTCCACGTGCCGGCTTTGCCTCCTCTTCCACCCTCACCCCCTGCCCAGCACTGGCAGCAGCCAGCCTCCTTTCCCACCAGTGGTGATTTGGCCACTGTCGCTGTGGAATGATCGCAGGCTCAGAGCAGTAGGTACATGACAAGGCAGAGCATCAGCAAGATGCCACAGAAAGTCCCACTGGTGATGCAGTGCCTGAGTCATCACCACCTGGGGCCAGGTCAAGGGGCCGGCTGATAGATACTTGGAATGAGGCATGCAGTGTCTCATCTACTGGTTAGCAATTTAGAATGGCTTCTCCCTGAGTTTCTTCCAAAAGCAACTCATTTTTTGGTAAAATTTCTATAAAACAACCAGGTTTTCCTTTCATGCACCTTTTTTTTTTTAAACCTCCATGAACTGATGGTGATTGTAATATTTTGTTTAAAAATATGAAGAATAATGGGAGAAGAATCATCTAAAAGTATACCATGCAGAATTAAATTCTAGGCTCTTTATAGGTAACAAGATACTAGTGGTAGTTTTGGCTGGGTGCAGTGGCTCACACCTGCAATCCCCGCACTTTGGGAGGCTGAGGTGGGAGGGTGACATGAGCCCAGCAGGTGGAGGTTGCAGTGCTGAGCTGAGATTGCATCGCTGCACTCCAGCCTGAGAGACAGAGTGAGAACCTGACTTTAAAAAAAATGAAGTGGTTCTCTACCAAGGTAGTGACAAAAAAACAACAAAACAAAGTGGTATTTTTAACATTCACTTTTTCCTTTATCTAAAAATTTAATTTCAGATGACAAATTTTATACCATAATTCAAATGATGTTTGTTCCTTTGCTCAGAAGAAACATTGGTCGCCTCCCTCTGCCTCTAATTACATCTCATCCCCCCTCTCATATTTCTCAAAACAGTCATTTTTCCTATGACAGTATGTCATATTCATTATGAGCAGTATGGAAAGCATAGTAGTCCAGAAAGCATTTTTATGACCCTAGCATAAAGCGAACCACTCCTGTTGGGTGGCTGTTGGGAAGAAACCTGATGTTTTAGGGTACTGATTCGATGCCGGCTTCATCTCCATCCTTAATTTCTCCATTTACTCTCTGTGTGTGTGTGTGTGTGTGTGTGTGTGTGTGTGTGTGTGTGTGTGTTTTGAATATGCTCTCGTAATATAAAAGTGGCTCTTTTACTCTGTGTGTGTGTGTGTGTGTGTGTGTGTGTGTGTGTGTTTTGAATATGCTCTCGTAATATAAAAGTGGCTCTTTTACTCTGTGTGTGTGTGTGTGTGTGTGTGTGTGTGTGTGTGTGTTTTGAATGTGCTGCCTTAATATAAAAGTGGCTCTGTGTTGTTGTTGGCTCACAGGAATTAGTGTGCTCACCCACTGTGGGTCAAGGACAGCATATGACAAAGGACCATGGTCATGTGGCGGACTGTTCTTTTCAAAGAAGCGGTGCTTCCAAGACTCGTGCTCCCCGGGTCACTCAAGTTCTTGATGTGTTACATCAATACTTTGGAGAGAGGCCACCCAGAATCTCTTAAAAAGCATTCTCAATAACACAGAGATCTTTTTCCACAGGAAAAAGCTCAGTGCTCGAATGTTAGTTTTCTGCCCCACACTGCCCAATGTTGTGACTATTGCACTGGTTTTTCCAGGGTTCACCTTTAGGTTTAATTTCCTGAAATTGATCTGCTTGGTTACGCTGGCTTTATTTTCACTCTTTTGCAAAGAGGAGAAATGGCACTGAACAGACAGTGTTTTACTAGGTTTTTGCTTCAAAACAATCAAACAGCGATGCAGGATCTCTGCTAGTTTTTTTTCTTAAGGGCACCTAATAGGCATCCGCTGGGTCTATATCAGAACTGATATTTACCTTAGATGAATCACCAAAATGCCAGTGAGCCAGCATTCCCAGTGGGGATTCCAGATTTGCCACACTTGCGGAGCTGTTGAGTTTGTTTGTTTGTTTGTTTGTTTGTTTGTTTGTTTTTGAGATCGAGTTTCGCTCTGTTGCCTAGGCTGGAGTACAGTGGCAACGATCTTAGCTCACTGCAACCTTTGCCTCCCAGGTTCAAGCAATTCTCCTACCTCAGCCTCCTGAGCAGCCAAGACTACAGGCACCTGCCACCATGCCTGGCTAATTTTTATATTTTTAGTAGAGACGGGGTTGCTGGCCAGACTGGTCTCGAGCTCCTGACCTCGGGTGGTCTGCCTGCCTCGGCCTCCCAAAGTTTTTTTTGAGACGGTCTTGCTCTGTCACCCAGGCTGCTAGAGTACAGTCGTATGATCTCAGCTCACTGCAACCTCCACTTACCAGGTTCAAGTGATTCTCCTGCTCAGCCTCTCTCTCCAGTAGCTGGGATTACAGGTGTGTGCCACCATGCCAGGCTAATTTTGTATTTTTAGTAGAGATGGGGTTTCAGCATCTTGGCCAGGCTGGTCTTGAATTCCTGACCTCATGATCCACCTGTCTTGGCCTCCCAAAGTTCTGGGATTACAGGTGTGAGCCACCGCACCCAGCCAGTTTTTGTATTTTTAGTAGAGATGGGGTTTCACCATGTTAAACAGGCTGGTCTCAAACTCCTGACCTCAAGTGATCCACCTGCCTCAGCTTCCCAAAGTGCTGGGATTACAGGCATGAGCCACCAGCCTGACCAGGGCCATTGAGTTTTATGGTGGTTCCTCTGTCCCTCTAAATTCCCACTCTGGAGCCCTCTGAGAATTGGAGGAGTCAGCTGGAGGGGAGAGAGGCAGACCCCACACCAACTCCACAGCAGGTACAGCCCCAGCAGGCCCAGGATTCCAAAGGGAAGTGAAGCCAGCCTGATGTTCAGGGTGAGGTTCACTTTGTGCCACTCTTTCTATAGGGAAATTGGGATTGCTGGCCATGAGCATGTCACCCTTCGCCAGCCTTTTATCTCACCCCGGGTTCTGTGGCCGCCAGCTTCTTAGGCAGTTGTATGTGTTATTATTTTACTGTTTAACAATGAGGTCCTGGGCTCCAGGCCTGACCTCACCAGAAGACCACCTCTTGCCAGTGGTGTTCTGATAACTTAGCCAGAAAGAGGTGTTAACCGGAACATGATTGCTTTTAATTTCCTGACCTTAGAAAAAGAAGGAGAGTGCAGGTTTAACGGTGGTGAGTGCTGAAGGAAGTGTTCTGTCCCTGAGCTGGCGTGGGGACAGCCTGGTGTTCTCCTCCTCCAGACTGAGCCAGTGTGGACTCCAGTGTCAGACACACTGAGTCTGAATCCCACCTCTGTTATTTTCTAGCTATGGACCTCGGCCAACTGACTCAGCCCATCTAAACTTCAGCGTCCCTCGATGGCAAGTGGGGTTAGTAATAGTATTCCACTGCGAGGGTCTTTCTAGGGTTTCAAATGCTTATTCATCCAATCTCTGACAGAGAAGACCTATTCAATGCATGGTGGTCCAGGTCCATTTATTATTAGCCATGGTTAAAACCTGTTCTCTGGCCAGGTGCAGTGGCTCATGCCTATAATCCAGGCACTCTGGGAGGCCAAGGCCAGCAGATCACTTGAGGCCAGGAGTTTGAGACCAGCCTGACCAACATAGTGAAACCCCATCTCTACTAAAAATATATAATTAGCTAAGCATGGTAGCACATGCCTGTAATCTCAGCTACTTGGGGGGCTGAGGCAGGAGAATCACTTGAACCCAGAAGGAGGAGGTTGCAGTGAGCTGAGATTGCCCCACTGCACTTCAGCCTGAATGACAGAGTGAGACTGTCTCAATACATAAATAAGACCTGCTTCTCAAATTCCCCCATATGGCTCCCTGCCTCCCAGCATTTTCTCCCTACTTGAACTTTTGGCCTCACAGTATCATGGTCATGTCTTGAGATGGGTTTTGTCCAAAAATCAGATGAGCTTTTGACTGGTTTTTTTTTTTTTTTTTTCCTTTTTTTGAGATAGGGTCCACTCTGTCACCCAGGCTCTGTTGCCCAGGCTGGACTGCAGTGACGTGATCTCAGCTCACTGCTACCTCTCTTCCCAGGTTCAAGCAATTCTCTTGCCTCAGCCTCCTGAGTAGCTGGGATTATAAGCGCACACCACCATGCCTGACTGATTTTTGTATTTTTAGTAGACACAGGGTTTCGCCAGGTTGGCCAGGCTGGTCTTGAACTCCTGAACTCAAGTGATCCTCCCACCTCAGCCTCCTAAAGTGCTGGGATTACAGGCGTGAGCCACCACACCTGGCCTGATTATTCTTGATGAATCACTTTACATAGGTGATTGACAGCTCCTGGGGCATATTCCATTCCACTTCAAATTTTGCCTCTTATTTCCTTCATCTTGCTCTTGTCTCAACACCCATCTCCCCAGCCTTTCTGCACTTAAAATTTCAGGTGGAATACTATCCAGTGAAGGGTTTGGAGGCTTTTTTAAAGAACTGACTGTCCTGGCTGGGCATGGTGCTCACACCTATAATCCCAGCATTTCGGGAAGCTGAGGAGGGCAGATCACTTGAGCCCAGTAGCTTTAGACCAGCCTGGACAAGATAATGAAACCTTATCTCTACAAAAAATACAAAAATTAGCTGGGCACTGTGGTGTGCACCTGTAGCCCCAGCTACTCAGGAGGCAGAGATGGGAGGATTGCTTGAGCCTAGACAATTGGGCCTGCAGTGAGCTGTGATCCCATCGCAGCCCTTCAGCCTTGGTGACAGAGTAAAACCCTGTCTCAAGACAAACTAACAGGAAGAAAGAATTGACTGTCCTTATACCCCTTTTGGGTCTCCCTGAAAACTATTCATGCTTCAACTTTTCTGCACTTTGTTCTGGCATGACTAATATATAACAACTGGGCGTTAAATATACTATATATAAAATTCCAGATCGGAGAATGGAAACACTTAAAAAGAAATAAAAGGGGTTGGCTTATGCGGGCTATTTGGAAACCGTTCAGTGGGGCAGTATAATTTTTATTTTCAGAAGCTTATAGATTGAACCCCACCCAAGCTTCCCATGTGCCTAAGAAGGCTGGCACAAGACGCCCTGCCAAGTTTCCTCGCAAGGGCAGTAAAGGAGTAATCCTCTGCTGCCCCGTTCTTCTTTCAAAGAAACCGAGGACAGGCAGTGGCCTTGGCTGCCTTGGCCGTGAGCCTCCCTGAGCCGGGTAGCTGGTGGTCTGCGGGGGCCACTGGCGGCAGGTGCTGCACGCACAGTCTCTTGCCCCAGAAATAACATTTACAAGTCCGGGAAGGGCGCTGCTAATGCTTGTTGAATTTGGAGGACAGCTATGTTACAGTCTTGGCGGCTTTTTGATGAATGGTCAGAAAAGCTCACCTATAAAGCTATCCAGTTTTACACAGAAAGGACATCTTTTTTACATTTAAAGTTGTGTGTGTGGTTATGGGGGAAGGTGGTGGTGTTATAGCTGTGGAGGAAATGAAACCATAGGAAATAGTAATAACAAGGTCTCTGTGTTCTCACTGTTGACAATGAAAAGGGGTAAAAAGGGTTTCGGGGGTGCATTTGAGTGCTGTCGCACACATGGGGGTCAGAATCTGGAATCCCAGTGCTGGGAGGACTTGAGGAGCCACTGATTCCACCCCCACAGTTTACAGAGAAGGGAATGAAACCCCCATCAGTTTGGCCTTTCGGCTAAGCCGTGCTTCTAAAAACCCTTTGAAAGTCTGGGCTTGTCATCCCGAAGTACAGTCCACCAGCTTCGGCCAGCTTGGAAGAGACAGCGCCTCTGAGGGCTGAAACGCCGCTCACTTCCTGGTTGGCAACTGGCAAGAAGGCAGCTTCCCAGTCTTCTGAGAACTGGGTTTCCCTTCTAACTCGGTGGCACCCTCTCTGGGCCCTGGTGGAGAATCACATAGGAAAGAAGCAGGCTGTTCTCCTCCAGAGTCCCACCGCTACCCCACCCATACCCTACCATTGCTCCTACCCCACCCCCACCCTCTCCTCACCCCTACCCTTACTCCCACCCCGACCCCTCTGGAATAGAGCAGAGCAGAGTGCAGAGCAGCTTAGAGAAGTGAGGGTCGAGTGTGCACAGGGTGCCTAACTCTGCTGATATGCTGGGAGGTGCTGGCAAATTTTCCGGTCTACTGGCAGACTTACTTTTCTCCTTAAATTTCAAAAAGCAGAGAACGATGTTATCTAGTTTGTTTGTCTGTTTGTTTTTTAAGACAGTCTCGCTCTGGCTGGAGTGCAGTGGCATGATCTTTGCTCACTGCAACCTCCAGGTTCAAGCAATCCTCCTTTACCTCAGCCTCCCGAGTAGCTGGGATTAGAGGCATGCACCACCACACCTGATTAATTTTTGTGTTTTTAGTAGAGATGGGGTTTCGCCATGGTGGTCTCAAACTTCTGGCCTCAAGTGGTTCACGTGTCTTAGCCTCCCAAAGTCCTGGGATTACAGGCATGAACCACCATGCCCGGCCAGGATGTACTATTCTTAAAGAATAGTTAGATGTGCAAAGGAGTTTGGACTTCTTCATGAAGCTGACAGGGAGTTACTGAAGAGGACAAAGCCAGAGCATGGTGACCAGAGTAAGGGGTGGGGTAAGCCTGGAGGATGGGGATAGGTGAGGAGGCTGCCGCAGGTCCAGGGTAGGGGGCAGGGGAAGATGGTCCCTGACTGGGGTGGTTGCAGTGAAGGATTTTTGAGATGTGTTGGTGGTAAACACAGCAAGGCTTGGTGGTTGATGGGAAGTGGATGAGAAGAGAGAGAGCTAATAAGGGTGACTCACAGGTCTCTCCTTGGACTGCCGGGTGGTCACAGTGCTGGACGCAGAGAGAGGTGGTGGAAGAGGAGGTAGAGGCTTTGAGGAACGAGATAATGAGTCTGAGATTCAAGGGTTGGGCAACCAGAATGAGAAAAGTTGAGCGATGGAAGATTAGGGTTCTGTGTAGAGATTGAGAAACATCCAGGCTTCAGGGCAGTCTGCAGCACATTTGAGTGGAGCACTAAACAGAAATGCTGCTGTTTTAGAAGAGGGAGGCGAAGGGTAACTGGATCATACTCACTGCTTCATACTCTGAGACTCACTCACAGTCATGGCACAGGGCAATGTGTGCCAGTCTGTCTGTGGCTTTTACAGGGTTTCAAAGTAGTTGTCCCTTCTCCCTCTAACAGAGGGATAAAGGGAAATGGCCCTGCATGCTTTCTTCTCCATCATGACTGAAAGGAAGAATTTTTCCTAAGGATTTTACTGAATGGAAAAAAATAGTTGCCCTTTTCTCCTCCTCCTCTTCTTCTTCTTCTTTCTTCTTCTTCCTTCCTCTTCTTCTTCTTCTTCTTCTTTTTTTTTTTTTAGACCCCTTTTCCCTAGAATGATCTCGCCCTGGGCCCATTATCCTAGAGCTGGGAATTTGTGTGTGGAAAGGAAGACATCAAGGTGTTAAGAGAATCTAAAGAAAATATTTTCCATCTCTGATGAGAACTGCTGAGGGATGAGCTGCTGCGGGAGACTGAATTTAGAATTGACGTAGAGAAGACTTTCTTCTGGAGCAGATTTGGAAGACAAGCTGTGGAACTGCGTTCTGCAAAGATCGGAAGGAGTCAGACAGCTTTTTGTCTGTAGAGTTTCATGGGAGGCCTCCAGGGACCCTTGGCAGGAGGCTCCTGGAGACCCATGAAAGGGAAAGTCCTATTTCTGGGTCTTACTTTGAATTTCCTCCTCTTAAACCTCAGGCCCAAACAGAACCCCTTTCCTCTCCACTATCCTAGGCACTGCTTAGCTCGAGAAAGGACAAAGTGAGCAAAGTTAGAATGTCATTTATTTCAGCAGCTTGAGAATGAAGAGATCGAAACTCTAGTCCCCGTTCCATTTCAGACTCTCAGTGACCTTGGGCAAGCCACTATGCTTTTTCAGGCCTCAGTTTTCTCAGCTGTAAGATGGGTGGGAATGTACCTCTTACAGTTCTGGGGTGTTAAATGAGATAATGCATGTAAATGCCTGGCACATGGTAAGCCTTCAGTAAAAGTCAGTTGTGGTTGCTATTGATCATGACCACCCTACCTCCCTTGCTGGAAGAACAAATTACTGGATGTAAAAAGTCGTTTAAAAGCAAGGTACTAGGCAAAAGCTGTGATGCTATCAATTACTACTATTAATAATAGGCTCCTAATTACTTTTGCCATGGTATTAAGTGAAGGCCTCTTTGGGTGGGTGATGACTGGGGAAATGGGAACTATTATTAATGGAGCTGCCAGCTCCTGTTACCAGCTCCACTGACATAATATTTCTCTCTGGGAATCCTTTGACAAATCAGCTGAATTTCCTATTCCCTTGCCCTAAGCTCTGCAAATTTGATCCACATGTCTCCAGTGTTGTTTCTGTAGATTAATAATGGAGAAAGGAGGAGGAGTCCGGCCTGCACTGGGGCTCTCCCAGCCATCCGGGCTGTCATGGGTTTCAGCTTGTAGTTGGGGTGGTTTTCCCTTTTGTTTGACTTGTTTTAATGCTTACAGCCAGCTCTTCCCAATGTGTTTGGTTACTCAGCTGCCAGGGAGAGTTTCTGCTTTAGGGACTGGGGCCCTGGTAGGGGGTTATGGGGGAGAGCCCAGTCATAAACTCTTCCTCCTCCTCCAACAGAAACAAAGCTTGGAGGAAGTGCTTTGAAGTGGTGCTTTGCTAAGTCAGCGCTGGATGTGATGAGAGGGGTCGCTGCCATCCAGGAGAGGCAGAGAGAGATGGAGAGGGGGCCTCCACCACATCAGCTAGGAGGAGAGTAGGAAGGCCTGGGTCAGGGGAAGGTGGAGCTGTTAGGGCAAGACTGACCATCAGCTGAACCTGCAGAATGGCCAGAGAACGCACTGAGGCCCTGGGCTGGAGGAAGACCGCTGTGCATGTTTGCTCAAGAAAGAGAAACACATGGCGTTCAGCATGGGGGTGTCTGGGTGAAACGGGCAGTAATGATACAGCCATGTTGTCACATGCACCAGCCGCACATAGGGACAGCCACAAGTGAGCTTTGGTGGTGTGTTCATTGGATTGTGAGCTCACAGAGGAGTTAAGTATATACCCTGTAGAGCCAGTCTATCCCCCATGTGAATCCTAGCTCTACCGCTTACCTGAGCAAGTTATTCAAAGTCTCTGAATGTCAATCGCTCAATATCTCAAATGGAGCCAGTAGCACCCATCTCTCAGGGTTTTGTTTGTTTGTTTGTTTGTTTGAGACACAGTCTTTGTCATCCAGGCTGGAGAGCAGTGGTACAATCTCGGCTCACCGCAACCTCCACATCCCGGGTTCAAGCGATTCTCCTGCCTCAGCCTCCCAAGTAGCTGGGATTACAGGTGCCTGCCACCACACCCGGCTAATTTTAGCATTTTTCCTAGAGAGAGGGTTTCACCATGTTGGCCAGGCTGGTCTCAAACTCCTGACCTTCAGAGATTTGCCCACTTTGGCCTCCCAAAGTGTTGGAAGTACAGGCGTTAGCCACCACACCTGGCCTTATATAGAGTTGTTGAAAGAATAAATGAGATTATGTAAATAAGGCCTATGTTCCCAGCACAAAGTAAAAACAATAGCAACAGCACTTGATAGAGCAGGTACTCTGAGCCAGGCGTTGCTCCAGGCACTGACCTCCAGTTGCTCAGTTCATCCTCATGGCAGCCCTATGAGCTAGACACTCTAGTTATCACTAGTTAACAGAAGATGAACTGATGCAGGCTAAGTAACCTGACCAAGATCGCACCACTGGTTAAGTGACAGCCAGAATTACAGACCCCAGCATTCCGCTCCGAAGTCCTGCCTGCTGTACCCGTTGCTGCTATTGTCCTTGTTACAGCACATGTTTGGGGAATTCTAACCCAGACAAGGCCACATCCTGGGACTCTCCAGTTATCTCAAGGAATTTTCAGAGAATTTCTCTAAAAGTGATTAAATTCCTGTGGGTTTCTTTAAAAAAGGAAAAAAAAAAAAGGTCTGTGGCTAAGTGTTGGAAAATGATGTGTCCATTAAAGAAACAGTGGTTACCAAAAGTTGGGAATCCCTATCTAGGTTCTGACTACAACTAGAATCTCTGTGGCCACATGCTCTTAAGAGCCAACGTGTAATTTTAAACCAGTCTGATTTTGCTCTTCCGGTGCTTTCTAAGAAGCCGCATAGTGAGTTGGAGAAATTTACAGGCTGTCACCCTCTGGGATTGATTCTGACAGTTCTGCTCTGCTGCTGTTGAAGTGTTAATGAAAAACATTAATTGGACTTGGCCCATGGTTAGGACACGACCCCTTCTTGGAGTGGGGAAGGCAGCATCCCTTTTGAATGGTTGCTCCCGGCATGGGGAAAGGAGAGGATTTGGGGTGGCACTGCCCTTCAGGAAATCAGGATGGGCATTTACATCTGACTCAGCCATCCCTGAGCTGTATGAAAACAAAGCCAGTCTCTTTGTCACCGCAGAACCCTGAGTGTAGCACAACACATGGGCTGAGTCAGGCAGTCTGTAAACACTCAGCAAGTGAGTGAATGAATGAATGCTTGTATGATCCAGGAGTCCAAGCAGGCCAGTTTCTTGGGCACTTCCAAGAAAAGATGGTCTCCATGTGCTTTTTCTCCTTTTTTTTTTTTTTTTTTTGAGACACAGTTTTGTTCTTGTTGCCCAGGCTATAGTGTAATGGCACAATCTCATCTTACTACAACCTCTGCCTCCCAGGTTCAAGCAATTCTCCTGCCTCAGACTCCCAAGCAGCTGGGATTACAGGCATGCACTACCATGCCTAGCTAATTTTGTATTTTTAGTAGAGACTGGGTTTCTCCATGTTGGTCAGGCTGGTCTCAAACTCCTGAGGCTGGTGATCCACCTACCTCAGCCTCCCAAAGTGCAGGGATTACAGGCCTGAGCCACCATGCCTGGCCTCCACGTGCTTAAAACCACAGCTAGAAGTGAGCTACTTCTTATTCTGGTCCCTGTAGCACCGTCGTCCACAGTCAAAATTCCCAAGTCTTCAAGGCTCAAAGAGATTTTGCCTACTGAACCGCTCTCTCTCAAGAGCAGGGGAGCAGGGCTCAGCCCTGCCCACAGTGGGCTGGGGCTCACCAAGCTTCCCCTCCTTCCTAAGTGTGACCTGTGTGCCTTCTTTTCCATAGGTGTCCTCTCCCTCCCTGCGTACTTCAGCCCCTACAACGGTGGGTCCCTGGGCCATGACGAGCGAGCCGATGCCTATGCCCAGCTGGAGCTCCGGACCCTGGAGCAGTCCCTCCTGGCCACCTGCGTGGGCAGCATCTCAGAGCTGAGTAAGTGTGGCCTCAGTGTCTAGCTAGATGGCAGTGTGACAGCGAGTCCCCAGGGTGGGGGGAAGGCAGGGAGAGCTCACCCTCTAGGCTCTGGCCTCCTCTTCCTTCTCCAAGTGCCTTGCTTTCCCTGAAGGTCAAGAGGTTACAAGTACGCAAATCTGGATTTTTGGTTTCTCTTGAAAAACCAGATGATCTAGCGACATGGCACCCCATTCCTGCACAGCAGTGACCCACAGGAGCTAAATAGCAGCGAAGTGGGCGGCCTGTGTTCCCCACTTTGCCAGAGACCAGGGTTTCATCCAGGCGGCTTGTTTCACCTGCCCGGCCCCACAGGCTCTGAATTCACAACTGGTGCTTCTTCAGTAAAAAGCACCCCCAAAGCCTCAGTGTAGAATAAGGAAGATAACACAGTGCTCCTCTGGCTGAAGGCAGGTGTGGCTGGGTGGTGTCTCCCAGGACTCGGGGCTCTGTGGCACACATCTGGATCTTGACCTGGATCTTTACCATTGACAGCTGCTTCCAGGGTGTTAGGAGGGGTGAAATCCCTCCTGGCTCCTGAGCTCGCCCTCTTATGACCCATTTTATTTGAGAAATCGAGCTACATACCCTGCTGCCTTCATCCCCCCCCAACTCTGTTGAGACCACCAAGTGCAGGGGCCACAGCATGCAGCAGGGGCCACAGCACGCAGCACGGGCACACCCTGGGTTTCCGTCTGCTCCTGCCTTCTCCATCTGTGATTCCCTTGAGTCTTCTGACCCCTGGACAATAAACGGCAAGCCTCTGTTTCTTCAGGATGTGGCTTCCTCCTTCCCTGCATTATTCTGCCCCCTCTCTGGACAGGAAATGAAGGTGCCTGGTTCAAGTTTACAGAGCAGAGCTGCAATAGGGCTGGGAGAGAAAGCAGGATTTCTGACTCCCTGTCTCCTGGTGACATGAAAGCAGGCAGGGTCAGGATGTTGTCGCCTGGGTCCCCTGTCCCCTGAGGGACCCCACGGGAAGTGGGCTCTGGTGTATGGCTCCATCTCCACCCCTGAGAAGTGTCTCCTGGACAATGGGCTGTCTCAGGGCCTAGCACAGTCGTGGTTTGGTGAGTTCTCCTGCCTCACAAACAGTGAGGGGCACGGACAGCCCTCAGTCCACTGGAGAGCCCTTGGTTTTACTTTATACTTGAACATTAAGTGAGCACCTTCTGTGTGCGAGGCACCATTGTGAAGCACCGTATTCACTTTGTCTCATTTATTCCTCAGAGCAACTCAGCAAGGTATGTCCCCATGAGAGAACTGAAGCTTAGAAAATAAAAGTGATTTTCTTTTCCGAGTCACACGGATCAGAGCCGGGGGCTGGACGTGTCTAGGGCTGTGGACTTCCTGGATAAGACAAGCAGTCCAGCCATTAGCTCCCTGGGACAGCTGAGGTCAAGATCAGGGCCTGATCCTTTGCCTCTTTGCATGACAGCCCTATCCCCGTTACAGCCCCAGACCAGCCTAAGGGAGGAGCATTCAGAGGCCTCCCCCTGGGAAGGGCTTGACATCTTTCCACCTTTATCACCAGCCAAGGGGCCAAGACCTGTGGGGTCTGCCACCTAAAACGATCCTGAGTTTTAGTTTGCCCCTTTCACCACCTCCACTGCTACCAACCGAGCCCAGGCTGACCATTTTTTGTTTTGTTTTATTTGAGATGGAACCTCACTCTGTCACCCAGGCTGGAGTGTGGTGGCACAATCTTGGCTCACTGCAACCTCTGCCTCCAGGTTCAAGAGATTCTCCTGACTCAACCTCCCTCATAGCTGAGATTACAGGTGTGCACCACCACGCCCAGCTAATTTTTGTATTGTTAATAGAGACGAGGTTTCACCATGTTGGCCAGGCTGTTCTCAAACTCCTGACCTCAAGCTATCCTCCTGCTTTGGCCTCCCAAAGTGCTAGGATTACAGGCATGAGCTACCACACCCAGCCCCAAGCTGCCCATTTAAAACTTAAATTGGGTTTTGTCACTTATCTGCTCAGTATCTACCCCCTCTATCACCCCACAATGGCTTCCTGACTCACTCAGTAAAATCCAAAATCCTCACTCTAGCCCAGGATGTATATGTGATCTGACCTCATCACTTCATCCTCTTCTCTGTGGACTACACTCCAGCCGCCTAGCCTCCTGGCTAAGGATCCTCCCACTCCAAAGCCTTTGAACTGGTTTTCCTTCTGCCTGCAACACTTTCCCCCTGATACCCCAATACATTGGTACGTCACACTTTCAAGACTCTGCCCAAATGGCACCTTCTCATTCAGGCCTTCCATGAACACCACGCCCTCATTCCACTGTCTTCCCTTTTGTGACTTTGATTTTATTAAAGCACTGATCACCACATGACATGTATTCTATATTTACTTATGAATAATTTGTCATCTCTCTCCTCTGACTAGAAGAGTCAGCTCCATGGGATTGGAGACTTGATCTCCCTTTTCCATGGCTGTGTCCTCATTGCTTAGAACAGTACCTGGTACAAAGAACAGTACCTGAGGTGCAGCATGCATGTGCGTGCATGCCTGTGAGTATGCATGTGTTAGGAATAATGAGTTCTGTCCCACCAAATGTTTTCTCCTAAAACTCGCCTAGGATTGGTCCACATTCTGGCCCAGCCACTCCTCAGGGCCAAGGGAAGAAGCCTCCTCATAGCATCTTTTCACAGACCGGAGAACAGGCTGTGTCACATATCAAGTTGCACTGTCCCTCCCTCTGAAACCAGGGTTTTTGCTAACCCGCTGTGGAGGAGGGAGGAGACGGAGGTGGAGGCAGATATTGCAGTTTTTCTCCCTGAGACTAAAGAACTTAATGAGGCTACTGATACTTGGCACTGAGCCCCTTGGACCTCAGCGTGTACCCCAGGTTGACATGCATTAACTCCCTGCACCTCGCCAACACCAGCCTGCCAGGTAGGGTGAGAAGTTTCACTCTTGTGTGAGGTCCAGCTTCACAGGGAGTTTTGGGACTTGTGCCTTTGCTCTGTCCCTCTCTACAAAAATTTTAAAGGGAGAGAATACAAAAGAAACAAAACAAAACACTTCTTTTTGAAGGGAGCCAGATGCTCAAGGCCTTATATTGAATCTGGTGCTGAATTCCAGACTCTCTCCTGCTGTTTTTATTTGCTGGCTCATAATGAGGGGTAGAAGGACCACAGTGAAACCTAGCACCTCTAATCAAGTCTTTCATGGTTAACAAGGAGGGAGGACTTGTTTTTCCTTGCCTGGTGGGTGTTTCTGGGCTACAGACTAAGGTTTCATTGAGTGTAGGATCCACTGATTCTCAAGCACAGGGAAGTTTCAGAAGAAGCTCTGAGTCCCACCACGCTTAAACCAAGAGCCCAGCCCAGCCTGGATCACGGCTTCTCAAACTAGCTATGGTAAAGGATCAGAGATTTTATTTCCCCTACTCTGCTGCAGAATGAAACCTTTATAATGTACAATCAAAATGAATGTCTAGAAAAAGGAAATAAGACATGTGAAATGCAAGCCCAATCTTTAAAATTATTATTACATTAGCAAGACATAAAATTACTGTCCAATTGCTATGTAAGTTTTAAAAATTTACTCTTCTGAAATTAACTTGCTACAAACCAGTAATGTGTGGACCTGTCCCCATTCACAGATCACACTTTTAGTAGCAGCCATGCAATGGTCAAGAGCATGCATTTGGGAAGCAGGACCCGAGGTTCGAGTCCTGGCTGATTGATTACTAGTTATCTAGTTGTGGAACTGGGACGGATCATTTAACTCCTGCAAGCTTGTTTCCTTGTCTGTAGAGTAGAAAGGCCTTCCTTACAGGGGTGGCTGAAAAAGTTAAATGGCATTGTGTCTATCTTTTCATCATGAAGCCTAGAAAATAGAAAGTGGCAGGGAACAAAAATCACCCTAGGAGAATGTTCAAAGCAAGCTACTTTCTTTACCCATAAATGGATTGCCATGCAGCATTAAGTTTTTAGACATCACAGTCAGAGTTCTCTGCAGGCATCTGTCTTTCTGGTCTTTGAGAGAAACTGGCCACAGCAGGGCTTGGATGGAAGCAGCCAGGGATGTCCACCTCCAGCTGTCTTCATGGTTTTTCTGAACTTTTGGGTTATCTCCCTCAGTTTGGAAGGGAGATTCCATTTCTTCCTTGATTTTCTTATCTACATGCAGCAGGGAGTGCGCTGCCAAAGGGTTCTCCACCAATAACAATGAAATAACAATAAAAATAATTAAGGATAATGACTTCTACCTTGTCGAGCCTTGGAAATGATATTTCAACAAAATTTCTCTTTGATTTCTCCTCCTTGTGGTCCTGTGATTCTGCCCAAAGTTGTGACATTTAGACCTGGAGAAATGGGAGCCAGGTTTCAACTTATTAGCAGCCAACCTAGCTGTACAACTGGCTGCTGTGAGGCGGGTTGGCTGATGGTTGTGATGCCAGTTTCTGCCACCCATGGAGCCCAAGGGTAGGGTTGGGATCTGGCATTTCAGGGCACAGACTCCTCCTGTCCTGGGAAATGTGGGGCAGAGTTTGACAGCAGGCAGTGGGCCTGGAAGGAAGAGTCCACAGGAGGCAGCCTGTAGGATAAAGGAGGAAGAATAATAGGACGTTAATCGTAACAGTGCTAAGTTCAGCCCTACCAAGTACTGACTCTATGCCAAGCATAACGTTAAATGCTTTCCATTTATTATTTCTTTGAGCCCTCAGAATCGGTGGGATAGATACTACTGTTTTCACTTTACAGATGAGAAAACTGAGGCTCTGATCACGACGTAAGGGACTTCTTTTTCTCTGTAAGGAGTCACCAGGGATGGGGCTGAAGCTGACCCCCAGGGAGCCTCCCTGACAGCTCAGGCCCATGAGAGTGGGAAGGAGCTGCTGTTCTTGGAGTGGAGGTGCCTGCACATTCTGGGGCTGCTTCAGCTCATCCTTCCTCAGCACTGTGGCCTCTCACAATGATAGGCATTTCCTGTCTGGGGCTGGTGAGACATTGAAAAGACTTGAGTTGGGTAGAGACACAACACAGGACATGGGGATCCCACAGGCTCCAGCAGGGCAGGCTGCAGCCTAGTTCATAGTGAAGTCCATGGATTTTGGAGTTGAACAGACCTGGATTCAAGTCTAGACTCTACCATTTTCTAGCCACACAGCCATGGTTAGTTAACTTAATATGCAGGCTCTGAGGCATCTCAGTGACCAGGAGAATGAGTGCATGGGGTCAGAAAATGTTTGTTTATCAGAGATGCCTCAAGTCCCTTTTTTTTTTTTTTTTTTTTTTGAGACAAAGTCTCACTCTGTCACTCAGACTGGAGTGTGGTGGCACAATCTCAGCTCACTGCCACCTCCGCTTCCCCAGTTAAAGTGACTCTCCTGCCTCAGACTCTGGAGTAGCTGGGAGTACAAGCTAGTGCCATCACGCCCGGCTATTTTTTGTATTTTTAGTAGAGACAGGGTTTCACCATGTTGGCCAGGCTGATCTTGAACTCCTGACCTCACGTGATCCACCTGCCTCAGCCTTCCAAAGTGCTGGGATTAGAAGCATGAGCCACTGTGCCTGGCCATAAGCTTTAAGCTCTTCATCTGTAAAATGGGAATAATACTTACCCTAGCACTGTCAGGATTAAGTTAAATCATATTTCTAGGGAACTGCATACTTTGCACATAATGAGTCCTCAGCAGGTGATGATGGTGGTGATGGTGATTGTAATTGGTGCTGAGACAGAGGGACCTTCTCTGCTGAAATAGTTTGGGTTTTGCACAAGACAGTGCAAGGGAGAATTGCCACAGAGCCTGGCCCTGGCTGGTAGAGGCTGGGAAAAGAGACCCAGGGAGATTCCCTCGGTCAGAGATCTGGGGAGAGGCCCATGGGGGTGGTGGAGAGAGTGGGGATGTTGAAAAAGAAACCACATTAGCCTAAGTTCTGGAGGAGATAGGCCCTGCCAAGTATTTAATTCAGCCAGAGGGAAATGAAAGGGAAAAGAAATTACTATTGTGCATCTAGGTGACAGTTTCTACCTCCGCCTGTTGGCTGCAGGGTAAACAGTAATTATGCACTAAGGCAAGGGAGCTTCAGCCAGGAGCATCCTTGGAAGAATACGGGCTGTGAACTCAGACTTTGTCTTCTTTTTTTCCTCTTCCTCCCCTCTGCCCTCCACACCCCCTCCCCCCACCAGGTGACTTGGTCTCCCGTGCCATGCACCACATGCAGGGGCGCCACCCCCTGTGCCCAGGAGCCAGCCCTGCTCGCCAGGCCCGCCAGCCGCCACAGCCCATCACTTGGTCCCCCGATGCCCTCCACACACTCTACTACTTCCTGCGATGTCCACAGATGGAGTCCATGGAGAACCCCAACCTGGACCCCCCAAGAATGACCCTGAACAATGAACGGTAGGGATCTTCCTTGGGCTGAGCACCTGGGGAGATGTGCTCCCAAACATGAATTGACCGACTGATGCCTGACTGACAGGGTGAGAAAGGGGCCCTGGAGCTGTGCTGTGTGCCTGTGAGGAGGCAGCCAGGAATTCTGATGGATGAAGGCCTGCACTAGTGTGCAGTGGAATTTTTTTTTTTTACCCTGAGCTGATGCACCATGGGACCACTGAGGCTCAGAACATGGGCTTTGGCCTCTGTGCCCAGTCTGGCACGTGCTCACTGGACTCTCTGAAATTCAGCTGCCTTGTTATAAAATGTGATAGCCACACACACCTAGAAATGTTAGTGTTCTGAGAAAGAGCATGTAGGATGGGGGCTGGGTGGTAACTGGCCCTTGGCCAGTGGTAGCTGTCACCTCTTTTCATGGGGTTATCCCATTCAAAAGTGATGAAATGATCACTGCTGCCTTCTTTGTTATTAGGGGTCTTGGGCGTGTTTTGCCCCATCCATTCATTTTATAGAGGAGAACATCGTTGCCCTGGCAGCTGTCTGATCTCCAGCAGGTTAGGGGTTGAATAGCCCCTGGACCCAAGCCTGTGGGCTCCTAGTTAGGTGCTTTCACTAGAGGGTCCCAACACTTTCCTAGCTGGAGGCAGCACTGCAAAGAACAGATGTGTAGGTTGTGTACTGCACAACGGAACCCAGTGAGGGGCGTGAGTAGGGGAAGCATGGGGAGCCATGTCAGCCTGAGGACAGGATACCTTTTCTAATTGGTCTTCTCAGAGGGCTGCTTTTTTGAAATTTTCTGCCGAGAAAATATGCTTTTTTATTATTTTTTGTTTGGTTGGTTTTTTGTTTTTTGTTTTGTTTTGTTTCTGAGATGGAGTTTTGCTCTTGTTGCCCAGGCTGGAGTGCAATGGTGCGATCTCAGTTCACCACAACCTCCGCCTCCCAGGTTTAAGCAATTCTCCTGCCTCAGCCTCCCAAATAGCTGGGATTACAGGCACCTGCCACCATGCCCGGCTAATTTTGTATTTTTAGCAGAGATGGGGTTTCGCCATGTTGGTCAGACTGGTCTTGAACTTTCAAACTCAGGTGATCAGCCTGCCTTGGCCTCCTAAAGTGCTGGGATTACAGGCGTGAGCCACTGCACTGGACAAAAATATGCTTTTTTATAACTTGTCCAAAACCTTGTATGTGCTGGCATGAATCTCACATGGAGGCCACTGCATGGCCACTTAAGGTAAGGTCTGTCCGTGGGCTCAAGAGTTGTGTGTTTGAGGGTCCAGGAAGTGGGAAAGGCTTGCACTTGGTTTGGGAAGGCTCATCTGCACACACTTTACCACACAGTGAGGCCCAGGAGGGTCAGAGCCCATGGGACTCGGCACCCTACCAGGAAGACAATCTGAGACATACTGAGACATACTGGACATTCTGGAGGCTCTGCAGTCCCCTGCCTGACTGCCCGCTGTCTTTGTGGGGCATTGAGTCTCATCAGCTCTACAATCCACAGCCGGCTCTACAGCCAGGTCTGCTTCCTTAGTGCCCCAGAAGACAAAGGCACAAAGGTGGATTTACTGAGTGTTTACTATGTGCTTGGCACTGTGCTGAGCACTTTGCAGGTGGATGCTCACTTAATTCACACACTATCAGGAAAGAGGTGCTCTTCAGAGCCCCATTTTACAGGTGAGTGAGTGGAGGCACAGAGAGTCTAACTGGACCCACCACACAGCTGTGGCCCTCATAACCACTACACTGTACCTCCTGTCACTGAGAGGAATGTAAAACAGTAGTGGCCCAGTACTCCCCTCGTAGGGGCCTAGTAACTGCTACCATTGCTGTTATCAGTCCTAGTATCCTTATTATGTCATCATTGTTTTATTTCTCTGGGAGCTGGCAGGCAAATGCAAGTCTGAGGAGGGTCACCTAGTCCTGACACAGCAAGAAGATTGGAGGTGGAGCCCCGGGCATCCTCAAAGATGCTTTTGGTTTGAGCTGGGGCCAGAGCACAGGCCCTAAGCCCCAGCTGTTCTTGCTTTGTGGGAAAGTGTTGTGGTTGAAGGAGAGGGCTGGGAGGGAGAAAGGGCAGGGAAGACATGTGGGAAGGAGGAGGCAGGAGGCTTGCTTGCTATTTGGTAAGGTGTCGGGCTGAGGCCGGGACACCCACACAAAAGTGACTGGAGAAGAGGACAGGAGCCTTCTTCAGGCTGGTTGTCCTGGCTACTGGGCCCTCAGGCTGTCATGGCTATAGGCCAGGGGGCAGGTGTTCCTCTGCTTGCACTTTCCTCAGCCCCCTTGGGCATCTGCATCGTGTCCTGTGGCTTTCCCCCAGGAGGGTCCCAGCCTCAGCCTCCAGCCCCCAGTATTTTAACACACAGCATCAGGGTTTCTTCCTGATCTGAGTTGTGCGGCCCTATGTGGTTATAACAGCTGAGCTTGCATGGTAACAGACACACGTGCATGTGTTTAGATCACCGTTTATTTAAAAACCACACTATCTGTAGCACAAATAAATTGGTAGCAAAGATATTTTTCCATGAATCATTTCAAATGAATTGCAGACACATGGGAAATTAGAACCCCATTAGAAAAAAAAAGGCATCCAAAATTTTTAGGTTTTGACACCAAAAGGAAGATACCCTAAAAATACTTGGGGAGCCAACAGCCCTGCAGCTCCCCAATGGCCTGGCTCCTGCACTGAGCAGACCTGCTGCCCTCTGGCTCACTCTGACAGGGAAGGCCCTAGAGGCTGTGGAGATCCTCCCTGGGAGCACTGAGCTCACAGCATTACAGCAGGCTGGGCTGCGCCAATGTCGCATCAAGGCCCCAGCACCATGATACCCTCACCAGAGCTCTGGGAAAAAGCTCTCCTGATGTGAAAAGTAGCTGGAGTTTGCTAGGGTTCCAGAGTGACAGAGCTTTGCTTTTGTGAGTTTGGGGATGTGCGCCTGTCTGTCCATCTCTGTCTCTCTCTTCACTTCGTCCCCTTGAAGCTCCATCTTCTGCCCCCCCCCCAGAAGTATGGGAGACTGCGTTCACCCAGCTGGAATTGGACAGAGCCCCTGATTTCAGGGTGACCATGGTTGTCTGGCTGTAGAGACCATCTGTATGGGGATTGGTGGCTCTCTCAGTTTATTTGGGATTAAGTGACCTCCTCTACTGCCTCACACACATGGGAGAAGGAGCTCAGTTTGGGGACATGGGTTTGGCAGGAGGACACCATTGATGGCACCACTCTGAAGAAAGGTACCCTGATTCCTTCCATTAGGGGCTGTGTCTGACCATGTCCATGCCGACCAAGGGAAGGGGCGTGTGTTCATCCCTTAATGTGTGGAGCTTGCTGTGGCATTCCCTTCATATCTTTCCATAAGGGCCCTTCTCCCCAGAGCTCTCTGCTCTGGTTTTGGGAGGAAAAATGATGGGCAGAGGGAGTGGCAGAAGCAGCAGGAGCAGAAGCAGCATGGTGAGCAGGCAGCTTTGCAGGGCATGATGAAGCCTCCAACTTGCTTTCATCCACTGCTGCAGTGAGCCTGGTGCATCAAGAAACAGTTCAGGCTTTGGGGCAGAAGCCTGGGCTCAGAGCCACAGAGGGCCCTTCCATGCCTCAAGCTCCTCACCTGTGAAATTGGTGAGCTAAGTAATTCTATCCAGTAGGACAAAGTGAGATAACATACGCCCTTCCTTTAAAGCCCATTTCTACCTGCTCCTGTGCCCAAAGCACATCAGCAAGTTTGATGCTATCATTACCTCCATTTTACAAGTGAAGACGGGAGGCCCAGGGGTATGCACTGATAAGTGGCAAGGCCAGGATTCAAACCCAAGGCCTCTCTCACCTCACGCCCCTCACCTTTCCCAGCTGGCTGCCGTGACCTGATCCTACAGCTCTGAGGCATGCTGGGTGAGCCCCAGCCTTTGGGGCCACCTTCTCTGGGGCAATTCCAGCCCCACCCCCTCGCTATCCTGGGAAAGCTCTGCAGTGGAGCCGCCCCACACCCTCCCAGGGTGCCTTTCTCGCTGGCAGCTTTGCATCCCAGGCACAAGGCAGAGTTGAAAACACAGAATTAGTCACAGCTGCTGCCCAGCAGGGTGTGTCATCACCCGAGATCAAGCTCAGAAAGTGGAAGAGTCTCCTGTCAGGGATCCAGGTTGCCCAGGGAGATCGGGAGCCTCCTTCCTCTGAGGTCTGGAGGAGAATGGACAACCATCTGGTTAGACGTGGCCCTGGCTGGTTGTGCCTGGGGGCAGAGGGATGGGCTAGCTGGAACAGAATCTTTGGCAGAGGAGATACCTCCTCGGCCATCACCCTCCTGGGGAATGAGAGGTCTGGGGTGGTAGGGATAAAGACTACACAGACACATAGGCAGGCAGGAGGCCCGCCAGCTTGCCAGTGAATTGCTGGAAGGCAGCGTCATCAAGCAGAGAAGCCAGAGGAAGCCATGCAGGCAGAGGTGCAGAGGGCCTGAGGTCGACAGGAGGGGACCATGGCACCACATCAGAACCTGGGTTACTGGAGGCTCAGGCTCCCCCAGGCATCTACTGAGAGCAACAGCACAGATGCCAAAGCCAGACCTTTGAGGAGTGGCCAGGCAGGGAGAGTGGGAATGGCAGAGGGCCACTGGGCCACAGAGCAGTCCACTTGCCTCAGATCCTGGCCCCTTGCCTCCTTCTCCGCACCCTGCACGGCACATCTCCACCTCTGTGGAGAGGGGCACACTCGGAAGGCTTGGAGCCGCTGGGTGCAGTGGCTCACGCCTGTAATCCAGCACTTTGGGAGGTTGAGGTGGGTGGATCACCTGAGGTCAGGAGTTCAAGAACAGCCTGGCCGTCATGGTGAAACCCCATCTTAAAAAAAAAAAAGAAGAAGAAGAAGAAGGCTTGGAGCCTGCTGGTGTCCAGGACACAAAAACAGGGGGAGTGTGGAGCCCTTCCCAGAGTTCTAATTTAGGGTCGGGCTAGAAACATCTGGTATCATGGCTCCTTAGCCAGCCAGAATAGCCCCATCTGAGGAAGGCACTGCTATTCAAAGGTGTGTATTTGAGATCTACCTTGCCACTTTTTATAACCTTCAACCAGTCATGTAACCTCTTCAAGGCTCTTAATCACCTGTAAGGCATGAAGACCCAATGAGTTAACATACTTTTGGGGTTTTCTTGGAAACAGGGTCTCACTCTGTCTCCCAGGCTGTAGTGCAGAGGCACAGTCTCAGTTCACTGCCTCCTTGACATCCTGGGCTCAATCAATCCTTCCACCTCAGCCTCCCAAGTAACTGGGCCCACAGGTATGCCCCACCACACCTGGCTAACTTTTAAAAAAATTTTTGGGCCGGGCATAATGGCTCACACCTATAATCTCAGCACTTTGGGATGTTGAGGCGGGTGAATCACAAGGTCAGGAGATCGAAATCATCCTGGCCAACATGGTGAAACCCTGTCTCTACTAAAAATACAAAATTAGCTGGGTGTGGTGGCACGTGCTGGTAGCCCCAGCTACTTGGGAGGCTGAGGCATGAGAATTGCCTAAACCCGGGAGGCAGAGGTTGCAGTGAGCCGAGATTGCGCCACTGCACTCCAGCCTGGTGACAGAGAGAGACTCTCTCAAAAAGAATTTTTTTTTTTTTTTTTTTTTTTAGAAATGGGGTCTTGCCATGTTGCCCAGGCTGGTCTCAAACTCCTGGGCTCAAGTGATCCTCCTGCCTTGGCCTCCCAAAGTGCTGGGATTATAGCCATGAGCCACTGTGCCTGGCCACTGCATACTTTTCGTGTATGTAGTGAGTGTCTGCACCGAGTATCTGCTCTTATGATGATCAACACAGTGGTTTGTGTCAGGCAGGGTAGCAGCATATACAGAGACCAAGTTGCTAGAGGAAGCAAGGCACCCAGGAGAGAGGGCGATGGGGAGGAGCAGAGCAAGAGAACACGGGCAGCGTGGTGCAGGATGGAGCACAGAAATGATGGACCTTGTGGGCCAAGACACACAGGACTGAGCTTGTGGCTGAGACGGTCCTGCCCACAATGGTCCAGCTATTTGTGATTGGCTGGGTTTTATTGTCCTTCTTCCCGTACTTCCCACCTTGGGGCCTGAACCCTTCTCAAAATGAGGGCAGCAGAGGGTCCAGGAAGCCCCTCCCATGCTGCTTGCCTTGATGCTTGATGCTCCTATAAAGATCCTCCCTGAAGAAGTTTGCTATGTGATCCTGCACCCCCAGACAGATTAAGGAGACACAAGACCAGGGTGCTGATGTGACACTAATCTTGCTCTCCAATTCCCATAGAACTCTTTCTGCTAGGGCTACCAGGACCTGCTCAGAGGCTGAAGCTTTTGTCCGGGTGAGATCCTGGCAGAAGATAAGTGTGTGTCCGGCCTCGATATTGGTTTCCCTGTTCCATACCAGGCTGGACAGAATTTCAAATTGCTGGATCCAACAAAAGTGTCAGTGCTCTGGGTTCCAGCCACTTGGTTGCAAATGGAGACCTGGGGCTTTTTCTTTAAGAGACTGGCTCACTCTGTCACCCAGGCTGGAATGCAGTGGCACAATCATGGCTCACTGCAGCCTTGAATTCCTGGGCACAAGTGATCCTGCCACCTCGGCCTCCCGAGTAGCTGGGATTATAGGTGCATGCCACCTTGCCACCTGGGGCTTCTGATGATGACCAAGGGGAGGAGGGTGCAGTGAGCCTCTTGGGTCATCCCAGAGGTGTTATCTTGACTACCTTTTAGGAGTATGACCATGTCAGCTCATCTTCCTGGGCCTCAGTTTCCTCATCAGTAAAATGGTGAAGATAGTAATATGGCTCCTATGGTTAAATGAGATAATACAATAAAGCACTTAGCTCAATGCCAGGCACATAAAAAGTGTTTATTAAATGGTGTCTCCTCCTCATTATAATGGCCATAAACACATTTAGACGACACGTTTGACACTCAGAGCAGGCTCTCTTCATTGAGGTAGCATGACATTTCCTAAAATGTGATTCTCAAGTAATATCCAGGTCAGTAATACTGCTACCAATACAATTACCAACACTACTACTGTTGATATTATTACTAATTAACCACTACCACTGTGACTAATCATAATAATACAATTACTAAGATTACTACTACTACCGGCACTACCACTACTGCTAGTTACAGCATGCATTATAGAGCACACATTCACAGGCAGATACTGTCTTAAGTGCTTGACTTACTAGCTCCTATTTCTCCCTGGACTCCTGTGGACCATGGAGAAGGGCTCTAGGAGAATGATAAAGAGTGGCTTATGTGATTGAGTCTCTAGCCTGATGAGGGAGGCAAAAGCAAGACGGAAGTAAACAAATGAGCAAAACCCACCAGACAGTGCAGGACAAAGCTCAGCTGCATGATGGTGCATGAGGTCATCCCTCAGGCTCTGAAGCCTGCCCAGATTCCAATCCCAGCCCTGCCACTCTCAAGCTGGGTGGCCTCGGGTTTGTCATTTAGCCTCTGCATCTCAGTCTCTTCCTTTTTTGGGTGGGGAGGGTGCAGATGGAGTCTCGTTCTGTCACTCAGGCTGGAGTGTAGTGATGCAATCTTGACTTGCTGCAGCCTCCACCTCCTGGGTTCAAGCTATTCTCCTGCCTCAGCCTCCCAAGTAGCTTGGATTATAGGCATGTGCCACCATGCCTGGCTAATTTTTGTATTTTCAGTAGAGACGGGGTTTCGCCATGTTGGCCAGGCTGATCTCAAACTCCTGACCTCAAGTGATCCACCTTTCTAGGCCTCCCAAAGTGCTGGGATTATAGGCATGAGCCACTGAGCCCAGCCCAGTCTCTTCTTAATAGGGGATTAATAGTGCCAACCTCATGGGGTGTTGTGGGGATCAATTGAGTTAATACACATGAGGCACTTAGCATAGTACCTGGTACATGGTAAGAAGCAGCAGCGGCATCACATTGAAGAGTATTCTGAGACGGCTGGAGTAGTTGGGGGACCTGTCGGAGCAGACGCGGAATTTTTAACTGGACCTTAAAGGACAGCCATAGAAGACTGGGAGAGGTGAATGGCATGAGCAGCAAAAGTCACAGAAGGATTTTTGTTGTTTCAGAGCCCGTATTTTATAACAGAAATGGATCTACATTTTAAAAACATAAACATTAGTTGGGTGATGGTAGTGGTGGTTGTTGAGATAGGGTCTCACTGTCACCCAGGCTGGGATGCAGTGGTGTGATCACTGCTCACTGTAGTGTCGACCTTCTGGGCTCAGGCAATTGTCCCACCTCAGCCCCCTGAGTAGCTGGGACTATAGGCTCACTCCACCATGCCTGGCTAATTTTTTTATTTTTTGTAGAAATGGGGTTTCGCCGTGTCACCCAGACTGGTCTTGAATTCCTGGGGTCAAGGGATCTGCCCACCTCAGCCTCCCAAAGTGCTGGGATTATAGGCGTGAGCCACAATGCAAAGCATTTGTATTGTGTGTGTGTTTGTGTGTGTGTGTGCCTATTGTTTGTTTTTTCTTTTGCTAGTCAAGTGAAACACTGGAAGTGAAGAAGGAACAAGGAAATCTGTAACTGGTTGTGATTAACTAGTTGTGAAAAACACTACACTCAGACCTACATTTGGTTTTTTAAGTCATCACTGGTCATTATTTGTCTAGGCAAATGCTTCAAGATCAAGCTATAGGTCATGGTTTCCCAGTGGAGAAAGAAGTACATCCTCCGAGTGGCTGTGGGATAAGGATCAAACCCCAGCTCTTTTCCTCTGGCTCGATGATCCAAGCAAATCACCTTACCTATCAGAGTCTCCGTTTCCTCCTGTGTAAGGTGGAGATCTGAGCTGTGCCTGCTTCCTAGGGTGGCTCCCAGGTTCTGGGGAAATGCCCCTGACACGAGTGAGGTGCCACATTGAGGTGCCTCTTTGTTCCCTTCCAGATGTGGAAGGGAGGCTGTTTCCCTCAGACAGCACTTTACATAAAGAGGGTGTGCCCACAAATAGGCTGTGCGTTCAGTCTAAAGAAGTGGGCTCGTTAATCTTTTGCTCAGCTTGCGAAAGTGTTTTCTTATCAAATAATAGAGATGATGGCAATGGTGGCTTTATGTTACTGACTTCTGAGTTCCTTAAATACCGTTTCAAGATTTGCAATGTTAAGCTCTTTTCTCTCTTTTCCTCTCCCCGTTTTGTGCATTAAATTTCCATCTGTTTACCCAAAATGGAAGTAAATGAAATAAGAATAGCTATTGAGTGAATTAAGTACTTGTTTCCATATATTCCCCAGGCTGGCATATCCACTCACCTCTGAAATGACTTGGTTACAGTCTAGGGTGCACATGGGGAGCTCCCCCTCCACCCCCAGGAGCCCCCCTCACTGTACCCTCATTTTATTTCCTTCAGAGCACCTGCCTCTGTCTGAAGTCACCTTGCTCATGTCTG
Source organism: Callithrix jacchus (assembly GCF_049354715.1). Taxonomy (NCBI): domain Eukaryota; kingdom Metazoa; phylum Chordata; class Mammalia; order Primates; family Cebidae; genus Callithrix; species Callithrix jacchus. The sequence continues at coordinate 99,565,628 of NC_133511.1, read as the reverse complement.
TTCCCTCCCCACCCCTCCAGAATGTAAGTGCCCTCCACCTGCCCTGTTCCTGCCGTGTCATCAAGCACAGTCCTAAGCATATATAGTAGGTGGTTAAATATTTTGTTAAGTTAATGAAACAGGTGGTAGAGCCTACTAGTTGGGTTCTTTGGAGTTAAAAAGGCCATGATATGGGGTCCCTGCTCTGCCATTTGCTACTGTGTGACTTTGGGCAAGTTATGTGATTTGCCAAGTCTCAGTTTCCCTAGCTTGAAATAGAAAATGACTTGAAGTACTTCCAGAAGGTTTTGTGAGGGTCAAATACGGTAGCTGTTAAGGATGTGGCAGAGAATCAGGTGTCTGTGTATGGCAGCCGCCATTATCGGTATAACCACTGTCACTATAAACCTGTGTGACAACTAAGGACCAAGTTTTCTTCAATGAACAAACAATCCAAAAACATTAGTGACTTTAAAAGTCATATCTTCTCAGCTGGGTGCGGTGGCTCACGCCTGTAATCCCAGCACTCTGGGAGGCCGAAGCAGGAGGATCGCCTGAGGTCAGGAGTTCAAGACTAGCCTGACCAACATGGAGAGACTCCGTCTCTACTAAAAATACAAAATTAGTGGGGCATGATGGCACACACCTGTAATCCCAGCTACTCAGGAGGCTGAGGCAGGAGAATCACTGGAACCTGGGAGGTGGAATTTGCGCTGAGCCAAGATCGCCCCACTGCACTCCAGCCTGGACAAGGGCAAAACTCCATGTCAAAAAAAACAAATCATATCTTCTCAAAATGCATGTTTTCTCTCCTTCTCATACATCTTTCTCCTTCAGTCCCTGCTCTTATTTCGATTTTAACTTAGCCCTGACAGTAGCTGGGAGCCAGGGTTGAGTGATAAAGATGAGAGGCTCACACCTGTAATCCTAGCATTTTGGGAAGCTGAGGTGGGAGGATCACTTTAGGAGTTCAAGACAAGCCTGGACAAAATAGTGAGACCCCATCTCTACAAAAATAAAAATTAGAGGACACCTGTAGTCCTAGCTACTCAGGAGGCTGAGTGGGAGAATTGCTTGAGCCCAGGAGTTCAAGACTGCTGTGAGCTATGATCTCACCACTGCACTCAGCCTGGGTGACAGAGCAACACCCCATCTCACACACACATGCACACGCACACACACAGCAAAGAAGTTGGGCAGGAAGATGACATCACAGAGGACTTGTTAAATGAGGACCATTTTGGACAGTTTAGCCTTATCACAACCTACCACCCAAGGATTTCAAAGAACCCTACAAACTGGATTTCATGGCCAGGCATGGTGGCTCATGCCTATAATCCCAGCACTTTGGGAGGCTGAGGCAGGTGGATCACGAGGGGAGGAGTTAGAGAACAGCCTGACCAACATGGTAAAACCCCATCTCTACTAAAACTACAAAAAATTAGCCCAGCGTGGTGGCACACACCTGTAATCCCAGCTACTCAGGAAGCTGAGCTGGGAGAATCGGTTGAACCTGGGAGATGGAGATTGCAGTGAGCTGAGACCTTGCCATTTCACTCCAGCATGGGCGACAGAGTAAGACTCAGTATCAAAAAACAAATAAACAAACAAAAAAGATTTCATTTACCTGTAGGATCAAAGACAAAACCGACTATCATCACGCTTTAAAGCTGAAAGCTGGTGGTGTCCCTGGCTCCACGCCTGCTGGTTTAGCCAAAGTGCCTGTGAGCGACTGGCCATGGTTGCTGAGGGTTTAGCTTGGGAGAGACCTGATCCATCTTTACATGGGCTGGAAGTGTCTAGACAAAGCTTTACCGTTTACAGAGCATGTTTAGCACACAGCTCTCTAACAGGTCCTTACAGTAGCTCTTGGGGGAAGCCATGACACTCCCATTTATAGCAAGCAGACTGAGGCCCTGAGGGGGTCCAAGGCATGGGCACCATCACAGCTGGTAAGAGACAGATCTGAGCTCAGGCATGGAGGTCAATTGTGTCAATAATAATGCAGTGGGCCGGGCACAGTGGCTCACACCTGTAATCCCAGCCTTTGGAAGGCCAAGTCAGGTGGATCACCTGAAGTCAGGAGTTTGAGACCAGCCTGGCCAACGTGGTCCATATCTACTAAAAATACAAAAATTAGCTGGGCGTGGTGGCAGGCACCTGTAATCCCAGCTACTTGGGAGGCTGAGGCAAGAGAATTGCTTGAACTTGAGAGGCAGAGGTTGCAGTAAGCTGAGATGGCGCCATTGCACACCAGCCTGGGTGACAAGAGCGAAACTCTGTCTCAAATAATAGTAATAATAATGATAATATAGTGAATTCACATTGCTCAGAGTGGTAAATCCCTTCCCCTCCCAGGAGGGAGAGGGTGAGGTCCCAGAGCCGGGGATCTCACTCAGCACCTCCTTTTCCCAGAGCAGAGTGGCCAGCTTGCTCTCAGCTACATGGGGCCTCTTTCTCAGCAGGATTGCATTGGCCGGCTTTGGGAGGCCAGCCTGAGGGTGGGCGTCTGCTCAGCATCCAAGAAGGAGCGAGCCAGGGATTCAGGGCAGGAAGTGTCAGTGCCACATAACAGGGATGGAGACAGGACAGAATCCTGGCGCAGCCTCTGACAAGCACCCCCCAGGGCTGGCGGTTGCCTGGGACTTCCTGTCCTATTGTTGGACCCTCCTGCCCTCATAGAAAAGAAGACTGGGAACTGCCGGCCGGCCCAGGGAGCTTCATTCATTTGGAGTGTTTTTGTAACATGGGCAGCAACAATCCCCTTTGTCTGCAGTCTTGCCAGGATTCTCAAGGCAGGGAATTCCCAACCCTAAAGGGAATTGGTTTTGCTTTCTTAAAGAAGCCTGCTTCCGAGGCGAAGCTGGAGAGTGTTCAGACCCTCAGGATGGGGGGAGGACAGAGACTGGACGGTCTCTGGAGCTGAGCCGGGCTGGTTCCTGGCTTGCTCTCACTTGCCTGCCAGGCAGCTCTTGGGATTTCTGTCCTCTTGCAAGACCAGCCGCCAGACAGCTGTCTGTGACTTGCCCCTCCCCACTTTCGCTGCTTTAATATTTGCAGATTTGCGGGGAAAGGACTCTCAAGGGGCCTAGGGTGCACCCCTTGAGGCCCTGGGGCCCAGCCTCCTGTTCCTGGCTGAGCTCAGGGTCTGATGAGGCTGTGAGAGCAAAAGCTGGAGTTAGGGCAGACCAGTGCCGGGGGCCCCACAGCAAGCCTTCCTCCATCACACCTCCTTCCAGCTTTCCAAAAACATTAGTGACTTTAAAAATCTTATCTTCTCTTCAGCAGAGTTTGAATTTAATTCAGAAAAAAAAAATCTTCTCAAAATGCATGTTTTCTCTCCTCATACATGCCTCCCTCCTTTAGTCCCTGCTTTTAATTCCATCTTAACTCAGCCCTGACAGTAGCTGGGAGGCAGGTGAGTGATAAAGATAAGAGGCTCACATCTGTAATCCTAGCACTTTGGGAGGCCGAGGTGGGAGGATCACTTTAGGCTAGGAGTTCAAGACAAGCCTGAGCAAAATAGTGAGACCCCGTCTCTACAAAAATAAGAATAAAAATGAGCTGGGCATGGTGATGCACGTCTGTAGTCCTAGCTACTCAGGAGGCTGAATGGGAGAATGGCTTGAGCCCAGGAGTTGGAGACTGCTGTGAGCTGTATGATCTCACCACTGCCCTCAGCCCGGGCGACAGAGCAACACCCCGGCAACACCCCATATCACAAAAAAGAAAAGTCAAAGAAGATAAGGTAGACAGGAAGACCACATCACAGAGGACTTGTTAAATGAGGCCCATTTTGGATACCCACCAGGGCTCAGAGCATTTTATGCCTGCAATTTGGTATCCTGAAAGACCCCTGGGGTGATTTGGAGTTCTTTGTTGTGTTTATAATTGACACATAATAATGATAAATGTTTATGTGGTACAGTATGATGGTTAAATACATATATATGTTATATAATGATCAAATCAGGGTCCTTAGCATGTCCATCGCCTCAAACCTCCATCACTGCTTACTGGTGGTAACTTTCAAGATCCTCTTTTCCAACTGTCTTGAAACACACTGTTAATTACTATAGTCGTCACGCTGTGTAAGGGAATACCAGGACTTATTTTTCCAATCTAACTGTAACTTCATACCTGTTGACCCACCTCTCCCCGCCATCCTACCCCAGCCTCCAGTGACCACTCAGAATGGCTGGGTTTCTTTTTAGAGCCAGATTGATCACCACTGGCTAGCTGTGTCACCTTGGACATGTGTCCTTTCCTAGCCTCTCAAAGTCTGTTTCTGCATTTGTAAAATGTGGACTAATAAGTACATCTCCCTTGCAGGGTGGCTGTTTTAGAGGTCACGTATGCAACATGGCCTCACACCCACCTGCATACCAGTAAAAAGACGGCCATTTCACTCAGTGCATCTCAGCAAGGTGGCTTTGCTGCTTGGAAGCCAGTGCCAGTCTTCCCTGCAGCTGCCCTTGGGATGTGGATGCACAAAGCAGGGTCAGGCCCCATCCTCGGAGCTGGCACCGTCTCTTTCTCTGTCTCTGGCTGGGCTGGAGTGCACCACCCCTCCATGACCCCCATCCCATCAATAGCACAGGTCAAAACACTGCTTGCCAGTCAAGAATTTCACCCTCATATCAGGGTTCAAGAGCCCTCATGCCTCTGTTTCTTCCTAGAAGTTTCTAGAAATTCTTCACCTGACAGTCTGAATGGGTCATCTTTCTGCCTTAAACTCTGAGAGTTGGGGAAAGTGAGTGCTGTGTGATTACACTTAGCTGAATCCAAATAGGATTACCCATCCCAAGGACCTAAACAAAAGTCCCCCATCCCTGGCCTGCAGCCCAGCAGATGGGATAAACCTCAGGGTCCTCCCAGGTCTGCCTTCTTGGGAGAGGCCAATGGGTGGTGGCAGGTGCCCTCGGGAGGGAGGTATGTTTGAGCAGGTTGAAGGTCCTCGCCTGTCTGGCTTCCATATGGTGTAAAAGCTCGTGGTCTCTGGTGAGCCACCACAAACGCTGCACATGGGAGAAGAAAGCTGGTCCCTGGCACATGGCTGCAGTGAGCCCCATGGATGGGGCATGGCTGGTAGGCCCAGAGCTGCTCCCCAGCAAGGTGCAGAGATGCCGCTTTCACACCTGCCACCCAGGGTGTGGGAAGCACTGAGGCCCGGGCCTGCTGGACCAGCTGCCTGCCCTTGTGCTGGGGAGTTCTGGCCTGAGAAACAGGGCAGGCGGCCTGGCCCTTGCCGGGCTAGGAGCCCTCCCTGCTGTGTGGGAAAGCATGGAGGGGTGGAGGCCCGCGTGCAGTCTCCACTGGAATCTGTACCAACTCACCCACATGAGATGCTGCTTTGGAACCAGGCCCGGTTCCCAAGGACAGATGGCTGTGTACCCTCCACTGAGGCCCAGACATGGTGACATCTGCAGAACCATAGTGGCCTTTTCCTTTTCCTGGTGACAGCTCCATCCCTACATCTAGGTGCCTTCCCAGAAGCCGCCTTGGCCCTGGGCTTCCCCTAGGAAGTTGTTGCATTTGGAACAGTCTCCTGTGAAATGGCTGTCTTTTTACTGGGGAATTATTTCCTTTTTTTTTTTTTCTGAAAAGAACTGTTTGCCAATACCCAGGCCAACTGAAGCTTCTAGAAATGAAAGACAAAGCAGCTCCCCCATTTTTGAGAGTGCTCTGGAGCCCTTCATGAACAGTTCTGGAGGCTGGGTGCGGTGGCTCATGCCTGTAATCCCAGCATTTCAGGAGGCTGAGGTGGAAGATCTCTTGAGCTCAGGAGCTCGAGACCAGCCTGTGCAACATAGTGAGACCTTGTCTCTACAAAAAAATACTTTTTAAAAGTTACCCAGATGTGGTGGCTCACGTGGGACGGTCACTTAAGCCCAGCAAGCAGGTTGAGGCTGTGGTCACGTGATCACGCCACTGCACTCCAGCCTGGGCAACAGAGGAAGCCCCCACTGTCTTTTGTTTTTGTTTTCTTAAAAAAATAAAATAAGGCCCCGGGCATGTTGGCTCACACCTGTAATTCCAGCACTTTGGGAAGCTGAGGCAGGCAGATCACAAGGTCAAGAGATCAAGACCATCCTGGCCAACATGGTGAAACCCTGTCTCTACCAAAAATACAAAAATTAGCAGGCTGTGGTGGCGGTTGCCTGTAGTCCCAGCTACTGGGGAGGCTGAGGCAGGAGAATCACTTGAACCTGGGAGGCGGAGGTTGCAATGAGCTGAGATCGCACCACTGCACTCCAGCCTGGGCAACAGAGTGAGACTCCATCTCAAAAATAAATAAATAAAATAAAACGCTCCTGGAGGAAGAGCAGCCCCTGAAACCATGTTAGCAGCTGGAGGACTTTGCCTTCAGAAGTGAGAAATGCACCTTGTGTTTATACATTTAAAAATGGAGTTTCTAACGGAGGTTTCTGCACCAAGAGATGAGGAAACATCAGTGAGCAAAAAGTCTCTGCCTTCAGAGAAGTTACAGTCCAGAGGAGAGACCGTACAAAACCATACCAACCAAGTAATTGCAAACTGGGCATGTGCTGCACCAACACTAAGCTAGGGCTGAGTGCTGGAGGGCAGAGGAGACCTGCTTCAGAAGGGGTGAGCAGGAGCACCTCCCCCTGCCTGCAGACAGCAGGCCACCGCGGGCAGTCTCTCTAGCCGAGGCCAGTACGGTGACCATATGTTCCAATTTGCCCAGCCCAGTTCTGGTTTACCCCGGGTAGTCCCAGGGCTGGCACTAACTACCTTTTTCCCTCTCAAAAGTCATCCAGCTGGGCACGGTTGCTCACTCCTGCCATCCCAGCACTTTAGAACACCAAGGTAGGCAGATGGCTTGAGTCCAGGAGTTCAGGACCAGCCTGGGCAACACAGTGAAACCCTGCTTTACAAAGAAACACAAAAATTAGCTGGGTCTGGTGGCACACACCTGTAGTCCCAGCTACTTGGGAGGATGAGGCAGGAGAATCACTTGAGCCAAGGAGGTTGAGGCTACGGTGAGCCATGATTATGCCACTGCACTCCAGCCTGGGCGACAGAGCGAGACCCTGACTAGAAAGGGAAAAAAAGTCATCCAGTTTGTGTGACAAACTATGGTTGTTGTGCCTAACACTCATCATCCCTAAGATGCAGGAGACAGGCCAGAGCCAGGTGAGGAACGTGAGTGGCTATGGAGTGTCCTCTTCAGAAGCTTAGACTCAGGGACACTCCCCAGATTCATTTCCCAGCTCAGTTCCTTGGCACGTGCATGACATGGGGCAAGTGACCTCACCTCTCTGGTCCTCAGTTTCCCCATGTATAAAACAGGAATAGTAATAGCACCTGCTACATCAGGCGGCTCTGAGGAGGAGATGAGTCACTGGATGTCCAGGGCACTGTGGCAGCTGCTTAGTAAACGCTCCGGAAATGTCAGCTGTTTGCATTTTTCTATTATTCCTGGAGGCCCTGATTGTCACACAGTGGACCTCCCATCCCACTGCTAACAGGAACCCTTGGGCTCCCATGGAGACCTGAAGGGCGACCCCTGGGAGGAGACTAGAGAAATCACCCAGAGCTAGTCATGACTTGATTAGCTCTAAATTTGTGTCCCTATGTGTGTCTGGGCAAGCTTCATCTAGTGCCTCTAATCTGTACCAGATGAGTTTTAATAGGAAAAGTGTATTCTCCCCCACAGAGAGCCCAAGGCCCCACCTCAAGCAGAAGTCACCTGGGCTAAGTGGCGATTCTGCAGTGGGGTCAGCTGTGGTTCTGAGGGAGCTTGGCTGAGGAGATGAGGCTGGGGCACTGAAGAGGGACCCATGCCCAACTCTGCCTCCAAGCCACACCAAACCATTCTGATTTACCCAGCAATTCTAGAAAAATAATGAGTCCAAGATGTGAGCTGGACTAGAAATGCTTCTTGTGTGCAGAGAGTGGAATCTGACTTAGTGGGGCAGTGTGGTTTTATCCTGCCTGGATGTTCTGGCTTGGTTTTAGGCAGTGGTGGCTGTGTGGACATCTTGGGGAAGTGATGGTGAGGGCCTCATTGCTGGCACTGCAGAGCCAGCCCTGACCTTCCCAAAGAAGTCTGTTTGTGGAGCCAACACTTGCTTAGGAAAAGCTTGGCATCTTTGCAAGTTCCTGATGGTGCCACTTGGCACCCCCAGCCCCTGCCCAGACAAGACAGGGTGTGAGAGCTGTGTGTCTCATGGCCCCATCCATGAACCGGGTGAGTCCAGGAGGAAGTGCCCCCATTCAACCCCAGTGCTTGGCTCTGACTCCCGCTGAAGATGGGGCAAAGTTAGTGGAAGAATTTAGGGCTGAAGATGGGAACCACTGGAGCCACCCTCTCCCTTGATCGTCATTTCTGGCCAGTCCTTTCCTGGACTCTCAGGGTGCCTGCAGGCGGGGCAGGGCACAGCTTAGAGGGCAATGGGGAGATCTCTTGGGACCAAGCCTACGGCATAGTGTACCTCCCAGCCCTGGGAGCCAGGCCTGCGCCCCAGAGCATTGTGTGCTCGCACCAGCCCTGTCTTTCCCAGGGCTAAGCTTGGGCTTGGTCTCGAGGCCCTTCTTAGCTGGTGGGTGTGTCCAGGGCCTGCCTGAGTCCTCGTGTCTAGCTCCTCCTGGGTGGGTGGAAAAGGGCACAAACCTGCTGTCCTCATGCACTTGGCCTGCCAGGATGGGAACAGAGACCCGAGGCTTGTGCCTCCGGCTTGGGTCATGCGGACTCTGGTTACAAGCCTATGTTCCATCTGCCAACCTGACTCACTCTGAGGCCCCTGCCCACCCTGGGGAAGAACAGAGCCTGCTTTCAGCTGGAAACTGGAGGGGTTTCCTGTTCCATGTTAAGACACCGCTTATAGGACTGCCATCCCAATAAATCATACGCTTGCTGAGTGCAATGAGGTTTATTTATTTAATTTTTCCCAGGCTGCAGAGACCTCTTAAAACTAAGGCCTTGGCCAGGCATGGTGGCTCATGCCTGTAATCCCAGCACTTTGGAAAGCTGAGGCGGGCGGATCATGAGGTCAAGAGATCGAGACTATCCTGGCCAACATGGTGAAACCCCGTCTCTACTAAAAATACAAAAATTAGCTGGGGGTGCTGGTGCATGTCTATAATCCCAGCTACTCAGGAGGCTGAGGTAGTAGAATAACTTGAACCTCGGAGGTGGAGGTTGCAGTGAGCCGAGCTTGTGCCACTGTGCTCCAGCCTGGCGACAGAGAGAGACTCTGTCTCAAAAAACAAAAACAAACAAACAAAAACAAGGCCTTGAGAAGTTTATTCTCTTTCATTTAAAAAAATTTTTTTTTAATTTAATTTAATTTTATTTTTTTGGATGCAGTCTTGCTCTGTCATCCAGGCTGGAGTGCAGTGGCGTGATCTTGGCTCACTGCAACCTCCACCTCTTGGGTTCAAGCGATTCTCCTATCTCAGCCTCCCAAGTGGCTGGGATT